>NC_067151.1:12937735-13277319 GCF_903995435.1 Acomys russatus | reverse complement strand
GACCTATAATTATTATTACAACAGTATAATCCGCTAGCAATCAATCAGGACATAGACACCTGTTATATTTCAAAATAGCCTTAGTTAACCTGGGGCAGGGCAGATATCAATCCTGTAAACTGCTTCCCATAGTGGGGCAGGCATGGGATCCCTGTCCCAATTCCATGCCATCTGCTTCTAATAATTTCTATCAAGCTACCTCCCATCCATAATCCCAAATACTTGCTAATGTTCTTCATCTGGGCCAAATCCTCCATCCACACTGGCCATGTGCTTCTCCTCCACCTAGCCCATGGCAGCCTTACTTCTCCTTTGGTCTCTCTTCTTCCTAAGACTCTGTCTCTCCAAGCCCAGGGACCTTAGCTACACCTATCTCATTTGCCCTGTCCTGAGTGATGGCCTTTTATTGCTCAAACAATAACAATAGGCAAGTTGGGTCACAGAGATAGCAAGCAGTAATTAGCATCAAAATACATCAGACCAACCTCCAACAAAGTGCAGTGTGTCTTCAGCAGTGAAGTCTTACCATCTAGTTCTGCAGGCGGGCAACCGTGAGCACTGGAGACAGTTTGTGTTGTTCTGAATGCCCCTGTGAACTCCCTGACTAAGAACCCCTGTGGAGGCAGATCACCCCCCCACCCCCCCCCCCCATCCCCACTCGCGGCACCGAGATTTCTACTTAGTAACTCATGTCTTCCGGGGCACCTTCTTTTTTGAGACTGTATCTGTAACTGAGCCTGGAGCTCACAGGTCCATTACACTGGCTGCTTTCCCAGGGTCAGGATTGCAGGTGTGTGCCTCCATGCCTGGCATTTACCTGGGCTCTAGGGGATTGAACTCAGTTCCTTGTGCTTGTGTCACAAGCACTTTACCAGCAGAGCCATCTCCTAGCCCCTTCTTCCTGTTCCTCAAGCAAGGGACACTGTAGCACTATGGATGCCACCACCAGAGAGCCTGGTAATCAGATTGGTTCACAGCACATGTTACTGAAAGTGTAACCTGAGGACCAGATCCCAACCCCAGCTGCACTGCGTTCTCTCACGGACTCCTAGGTTTCTTCTTCAGACTTTGATGCTTTCCCATATAGCTTGCAAGAAATCTCTCTTACTCTGGTAATTAGACAAAAACTGATATGATTCTTAAAAGCCAAAAGAAGTTTACTTCATAGTCTGGCATGAAGATTAATATGATGCTAAATATCATGTTGTTTAACGTCACTATGTGGAAGTAGTATATTACCTTATTAACATCATCAGCACTCTCAAAACACATTTCGGAGTCAATATTATGAAAGGCAAATGCTCCTTGGAACTTTCAAGCAGAAAATCACCTTAGTGTTTGTCATTTGCACGGTGTATATATGTGTTTATGTTTTTAAGTTTAGCATTGCTAATTTACTGAATTTAAAACCATAACCTATAGGTAATATTAACAAACATACTTCTGGCATAGTATTACAGAGAACTCCAGGTCCACTGCCAGTCCACATCTTTAAAAAAAAGGTAGAGAGCAATTGAAGAAGATACAAGACATTGACCTCTGGCCTCCACATGCACACACACATGCATATATGCGTGCACACACCACATACATACGTACATGGACACACATGCATATACGCATGTGCACACCACATACATGCACACACATGCATATATGTGTGCACACACCACATACATACATACATGGACACACATGCATATATGCATGTGCACACCACATACATGCACACACATGCATACATGCATGCACACACCACATACATACGTACATGGACACACAAAACCAATTATGTAAGTAGTTTGTAGAAAATTTTGACTTGAAGTAATTTAAGTCGACTTTGCCACTCAATGTGAATGAATATTCAGGTTTCACTGCCAAGGACCTGTGTGCGTTCTTCTTCCTATAATGAGCCAAAGAAAACGGGATCAGAAAAGCCAGGACTGGGCTGGAGAGATGGCGCAGGGGCTGAGAGCATCATTGCTCTGGCAGAGAGCTTGGGTTCAGTTCCCAGGGTCTACAAGGTGGCTGACAAGCATCTATAACTTCAGTTCCAGCACATTTGAGTCCCTCTTCTGGCCTCTGAGGATACTAAGCACACCTATGATACATACACATGCATACAGGCAAAATATTCATATATTTAAGATCTTACAATCTTTAAAAAAAGAATAATATAAGTGAGACATGTAAGCCTCACTCAGGAGGTCATATGTGGTACAGGTGACAAGGACAGGAGTAAATAACTGGACTATTACAGCTTCCAGAAAGGTGAAAACAATTTCATTGAATGACTCATTGTGTGCTGAAATTTAACACAGTCCCTTTAACAGAAAGTACAATTCCTCAAATGAACTCTAATTTTTCTTGAACAAAGGAAAGAGCTCCAATTCTTCAAAACTTTTCTTTTATCAAAGTGGAGCCTTCAAATATCAAAGGCTCTAAGTCCTGGATGCAACAACACCTTATCATTCCATGACTCGGCTTCAAGATATATAGGGTCATTGTCAGGCTTAAGAAATAGAGAATTGGATTTCCAGGAGCTGGGCTGAATTTAGAATAAGACTGAGATAGGGTCCCTGACCTTAATATTTGCTCGGCTGTCTTTCAAGCTGTGGCTTGTTCCATCCTGTTTGTACAAGGCAGGGCTTTCTAACCCTTGGCTCCTGCCTGCTCAGGTTTGCTTCAGGCCAGGTGCCAGGTTGGAGTGCCCTGCAGTGAGGGTGTGAGTACAGCCTTCGCCACCAATCTCCTCATTTGCCGTTTTGCAATTTTCTTAAAAAAAAAAAAAAAAAAAAAAGCACATTTAAGCCTCAAGCTAGAAGTGCAAGTGTTGGGACTTACTTAAAAATCTAAAACATCTTCAATTTCCAGTCCCTCTACCCTTTTTGGAAAGGTCTTACAATATTAAAGAAATGCCTATTTTATTTAAGAAGTAGGAGAGGCTTGAGGAAGTGGCTCAGTCTCTAAAGCGCTTACCTTGCAAACAGGAAGACTTGAGTTAAATCCCCATAACCCACATTAAAAAACAGAAATCCAGGCACTGCCAGATCTTCATAAGACCCTATGACTGAGGACACCCCACACCTTGTTTGCAAGATACAAAGAAACAGCAGGGATTGTGCTAAAATCCTCCTCCATCCTGGGTGCTAAGCAGACTAGGATCCTCCTCTAGGAGGTGATAAGCAGCCTTTGGGAGGAGAAAAGACACCAATAGTCTTACCTAGCCAGGCTCACACCCATTTTTAACTCCAGTTTCAGTGACTCTGACACCATCAATCATCTTCTGTCCTTCTCAGGCACCAGGCACACAGATGGAGCACAGACATACATGCAGGCAAAAGAAACCCATGGCCTGAGCTCACAGGTTCCAGCTCCGACTTACTACCACTGTTCAGCTAAAGCGACACATCCCCAAACTCCTTCTCAATATCCGTGTTTATACCCATAGATGAATGATATTTTTCACCTTATTCAGAGAGGCCTTTCCTTATAGTAGACTCATGGCTGTCCAATATGCTGACAATAAGTGACAGTAGACATTTATACTTCCACATCTAAGGCTTTCTGACGTGGTTTTTATCAATGGTAATAAGAAAAACAAACCAGGAGAAGGCGAAATATAAATGGGAGTGTGAGGGAGATAAGACAGCTTGGGTGTGTATGACAGTGACGAGAGTTATACATATGTATGAAGTTTTGAAAGGACAAATTTTATTAAAAAGTAGACATGATGTATAAAACAAGACATATATAATAAAATCGCACAGCTCAATAAAAGGTCTGGTTGTTTTCATTTTTGTTTTTTTTTTTTTACAACAACAGCAAAGCTGGCTTTGGTGGCATGTGTTTGTAACCCCTGAGCTGGGGAGGCAGAAACAGGTAAGTCTTTGGGCCTCCCTGGCCAACCAGTCTAGGCTACTTGCTGAGTTCCAGGCCAGTGAGAGACGCTGTCTCAAAACAAACAAACAAAACAAAACCCCCCAAACCGCAAAACTAAAACAAAACCCAAAAGATGAACACTGCCTGAGAAATAACACCCAAGTGTGTCCTCTTGCCTGTACATGAATGTGCACACATGCACGCGTGCACCTATATACATGCTTGCACACATGCGCGCGCACACACACACACACACACACACACACACACACACACACACACACGGTGGTTTGCATGAGAATGTGGCCATAGGCTCATCTCTTTGAGTGCTTAAGTGGTGGCTTTAGGATGTGTGGCCTTGTTGGAGGTGTGGCCCTTGTAAAGGAAGTGTGTCACTGGGGGTCGGCTTTGGAGTTTCAAGAGCGCAAGCCAGGCCCAGTGTTTTCTCTTTCTCCTGCTGTTGCCTGCTGATCCAGATGTGGAACTCTCAGCTCCTTCTCCAGCACTGTCTGCCTGCATACTGCCATGCTTCCCACCATGATGATAATAAACTAAATCCCTGAAGCTGTAAGCCAGGCCCAGTTAAATGCTTTCCTTTATAAGAGTTGCCTTGGTCATGGTGTCTCTTCACAGCACTAGAGAAGTGACCAAGACATATGGCATCACCACTGGGAGATGACCCAAAGGGTTTTCTCTGAGCAAACAGTTGTTTCTAGAGGGTGGCTCAGCCCAAGGCACTGGAGACAGTGCTGGCCTCTACCTTTCCACCTGCAGAATGGAAACTATAGAATATGCTAGGTAGTAAGTACATCCTGTGGTCTCCACGCCTGCCACTGCGTCTGCCTCCAATGTTCCCCAGACTGGTTTGCAGTTTTCCCCATGACCCTGTTTGTACTTCAGCGGTTGTCACACAAGCCCTGCTGCCCCAATAACCATGCGTTTGCAGAATCACATGCTTCAAAGGCCCCAGCAGATCTCCTGTTTTGTTCACTCGAGTGCTCCTTGCCAGTGTGACCGTGACTCAGAGTCTATCCAGGCTCTCACTTTCAGCCCTGAATGAATTCTTTCCAGCCTTTAGTTTAAAAGCTCTTATAAAACACACTTCTGAAGACCCCCTTTATTTAAAAGATCCCCCCTTCGGTCTTCGTGCTAGAGCCAGAGCTGGTAAGGCCCTCTTAAAACTCCATTCCAAACATCTTACTCAAGAGGCATGGTAGAAACAAGGGTTGTAGGGATCCAAACCTGTGAAACAAAATACCAGATTTCAAGACGTGGGTGAGAGCTTAGGGGTTTGCTCCATTGCAGCCGTTGATGCCAATCCGTCCCACTTTCCACAAGGTAGCACACACCCAAAGTGAAACATAGCTTCTCTGTTTCCTTTCCTGACTGCCTTCTGTATGCTATGGACTTAGCTTCAATACGATATAATTCTTGGGCCTGGGGAGATGGCTCAGTGGATAAAAGTGGCGTGAATATATGAGGACCCAAGTTCAAATTCCCAGCATCCAGGTAAAAAAAAAAAAAAAAAAAATTGGATATGGCCTGGAGAGATGGCTCAGCAGTTAAGAGGCCTGGCTGCTTTTCCAGAGAACCCAGGTTCAATTCCAAGCACCCACATTGCAGCTCACAGCTCTCTGTAACTCCAGTTCCCTTACACCAATGTACATAAAATAAATTATATATATTATATATTTTTTTAAAGTTAGGTATGGTAGCCAGGGGTGGTGGCACACACATTTAATCCCAGCACTCGGGAGGCAGAGGCAGGCGGATCGCTGTGAGTTCGAGGCCGGCCTGGTCTACAAAGAGAGTCCAGGAGAGCCAAGGCTACATAGAGAGACTATGTCTCGGAAAAAAAAAAAAAAAGTTAGGTATGGTAGATGCTGTGACCACAGTGCTGGTAGTGGGTGGGACAGAAGGTTCATTAGGGCTTGCTGGCTGCCAGCCTAGCTCCAGCTTCTATGAGGGACACTGACTCAGAAGATTCAACCACAGAGTGACAGGGCACAGCACCCAGTGTCCTTCTCTGGTCTCTGCATGCACCCGTATGCACCCTTCCCCTACCCATGCACCTAAAGCACACACAAATGCGCCACACACACACACCTTAAGATATAATTGAGGCACCATAAATATCATGACACTAAATCATTAAGCAGTTCCTTCATGCCAACAGGCCTTATGTCTTAGTGGTCCAGTGATAATGCTCTCCCAGCCTACCTGAAGGTCTCCGGGCTATACACCCTGCAGTAGAGGCAAAACTGCTGATCAGCTTCACTTATAACAAAACAGATCACCTTTAGGTGATCAATATTTGGTATCACTTAGGCTTATTATCAATACCAAGACTTATCAAGTGCCAGGAAAAATAGCTACTTTCAGGTTGAGGGTTTTACTTCCCCTCGGTTAGAGCTAGCAACTCTCATAAAGAGAGTCTGTCTGTCTATAGCTGTCCACAAATACCTTCACATGGCTCTTTCTCAAAGCCCAGGCTTCTGATTCCATGTCCAGAAGATCATATCACTGAACTTTAAGCTGCGCTGACCCACAGGACCTCCACCGTGGGTGGGGAGGAGGAAGCAGAGGTATGATCAGAAGGAGCACTCTGGAAGCCGGTCACCCAGATGAGCCCCGACTCTGTGTACATGGCTCTGTCCTGCATGAGCCCCGACTGTGTGTGTGTACACAGCTTTGGCCTGGGTGAGCCCCGACTGTGTGTGTGTACACAGCTTTGGCCTGGGTGAGCCCCAACTCTGTACGTGTACATGGCTTTGTCCTGGGTGAGTCCCAACTGTGTGTGTGTACACGCCTTTGTCCTGGGTGAGCCTTCACTGTGTGTACATGCCTCTGTCCTGGGTGAGCCCTGACTGTGTGTGTGTACACGGCTTTGTCCTGTGTGTTGGTTTCAGAAACTGAGGTCCTGACCTTCCTTCTACTCCAGTGACCAATGGCAGTGTCATAGTCCTGGTCATGCTTTGTTCCTGGAACTCAGGCAGCTGGAGTACCACACACAGGAAGGGCAGTTGTTTATGGGGTCAAGGCAGTGTGCATCCCTGACTTTAGCCAGACTCACACATTTAATAGGAACCTCTTGGCAATCCACCCAGCTATTTTATTTTATTATAACGTTAATCATTTCTCTTGATGGGAGTCAGTCCTACTATTTTACATAATTTATTTGGAGGTTTTGATTATTGGTAACACAGGTCCAGTCTGCCCTGAAAAGTGAGTACTGGGGCCAGCACAAGGGCCAGGTCAGTAAGGTGCAGCAAAGGCACGAGGACCCAAGTTTTGTCCCCAACCCCCCCCCCCTGCATAAAAGAGTTGGGGGAGAATCCCTGGCTTGCTGGCCTCCAGCCTAGCCTCAGGTTCAGGGAGAGACCCTGTCTCAAAAGCCAAGATGGAGAATGATAGAAGATCATGTCTGACATGAACCACTGGCTTCCAGAAGCACATAGTACAGGACACCTGTACACACGTATGCCACACACCCCAAAAATAATAATACAATTAAACACCTGAAGATACAGCACAAATCTTTTGGTCGCAATTAATTTTTTGAGACAGGGTTTCTCTGTGTAGCCTTGGCTATCCTGGACTCACTTTGTAGACTAGGCTGGCCTCGAACTCACAGTAATCCACCTGCCTTTGCCTCCCCAAGTGCCAGGATTACAGGCAGGCGGCACCATGCCTGGCTGCAACTAATTTTTAAATTAAGGGGCTGGAGAGATGGTTCAGAGGTTAAGAACACTGTCTGTTCTTCCAAAGGTCCTGAGTTCAGTTCCCAGCAACCACATGGTGCCTCACAACTATCCATAATGAGATCTGATGCCCTCTTCTGGTGAGCAGGCACACATGCAAACAGAATACTGTATAAATAATAAATCTAAAAAACAATTAAGTTTATAAAAAATTTAAATTAAATATTTGTTGTTGTTTTTTGAGACAGGGTCAGTCTATGTAACCCTGGCTATCCTGGAACTTGCTATGTAGACCAGACTGGCCTTGAGTTCACAGACCTGCCTGCTTCTGTCTCCCAAGTGCTGAGATTAAAGGCGTGCACCATCATGCCTGGCTAAATTATTTTTTAAAATTAGCACAATTTGTAAAGCTCATGTGTTCTTAAAGAGACCCTTGCTCAGAATCAAAACCTCATTTTTTTTTACTATAATTACTGATGCATTGTTCATTGTGGAAGTGAATGGGCCTCATCGTGACATTGCCATATATTCATAAGCTGTGTTTTAATCATGTCCCCTCCCCCACCTCTCCTGTCTGTAATGATCCCCTCCCCCACCTCCCCTGTCTGTAATGTTTCCCCTCCCCCACCTCCCCTGTCTGTGATGTCTCCCCTCCCCCACCTCCCCTGTCTGTGATGTCTCCCCTCCCCCACCTCCCCTGTCTGTGATGTCTCCCCTCCCCCACCTCCCCTGTTTGTGATGTCTCCCCTCCCCCACCTCCCCTGTCTGTGATGTCTCCCCTCCCCCATCTCCCCTGTCTGTGATGTCTCCCCTTCCCCACCTCCCCTGTCTGTGATGTCTCCCCTCCCCCACCTCCCCTTGTCTGTGATGTCTCCCCTCCCCCATCTCCCCTGTCTGTGATGTCTCTCCTCCACCACCTCCCTTGTCTGTGATGTTTCCCCTCCCCCACTTCCCCTGCCTGTCTGTGATGTCTCTCTTCCACTTTCCCAGCCTACCTGTGTCCACTTGTCTTTCTGCCTCTTGTTGCTTGATTGGCATCCCCCAGGACCGTCTGTCTGTCTGTATTTATAGACTGTATATTCTCTGTCCATCCATCACCTGCTGATGGATGTGGAGTCTATGGTGGTTTTAGTTATGCATCTTTGCTTGCTTTTTCTCAGATATGGCCCCATGGAGCTCAGTCAGGCTGCCCTTAACCAGCTGACCCCGAGGTCCACCTTCTAAGTACAAGGGTGCTCAGACAAGGCATGAGCTTGATATTCAGTGTGTGTGTGTGTGTGTGTGTGTGTGTGTGTGTGTGTGTGTGTGTAACAGGATCTGTGGTGATCTAAATAGGAATGTCCCCACAGGCTCAGATGTTTGACTACTTGGGAAAGCTTAGCAAGTGTGGCCTTGCTGGAGAAAATATATGTACAGGACAGGGGTGGCTTTGAAGTTTTATTTTTATTTATTTACTTTTGATTTTTGTGAAGGTATCTTTTTATGTATTTCTGACTGGCCTAGAACTTACTATGGAGACCAGGCTAGCCTCAACTCACAAAGGTCTGTCTGTCTCTGCTTCCTGAATGCTGAGATTTAAAGTGTGCCGCTAAGCCCAGACTTGAGGTGTTAAAAACTGTGCACCATCTCTGTGCACTCTGTCTGCTGCCATGAGTCCTTGCTGTGATGGGCTCTTTACCCTTCTGGAACCATAAGCTCAAGTAAATTTTTTTTTTTTTTTTTTTTTTTTTTTTATAAATTGATTTGGTCATGATGTTTTATCACAGCAATAATAACTAAAACAGGATTCAAACTCTAGTTCCGGCTGCCCTAAAACCCACTATGTATGCCAAGTGTATCTCGTACTTACCAATTTTCCTCCTCACCACTCCTGCCTAGGGCTTGGCAAAATGAGGCAGAACCCAAAGTGCTGGTGAGTAGGTGTTAAACAGCACTGTGCCGTTAAAGGCACACGCCTTTAATCCCAGCACTTGGGAGGCAAAAGCAGGTGGATCTGTGTGAGGGCTAGGATTGTAGACACGCACCACCCCACTTAGCTTCATCCCCACTTTTCATTGCTTGATTTTGTTGATGGTTAATGGGGAGCCGACATACCGGAGGGAGGGGGGTGGACAGTGCTAGGAAAGCATTAATACCATGATTTCAGGCTATACCACAGAGCCATAGTGGCACAAACAGCATGGCACAGCACAAACAGAATTATATGTATCAAAGGAATAGCACTGAGCAGCCACAAGCAGCAGCCGCCTGAATAAAAATTTAAATTACCTTACTTATTTATTGTGTGTGTGTATACACACATGCACATGCTTTTAGTGTGGAAGGTACACTAACAATGGGCTCACACTGGTTCAGGAGAAATTGTGTGTGTCTGGGTGTCAATGTACACATTGAATAACCACAAAGAAAAGGCAGTGAAGGCTTACATGCTGGGTGTGCGGCTCTAACGAAGGCTTACATGCTGGGTGTGCGGCTCACACGAAGGCTTACATGCTGGGTGTGGGGCTCACACGAAGCCCTGAGGATGACATCAGAGGCTGTGCTCTCATCCTCACACACATATACACTACAGCACCACCTGTCCCTCAGGGCCCAAACACACACTGGGAGAGAAAAGATGGAAGCCAGCCTTAGGAAAGAGAATTCCTTCCTGTAACATTATTTTCCATCACTGATTGCAGAGAGCACCGACTGAATGACGGGTTAGCACAGACCACAGGGGCTTGAGGAGCCCCCATACAGCTTGCTATTGTCAATAAGCAACTGCAGACAAGGAAGCAAGGATCCTGACTGCGTAATGCAGTTTTGTTTGTTTGTTTTTGAGACAAGGTTTCTCTTGTAGTCCTGGCAGACATGTACTCACTATGTAGACCAGGCTGGCCTCGAACTCACACAGATCCACCTGCTTTTGCCTCCCAAGTGCTGGGATTAAAGGCGTGTGCCTTTAACGGCACAGTGCCGTTTAACACCCACTCACCAGCACTTTGGGTTCTGCCTCGTTTTGCCAAGCTCAGCCTGTTGTCTTGCAAGGTGGTGACAGAGTAGGGCAGGAGTCCTCTGCAACAGCTGGCTAGGCGGGTGGAGGACAGGCAAGGTGGAGAGGGGAGGCACCAGTCAGAAGTGCCCTAGTCCATTCACAGAGAAGTCTAGAACACAGAGCTACCAGTGCAGCTATCAGCTCTTCTTCCAAATCCAGAGATGCCAAAAGGTCAAGGCTCAGAAATCAGGACCCTTCCAAGTGGATATACTTACTAACTTTGCCACTAAGGATTTTGTATTTGTCAAAAGCTGACTTGAGGCTGGGTGGTAGTGACACACACCTTTAATCCCAGCACTTGGGAGGCAGAGGCAGGTGGATCGCTGTGAGTTCGAGGCCAGCATGGTCTACAAAGTTAGTCCAGGGCAGCCAAGACTACATAGAGAAACCTTGTCTTGAAAAACAAAACAAAACAAAAGCTGACTTGAGGGATAGCCTATGCTTATAAAGGTAGAGTTTAATTGTAAAAAAAAAAAAAAAAAATTTTATTTCCTGCAATCAGAACTCCGATAGCGTACATGTGACTTCCTATAACGTATGAGGGACAGGTGTCTTGGGAAGCTGCAAGAGACCGACAGAACTCCACAGAATAAATGCCGGTTTCCAGAATCCCGTGGTCAGCATATTTAAAAGTGGTTTCCAGACTAGGAGGGAATAAAGAAACGTCAGTGGCTAAAGTAACTTACATCATTATTATTCCTTCCTGTTGCTAGTGCTCACTGTGTGTGTGTGTGTGTGTGTGTGTGTGTGTGTGTGCGCGCGCGCGCGCGCGCGCGTGCGTGCATGACATGGCACACAATGGAGGTGAGAAGGTAGCTCTATGGACTTGGTTCTCTCTACTCACATTTACTTAGGACTTGAACTCAGCCCCCTAGGCTTACACTGAGCCGTCTCAAACCAAAGTGGAGTTTTGTCCATAAAACGGAGAATGATGAGATGATGCTTCTGGGTCTTCGGGCAAGTGGTTACAAGAATATTTGAAACACTGACTGTTGTCACCGCCAGTTTTGTGGGGCTTCACACACACTGTATGGCCGCAATCACATGTCTTGACAAGCTTCAAGCAGTTCCACCAAGGTTTTGAAGCGGCACCACCTTTCTCCTCCTGTGACAGATTTCCAAAGTAATACATCAGTAGATCTATTGAGAGCAAAACGACCTTCTGTGCAGGATGCTTCATGGACTCTGCATGACTGAATAACAGGGAAGGTTCTGTGGTCTATAAAGCAATTGTATTGGGTCTCACTACGTAGCCCAGGCTGCCCTCAAATTCACCGTACTCCTGCCTCAGTTTCCCACAGGCTGGCATTACAGACATGTTCCACCAACCCACTTTGGTTATTCTATTTTTTTTTCTTAAAAAAAAAAAAAAAGTACTTATTACCTGCCCCAGAGGCATTGCAAGTGTGGCCTCTGTGTCACATGTGCATCAGCGGGTGGCAGAGAGGAGAGAGGCTGTGTCTATGCTCACTGTTCTGTGAACGTCTGAACTATTAGTAGTCTAACATTCCCTAAAAAAAGTAAGCCTGAAATGACCATCAGTTTCTGGCACCTCATAGGCCTGGGGAGGGTTAGACCATGCCCGTGATGACCCCTGCCTGGTGCCATAATGCCTGAGTGGGGCATAGCACTCCTGAGACTACTCCTGAGATGACCCCAGATGCTCAGAGACCCCAAGTGCCACTGGGAGGAAAAAATAAGTGGTGGAGGAATGGAAGAGAAAGAGAAACAGAAGGATGTGGGCACGATGAAGAGAGGCAGAACTTGAGACTCCAGGGTAGTGAGGAACAGACTGACGTGGGACTGTGGTAGGGTTGGGCCTGTGCTGCCGTTGGTGGTCTGTCTGGGTCTGTGGCCCGCAGCAGCAGGGGTCTGTTACCACCAAAGTTCAGGCAGACATCTCTGGTCTGGGCTGCCAACTGGGAACATACTGATGTCTAAGTGCTGTGCAGAACTGGCTCCACCTCTTGCCGGGGCACTGTGGGAGAACTGGCCCTGGGGCCATGAAAGGAGGAGACGTAAATCTGCTGGGGCACTCAGGAGAGCACGCTTTGCACCTTGCCTGGGCCACACCGTGGAACTGGCTCTGGATGTAGAGGTTTCGAGTGAGCCGCCGTGAGGGTGTGAGCCCAGGAGAGCTGGATCTGCCTCTTGTCTGCTGTGATGTGACAAGGACAAGGGACAGATGCCCTCCTGCCCTCCCTTGTCCCTCTCCTCCTATGGCAGAGGAGAGAGCTGGCCCTGGGGTCATGAGATTGGGGGAACCGGCCCTGCCCCTCACCTGGCTGAAAAACTAAAGAGAGTGGGTGGGCTTTGCACCTCGTCTGTACAGCAGGGTAGAGCTGATGTTGTGGGCATGGATGAGGCAGCCCCAAGGGCGTGAGAGCAGGAGAGATGCCTCTGCCCCTTACTGGCTGTGGCGTTGCAGGGCTGGAAAGCTCACCCCAGTGGTGTGGGTGCAGGAGAGCAGGCCAGAAGACCAGCTCAGATACCTCTCAGGCCCAGATTATTGGCTCCTTCCAACATCTCCCTCACTGATGAACCTCTGGGGTGTGTGAAAGGGCCAGTCCTTCAGACCCAAAGCAGCAGGATCTCCATGACACAGGGCAACAACAGGATACCCTAGAGGAGTCCAGTGAGGATCCAGTATTGATGGTGCAGCAGGAGCCAGAGTCCTTATACCAGACCAAAGAGTCACTGTAATGAACATTTGCAAGCAAAGAAGTGTGGACAAAAAAAAAAAAAAAAAAAAAAAAAAAAAAAAAAAAAAAAAAAAAAGAAGAAGAAGAAGAAGAAGAAGAAGAAGAAGAAGAAGAAGAGCAACACACTGTCACACACTACAGCCTCCACAATGAGATTTTTTTTTTCTCTGTTGGGGAGAGGTTGCAAGGGTGGGGGTTGGGTATGAGGGGAGGGGGAGATGAGAGAGATTGGGGTTCATAATGTGAAAATCACAAAGAAACAGTAACAAGTAAAAAACGAAAAGTACTTTCATTTTTGAGATTATAATTATGTCATGTATCCCTTCCTGTCCTTCTCTCTCAATTCTCCATATACCTTTTTTTTTTTTTGCTGTTTTCCAAATTCATGACCTTTTTCCATTAGTTGTTGTTACATAGGTATATGTATTTGTATATTATGTGATGTATATGTGTGTACATATATCCTCAAATATATAAATACAACTTCACCAGTCTGCCCAACGTTACCTTTATGTTTGTTTTCAGGGCTGACTATTGTCTTTGAGCCATCAGTTCACGTGCTTTTCCTTGGGGAAGAATATTTCTTCAACTCAGCACTCCTTAGTTGATGGTAGTTTTTTAGGTAGGGTTGAGGCCTCACAGGACTTTTCTGGCAGTTTTGACATTCTTAAAAAATGAGAAGGTTCAGCCAGAAAATGGTGGCATATGCCTTTAACCCCAGCACTTGGGAGGCAGAGGCAGGTGGATATCTGAGTTTGAGGTTAGTCTGGTCTACAGAATTTGTTTCAGGACAGCCAAGGCTACAGAGAGAAACCCTGTCTCGAAAAACCAAAAACCAAGACCAAACACACACACACACACACACACACACACACACACACACACACACACACACACTCACCCAACCAAAAAAGCAAAACCAAACCGAACCAAACCAAACCAAACCAAACCAAACAAAAAACCAAAGCAAACAAAAAACAAACTGAGAAGATTCAGAACTTAGATGATAGTTCAGTTTATAGAGGGCTTGACTTGTTGGTCTGTGAATCTGAGGCTCTCCAGTGTCCATGTTAAACACACAGACAAACACAGGCATGGTGGTATGTGCTTGGATGACCCTCTGCCTCCAATCAGTTCTTCTGTTCTCATGGACCATGCTGATGTGTTCATATACAGGCCTCTGTATTTTAAGTCACCTTTGTTTATACAGTTTTGTGTTACAGGCTGGCCTTGAACTCCCAACGTAGTTGCAGATGACTATAAAATTCTCATCTTCCTGTCTTTTACCTTCTGAGTGCTGACATTAAGAGCAGATGCCAGCACACTCTGAGGAGGTGGTGCTGGGGTTTGAACCCAGCTGTGCAAGTGCCCCATCCTCACCTCACTCCAACCCTTCTACCTTGACATTACACTGCCAGGGAGGTCGGGTTCTCCAGCTCTCAGTCCACTGCACGATGCCCAGCGCCTCTCAGAGGATGTGACAAACACGGACTCATTCCTGGATCTCCTGTCTGCCACTTGCATAGCCGGCCCATTGCACATCACCTGTGGTTTGCTCACTATTAACATCACAGAACGATGATCACTTCTGTACCCAGCCCTTCCGTTTTTCCGACCCCCAACCCCCAGATGCTACGGTTGGAGCAAAGGCCAGACAGAATGTTAAAATTCCCGTTTTCTGTGGTTGAACTGCTTCCCAGATCGTGTTATCGTCAAGGGGGCCGAGGAAGGAAGGCAGAGCTGCATATCTTGTAAGGCACACGGCAGCAATGACCCTGGCTCATTAATTCTCACTGAGTCAGCTGTTAGAGTGCTTGTCTGGCATCCGCTGGGCCCCAGACCCCATCTTCAGCACCACAGACAACAGATAGGGTGGAGCATGCCCTTTATTCCAGCTCTTCAGAGAACCAGAAGTAAATTTAAGTACAGCCTGTGCTACATAAGACCCTGTCACAGAAAAGAAATATATAAAGAGGCCATTTTAGAAGGGTTTTTAGTTAATAAAACCATTCCATTGATAACTACCTTTGATCCAACAGCACCTTAGAGAGATGAGGAGGCAGGTGGCATATCTATGAACACTGAGGTTGACATGTCAAACCCTTGAAGATAACTCAGCCTAAATCCATGTGAAAAGAAATTGTCCCTCTGCGTAAGCTATGGCCTCTGGAGGTTCCGTTTTGGGAACACCAGCCTTCCTGTAATGTGCTGGTTCTGTCCACTGTGCTGGAGACTCGTTTTCTGTTCACTCATGCATTCACTTGGCCCTTCACAGGGGGCTTTCTGTTAATTTTCAAAGTATATTTCACATTCAGTGTTGCTGTCTCAGCTTCCAGATGTAAATCTGTGAGACTAAGAGGCAGCTCTCAGAGGTCTTTTTGGTATAATAAAAGTTCCATATTGATGTCAAATATTGGTGGCCTTAGAAGTTGAACAATTTTGAGGACATATGTTCTCTTATTTTAAGCTGTTGAAACACCACAAAAGTACCTTGCTGCCTAAAGAAAACAATTTAAAAGACATATTGTTTCAAATAACATCCTGAGGTTATTTTTGTGCGGTGGACGCGGGGTGTTCCTATGGAAACAGGTTTTCTCTATTTCGTTCCGCTGCTGCCATCTAGAGGTCAAGAGAAGTACAGCAGGCCATGACGTGTCATTCGTCCTCCCCTAAGCCCCACCTAGCCAGAGAGTTAGTGCCGCCCGGATTCTCTCCTGTCGTCTTTCCTTCCCCTTTCTCCGTTATATTTAGGGATGTTGGCCAAAAGATGGGTTGATCCAGTTAAACCGAGCATACGAGCATACGTGGGTGCAGAGTGAGCCTGGTGCTGCTCAGTGTCTCGAGCACCTGTGGCATCCTGTCTGCTCGCCAAGGGTGTGAAGTAGGAAACAAGTAGACGGTGAATTTGCTGTGGGACTGTAGTGCCCAGCAGAGCTCCTGTGGAGGTTGGGAGGAACTGGCACCTTTAAGAGGGGTTAGAAGTTTCTCTTAATGAATTCCCTTGGTTACCTCGTGAGCATAAAGTGACCTTGGTACACCTCCCGCCTCCTCTCGCCCCCCAGTCTCTCTACAATACTGTGTGCTTCCAGTTCCCCTTTTCCTCTTAGCTGAACCATCAGGGGTTCTCACCAGAAGCTGGGCAGATAGCAGTGACATTCTCTTGAACTTTGCCCCCATCTCCTAATTCGTGAGCCAAAAGAAACAATAACTTCTTCTTCTTCTTCTTCTTCTTCTTCTTCTTCTTCTTCTTCTTCTTCTTCTTCTTCTTCTTCTTCTTCTTCCTCCTCCTCCTCCTCCTCCTCCTCCTCTTCTTCTTTCTTCTTCTTTTTCTTCTTCTTCTTCCTCCTCCTCCTCTTCTTTCTTCTTTTTCTTCTTCTTTCTTCTTCTTTTTCTTCCTTCCTTCTCCTCCTCCTCCTCCTCCTCCTTCTTCATAAAATGTACTATCTCAGACATTTTGCTACGGCAACAGAAAGCGAGCCTGCGGGCTCCCATCTCGACTATTTTCAGGGGGAGACTTCTAGATTGAATACATACAGACCAAGTGAAAATACAGTTATGCATATTTGAAGCTACATCTCAGGTGTCCCATATTTTGTGTTGCCTTTAATTCCAAGAGTGCTGGCACTAAGGGACCTCAAGGTCAATACACAAGAAGCTCCTCCCCTGATAGAGCATCTGTCCCATCTTGGAGAAGTGATTTTAATTTTCTGCTTGGCCCCCAAAGCTGTGGGCCTTCACAGGCCGATACTTGCTGTAGCCCTTATACTGAATACACATCCCATGAACATTGTTAGAGAATAAATGAAACGTATTATGTTTAAAAAAAAATGTGTGAGTGTCTCCTATTCTCAGAGCAGCTTCGTGTGGAATCTATTTCAAGGATAGCAGAATTCCAGGCCAGCAGGCCACCAGCCAGTTCTGACAGGTGTGTGGTTACAATGCTGGAGCCTCTGAGCCATCGTGAGCTTCCTTACACCACCCCTATCATTACGCGGTGTGTTTGGACAAATTGTAACAAGTTTCTTAAGTGCTGATAACAGGCCACCGCACAGAAGCAGTAACAGCTCTCTCTCTCTCTCTAGCATGGGGTAGTTAACACACTGCTCTCTGGAGCAAACAGTAACAACCCTGAGGAGAGAGATGGGTCCACCAGAACAGGTGTAGAGGTGAGCACCAGCCTTGGGTGGCTGAGGCAGGAGAACTGTTTCAAGCCACGGTGAGACCTTCTCTGAAATAACCAAAGTCAAACAGGAAAGTCCAGCCAAGTGGGGTCCAGTTAAAAACAAAACAACCTAAGAGGAGGGCTTTGGGCTGGAGCTGAGTGTCAGAGCAGTGGCTTAGCATATATAAGACATGAATTTGAACCCCCCAGCCCTGCCTGCAAAACAAGAGGCACCCTGGGTAGTTACTACCGAGGAATTACAATGTCAGATGCTGTGTTCATGAACGGTTTGTGAATCAAAGGGACAGAATGGAAATAAAGTTCATATAGCTAGAATTTCTTATATTCCTCTCCAGGCCCCATTGAAGATGGGGGTTGGGGGGGGACCTCAGGCTCACTATGCTGCCCAGGCTGGCTTTGAACTCTTGATTCTCTCATGCTGGGTGTATATATCATCACACCTGGCCAGAATTTAGTACTAATAAAAAGTCCCCACAGTAGCAGCAGTGCACATCAGAGGTCAGAGGACACCTTCTGAGAACTGACTGTCTTCTTCCACTATGTGAGTCCCAGGGGTACTCACACTTGCAGACCCAACTCCTTGGCCCCACTGCCGTTATTTTCAAATGCTGAACAATTGTAAATATTGAACAAGCACCTGTTGCCTGTTCTCACCTGTTTTCCTTGATTTCTTGTCTGCGTTTGAAATGTGCATCATCATCTTTTATAAGCTGTAGGACTAATTATTTAGTTTCCCTGCTAACCAGAGCGCTCACTGCTGGAGAGAGAATTGCTGCGCTCTGAGCACACAGCTCTCTCACCTTATGTAATCCCATCCTGGCCAAAGGCCTTGAACCCGACCAGCTCTCTGACACACGATGCTCAGATTCTGTACTTAGAGCCTGGCTGGGCCTTGTGTTCGCTTACCATCACATTTCCTCTAATATGACAAGCTTGGTGTGTATACGACCATGGATTTCATTCCCTGCTCCTAGCCCTGGCTTTATGTGACAATAGATCATCTTGTCATCTATATGGATTGTTTGTCTTTCAAATGTGGGTAGTTATTCTTAATTATTCTTTTTATTCACCTCCAAATTTTATGTCTAACCTGGGTGCTGGTGAGGTGACTACCTCGATGAAGAAGTTTGCTGAGCCTGCCTGGAACCCACACATTAGATCTAGATGCAAAAGCACATATTTGTAATCCCAGCCAGGAGGTCAGATGGCTTCAAGTAAGAACACTAGAAGAAACAAGAGAGACCCTGCCTCAAAACAAGGTAGAAGGAGAGAATTGACTTCTGAAAGTTGTTTTCTGACCTCCACATACACGTACACACACACACACACACACACACACACACACACACACACACACATTCCACAACAAATAACATATCTCCAGTCCAACCAGCTCTTGACTGAAGTAGAGCTATGAAAGATGCTGATTCCTACGTATGCTCTCTCTCCATATTCTGCAAAGCACACAGAAAGATGCTTCCAGATAGTGAAGATGACTCCTCTGTAATCAAAGTAAAACCCAAACTTCCATGCACAGCCCACCTTGCCTGGCTTCCCCACCCCAAAGTCCCCGTGTGCCCTTTGTGCAAGTTCATTCTCCACAAGGGTTGGCCACCTTTAGTCCTTTCACTGGAAACACCTCGAGCTTCCTGAGCTTATGCAACAAGAAAGCGAAAGATTTGTAGGCAAAACTTCAAATCTCTGAAGAAAGAAATTGAAGAAGACATCAGAAGATGGAAAGATCTCCCGAGCTCATGGACCGGAAGGATCAACATAGTAAAAATGGCCATCTTACTAAAAGCAAATTACAGATTCAATGCAATTCCCATCAAAATTCCTACACAATTCTTTACAGACCTTGAAAGATCAATTTTGAACTTCATATGTAACAACAACAACAACAACAACAAAAACGCAGAATAGCTAAAACAATCCTGTATAATAAAGGGTCTTTCAGAAGAATCTCCATCCCGGATCTCAACCTGTACTATAGAACAACAGTAATAAAAACTGCATGGCACTGGCATTGAAACAGGCTGGTTGATTAGTGGAATCAAACTGAAAGACCCAGAGATAAACCCACACACCTATGGACACTTGATTTTTGACGAAGAAGCCAAATCCATACAATGGGAAAAAGATAGCATCTTCAACAAATGGTGTTGGTCTAACTGGATGTCTACATGTAGAAAAATGCAAATAGATCCGTATTTATCACCCTGCACAAAACTAAAGTCCAAGTGGATTAAAGACTCCACATAAAACCAGACACACTAAATCTGTTAGAAGAAAAAGTGGGGAAGAGCCTTGAACTCATTCGCACAGGAGACAACTTGCTGAACAGAACACCAACAGCTCAGGCTCCAAGGTCAATAATTAATAATTGGGACCTCAGAGAGCTGAAAAGCTTCTGTAAGGCAAAGGACAGGAACAAAACAATGGAACAAAATCACAGCCTACAGACTGGGAAAAGATCTTCACCAACCCTACATCCAACAAAGGGCTAATATCCAAAATACATAAAGAACTCAAGAAACTAAACACCAAACCAAATAACCCAATTAAAAATGGGGTACAGAGCTAAACAGAGAATTCTCAACAGAGGAATATTGGGTGACTGAGGAACTCTTAAAGAAATGTTCAACATCCCTAGTCATCAGGGAAATGCAAATCAAAATGACTCTGAGATTCCATCTTATACCTCTCAGAATGGCTAAGATCAAAAACTCAAATAACAGCACATGCTGGAGAGGATGTGGAGTAGGGGAACACTCCACCATTGCTGGTGGGAGGGCAAACTTGTACAACCACTTTGGAAATCAATTTGGAGCTTTCTCAGAAAATTGGGGATAGTGCTACCTAAAGACCCAGTTGAGCCAGGTGTGGTGGCACACAACTTTAATACCAGCATTGAGGAAGCAAAGGCAGGTGGATTGCTTTGAGTTCAAGGCCAGCCTGGTCTACAAATTGAGTCCAGGACAGCCAAGGCTATACAAGAAAACCCTGTCTTAAAAAAAAAAAAAAAGAAAGAAAAGAAAAGAAAAGACCCAGCTATATCACTTCTGGGCATATACCAGAAAGATGCTCCACATACAAGGACATTTGCTCAACTATGTTCATAACAGCTTTATTTGTAATAGCCAGAATCTGGAAACAACCTAGATGTCCCTCAACTGAAGAATGGATGAAGAAACTGTGGTATATTTACACAATGGAATACTATTCAGTATCAAAACAAGGAAATCTTGAAATTTGCATGCGAATGGATGGAACTAGAAATGATTGTCCTGAGTGAGGTACCCCAGATCCAGAGAGACACTCATGGTATATACCCACTTATAAGTGGATATTAGCCCAACATAGATGTCCTCTGAGAGACTATCAAGGCTGGCGGGTCTAGACCCAGGAGGGCTGCACACACTGATGTACCAACCAAGGACATTGGAAGCAGAGGACCTGGACCCCCTGTTCAGGTGTAGCCAATGGGCAGCTCATTCTCCACAGGGAGAAGAGGGGTTGGGGTAGGGGACTGCCTCTGACAAGAACTCTGGTGCCCTCGTTTTGATCACTGACCCTTAGGGGAGAGGCCCTGTGGCCACACAAAGGAAGGGGATGCAGGGTATCCAGAGGAGACCTGATGGGCTGTGGTCGGATGGTGGGAGAGGAGGGCCCCACCTGCCAGAGGGAAGGGATAGAATGGAAAAGGGAGAGAGGGTGGGAACAGGAAGGCAGGAATGAGGGGATTTCAATAGGAGTATAATGTGAATAAATTATATTAATAATAATTATATTAATAATAAAAAAATAAAAATAATTAAAAAAATAAAAATGAAATTGCTTTATAGCGAAACCTTAACAAAACCACAGAGGATTAAGGAAGTAAAAGGGAGGGGGCAGGAAAAAAGACTCAGTAATTAAGAACATGGCCTGCTCCTGAAAAGGGCCACACTTCACTCACAACCCTTTATGACTCCAGCTCCAGGGAATAAGATCCTCTCTTGGTCTTCATGTGGTACATATAAAGTCATGCAGACAGACAGACAGACAGACAGACAGACAGACACACACACACACACACACACACACACACACACACACACACACACTAATTTAAAAATCTTTAAGATTTATTTTAACAAGGAAAGCAAAACAATGCCCAGTCTCGCACAGAGCCATTGACGTAGTTTAGTACAAGTAGCAAGTGTGTCCTTCGGATAAATCCCCAGGTGTGGGATCCCTCAGTCAGCATCTCACTCACTTGACTCAGTGCTCGAGGGCTCCTGTCGGTTCCAGAAGACAAGGTTCTCGTCCCAGCACTCAAACAGTGGCTCACAACCACTTGTAACTGGAGTCCCAGGGCATTCAATGCCATTTTCTGACCATCAAGTATACCAGGTATGCAGACATACATGCAGGCAAAACAGCCTTCACACACACACACACACACACACACACACACACACACACACACACAGCCCACAACAAAAAAACAATTGAAAATGTTACTGGGTACTTCAAAATTGTCCTAGCAACTTCAACTTCCAATCCTGTAGATGCCCCCAAGCAACTACACTATGTGTATTTTCCAAGCAGATGACAAGTCTGTGTTCATTTACTTTCATCTCCATGGTTACCAGTGAGATGGACACTGTTGTGATTCTGGGCTGAGCTGGTGTTTTATACTTCATTGTAATTAAAGGAACAGATCACAGTGTGGTACTATATGGCCTATATGTGTGATGGAGATCATCTTTTTCTTATTTACAATAATTCTTTATGCATTCAAATATTATACTTTCAATGTGTCACATGTAATTTCAACTTGTCTTTTTCCTAGAATCTCATAATACATTCAATCTGGACATAAAATGCCTTAAAGTCGGATGCTGTTTTAATAATGTCCCCTGGTGTTCAGTTAGATGTCTTCCTTTGGTCTCGATTCTTGTTCCCTGAGCATCACACACGCTTTGGGGAACCAGCTTGTGTATGCTGTTTTCCCTCATCAGCATGCTTAGTGGCAGTGTGTCTATCCATACCTTTATGCTGCAATTTATTTCTCTAGTCTCCTTCTGGGGACTTGTGGTGTATTTGCAGTAGTTTGTTATTATAAAAATGGTATAATTAATAATCTTGCACAGTGTCCTTCTGCGCATTCATGGGCATGCATCTAGGGCGTGTTCATTACATAAAGATGTGCACTACTTACTTGGAGGATGCTGGCTTGCCCCTGTGCGACTGCCGTGTTGCCTCTTCCAGTCAGACTTGGCTGCCCTTACCGCCTCTTCAACAACAACCACCTTTCAGATAGTGAGAAAATAGGCGTCATTCTTACACTTAAGATATTCACATGAACTCTGGTGCCCCCTTTTCTGACCGCGTCCCCTGGATGGGGAGGCCTGGCGGCACTCAGAGGAAGGATAGCAAGTTACCAAGAAGAGACTCGATATTCTGAGAGTATATATAGGGGGAGGAGGTCTCCCTCAATCACAGACATAGGGGAGGGGAGAAGGGAGGAAGCAGGAGGGAGGGAGGAATGGGAGGAAACAGGGGAAGGGCTAACAATTGAGATGTAATATGAATAAATTAACAAAAAAAAAGATATTCATATTCACTTTTATAAAAACTGCTTACCTGCGGAGACAGTTAGGCAAGCAGTAGAAGCACCTGCTCTTCAACTCCAAGGACCTGGGTTCAATCACTGGAGCCCACACATTAAAAAAACAAGACAAGAGAAGTATCCAGAAGCTTGTGGGCAGGCCAGCCATCTTGGAGAAGCAACACAGCAGCAGAAATAAGACCCTGCTACAGCAAGGTGGGAGGGGAGGGGAGGGCAGTGCCTGTCCGTTGTCCAGTGAGCTCCGTGTGTGCCCTCTGGTACAGGCGTGCTTGGGCTCTCACACACATATTTGCACACGTAAATATATTTGAAAGCTTGTTGATGTGCTTATGGATTTTCCTGCGTGTTTTTCTCATATTACTGGGTGATGGATCCTTAATACATATTTTGAAGTGCAACCCTTTCCTTGATATGAGGGAGTGTGGTTTTCCGTTTTCTGTTGATGGCTCATTTACTTTGCCTGTGTTATTTTTTTCCATGAATAATTTTTAAAAATTGACATTGCACAACTTAAGTGACTTCAAGGTTTTGTAAATATGAACTATTCTGCAGCCCTGGGGACCACTCAATGGGATCTTATTTATTTCTATGCTGATGTCTTTCGTTTACGCCTCTGACTCTTTGGGATCCTTTTCCAACTAAGAAGCTATGGATGAATTGATTTACCTCACACCTGCATGCGCTCTCAGGAGCTTGCTGCTCCAGCCTGAAGCTGGTCTCCAAGGACACTAAGGATGCAGTGCTTGCAAATACATCTGTACAAATCACTCATACCATAATAAATCCTTAAAAATAAGTAATTCTAAGATATTAAAATTTATAATAAAATACAAAGTAACAAGTGTATATGATAAAATAAATTTTCTGTTTATTCCTGCACCTGTGTTTTCTGTAAATAATTTCAGTTTATTCGGTTAACAAAAGGGCTATTACTCCATTTTGGGGTGTTGTATTTATTGAAGAACTTGTCTTGGGGGGTGAGCAAGGTTCTTTTTTTGGGTGGTGGGTGGTCAGTCTTGACAAGAACGGGGTGTGTTAGCAGTTTTGTTCATTCCGCCATTGCACTAAGACACTGTCAAGATTTCTTCAGCTCCAGTCTCTCCGCCACTCTCTTCAGGGTCACTGCAATTTATCTTGTAGATTTCTTTAGTTTGCCTGGCATCCTGCAGATTTCCATATTCATGTAATCGTGCTTACCAGCATTTACCCTTGTTTTTCTTTATGGTTTTATAATTCATGTCCTATTTCTTAAAAAAACCCTCTACATAAAGTCTACCAAATGTGTTCCTTAAAGCTTGGAGAAAGTTATATTTGAGCTTTTCCTTCAGTGACACTTTTCCTGTTACACCCACAGGGCCACATACGTTGAAATACAGTCTATTCCGTTGACTTACGTGTTTCTCTTTTTTTGAGGCGGGGTCTCTCTCACTCAGCAGCTCAGGATGTTCTTAAACTTGACGTTCTTGAGTCTGGGGTTGCACGTGTACACCACTGCAGCAACTAGTGGGGACACTTTCCTAACTTACTGCAACTAGGGACACTTTCCTAACTTATTGCACGAATTCCATCTGCACGGTGTGGTGTTCTAGTTTTTAAATGTTTTCAGCTTTTTTGGGGGGTTGCGGGGGGGGGGGGGGGCAGTGGTTTGAGTCAGGTTTCTCTGTGTAGCCCTGGCTGTCCTGGAACTTACTCTGTAGACCAGGCTGGCCTCGAACTCACAGAGATCCGCCTGCCTCTGCCTCCCGAGTGCTGGGATTAAAAGTGTGTGCCACCAGTCTGCCCTGCAGGTTTTTAGCTTTTGATGTGGTCACTTCTGTTTTGGTAGTGAAGGGCTTTTCACGAAATTGTTACAGTAAACCATTGGGAAGGCCCCAGGCTCACATCATCACCTACCTCTCATCACCTTGACCTGGTACCTTGGAGACAAGCATCTTGATATTTATTCCCTTGTACACAGAACAGAGGGAAACAGCACACACTTAAATACCACCACCTTCCTCTCTCCCTCTCAGCTTGTCCTCTTTCATTTTAGCTGCTGATTTGAATTATACTTACCAAGAAAGCAGAGTATGGGCGTGCAGTTAGATTCTGTTGACAATGAAATAAACGTCTTCAGAATGTGCTCAAGAAACAAGCTTTCAGCATCTCTGAAGTTCCCACTCCTCACGCGTTATCCTTGTTGGTTTCCTTAGACCTACACTTATTTACTTACTTATTTAGTATGGTGGGTTTTCTTTTTACCTGCATGTACTCCTGCAGGCCAGAAGGGGGCACCAGATCTCATTATAGGTGACTGTGAGCCACCGTGTGGTGGCTGGGAATTGAACTCAGGATCTTCGGAAGAGGAGGCAGTGCTCTTCTGAGCCATCTCTCCAGCTACACTTATTTTCGGTTTTATCTTTAGCATTTTCTTGGTTTATTGCTGACTTCTCTACAACGAAGATAAGGTTCCGTTTTGGATGCTATGTACCCAGAATAGCACTTCTGCCCCACTTTCTTTCTGCACTCTTTGCCACCCTTTCTTCCCCAGATTCATTGAGGTTTCCAACACCAATGTGCATCACTGTAACGAATCCAACTTCCTTGCTGACCAATACTGCAGACACTCATGTCTTCAGACTCATGCCCAGCTTAGCCGCTGTCACACTTTTTGAATTCTTTGCTGGTTGAAGACTTCAGTTCTTTAGGTGAGCTGGAATTGTGGGTGGGCGTGAGTAGTTCCTCCTGCATGGGAGTGCTGTCAGTGTGCTTCTGGAACCCTTGGCTGCCTCATACTTTCACTTTGGTAGGTACCCATTTTCTCATAGCTTTAGTAATATACATTATTGTCCAATTTTCCTTTCTTTCTTTCTTTCTTTTTTTTTTTTTAAAATTTAAAACAGGATCTCTCTACATAGCCCTGGCTGTCCTGGATCTCACTGTGCAGACCATGCTGCCTTTGAACTCATCGAAATTTGCCTGTCTCTGCTTCCTAAATTTTGGGACTAAAGGCATGTGCCACCATGCCCAATTTGTCTGATCTTCAGTATTTGCTATTATTATGGGTGTAAAACCATTTTATTTTGCATTTCTGAGAGAAATGGGGTGGAAGAAGATGAACACTATTACTGTGTTTACTTGAAAAACAGTCGAGGATTGCAGAGATGGCTTAGCACTAAGAGTGCAGAGTGTTTTCACAGAGGACCTAAGTTCCATTCTAAGCACCCATTTTGGGCAGCTTACAACTCCCTATAACTCCAGCTCCAGGAAATCTGATGCCCTTTTCTGATCTTTTCATGTACCTGCACTCATGTGCAGCCTCCTTGAAATATGAACAAATAAAACAAAAAAATAAAAATCTGGAAAAAAGGAGTGGTTTTTATTCTGACCAGCAACATCCTCTGCAAGTCATAGCTTAACACCAAACTATGGAATTTAACACAGGTGTGACATATAACCCACGGTCTGTGCTCTGAATCTACTCCCTTTCTCTTTCTCATTAGAAATGAACGGGCTTCTAGGAGATAAAAACCAGACCTGACAAAATAAAATATAATAATAATATAAAACAAAAGCCATTACACTGAGGCTGGATAAGGCAACCCATCAGAAGGAAAAGAGTCCCAAGAGCAGGCACAAGAATCAGAGACCTACTCATCCACACACTCCAGAGCCCCATAAAAACACTAAGCTGAAAGCTATAAGAGAGGACCTGGTGCAGACCCGTGTAGGCCCTGTACATGCTGTTGCGGTCTCTGTGAGTTCATACGATCCTTGCTCCGTTTATCCGGAGGGCCTTGTTCTCCTGGTGTCCTTCACTCCTTCTGTCTCTTCCACTCTTTCTACCTCCTATTCCACAGGGTTCTCAGAGCTCTGAGGAGAGGGGTTTGATTGAGACATCCCACCTAGAGGTTTTGTTTGTTTGTTGAGACGGGACTTCTCTGTGTAAGAGCCCTGGCTGTCCTGGAACTCTCTCTCTCTCTCTCTCTCTCTCTCTCTCTCTCTCTCTCTCTCTGTAGAGCAGGCTGGCCTTGAGCTCACAGAGATACACCTGCCTGTGCCTCCTGAGTGCCAGGATTAAAGGCGTGTGCCACCACGCCTGGCCCACTTTCCCACTTAGTGTTTTGTGTTAAGGTTAAGGCTGTCTTTCTCCTTCTCTTCTCTCTCTCTCTCTCTCTCTCTCTCTCTCTCTCTCTCTCTCTCTCTCTCTCTCTCTCTGCATAATATCTGGCTGTGGGTCTATGTATTTTTTCCCACCTGCTGCAGGATGAAGCCTCTCTGATGATGGCTGAATAAGACACTGATCTGTAAGTATAGCTGAATATCATTAGGAGTCATTGTTACATTATTTTTTAGAGCAGTAGTAGTTGGTTTTACCCTAGGTCTCTGTGATATCTAGTCACTGGTTCTTAGTCACCCAAACAGTGTTGGGTATGGTTTCCATGCTGTGGAGTGGGCCTTAAATCAAATCAGACATTGGTTGGTTACTCCCACAAGGTCTGTGCCACTGTTGCCCTAGCATATCCTGTAGGCAGGACAGATTGTAGTTCAGAGGTTTTGTATTGGTGTTTATATTTCTCTTTTGGTAGCCTGTAAAGTACCTTCCCACACCACAGACACTAGTAGGGGTGCAGGTGCCATGTAGGCTTCAGCTCAACTTCTCCATGTGGGGTGTCATCTTCCACAATGGGGTCCCTGAAGTCAATTTGCAGAAAGCAACCCATTTTCTTAGCAACAGATGGGTCAGTTTGGGGATTTTCATAGGACCCTTTTGGCCAACAAGTCAATTGGATGCAACCTAGTCCTGGTACAGGAAGACTTGTCTAGTGACAAAAATAGGCCAGTTAGGACTCCCCCCATTGTTATGAGACCTCATTAGGATTGTCTTCATATATTCTAGGGAGTTTCTACTATACTAGGCAGTTTCCATCAATTCTAAGTGTCTCTCCCCACATCCCCAATCCCAACACTATCTCCCTCCCTCCACCTGATCCTTCCATCCATGTCCTGCCTGGCCCCTAGTCCATCCATAAAATCTATTCTATTTCCCCCTCTCAGGAAGATTTATGTGTTCACTCTAGTCCCTTCCTCTATATTTAACCTCTCTGGGTCTATGGTTATCACTTATTTAATAGCTAATATCCACATACAAGTGAATACATACTATATTTATCTTTCTGGGTTACCTCGCTGAGGATGATGTTTTCTAGTTCCATCCATTTGCCTACAAAGTTCATGATGTCTTTTTTTTTTTTTTTAAACAGCTGAGCAAATACTGCACTGTGTAAATGCATCACATTTTCTTTATCCATTCTTCTGTTGAGGGACATCTAGGTTGTTTCTAATTTCTGGCTGCTGCGAGTAGAGCAGCAATGAACGTGGTTGAGCTAGTGTCCTTGTGGTAGGACGAAGCATCCTTTGGGTGTATGTTCAAGAGTGGGATAGCTGGATCTTGAGGTAGATTGAGTCTCAACTTTCTGAGGCAGCAACATATTGATTTCCATAGTGGCTGTGTAAGTTTGCACTCTCATCAGCAATGGGTTAATATTAGTTACCCTTACACCACGTCCTCGCCAGCATGAGCTGTTACTTGTGTTATTTATCTTAGCCATTCTGACAGGTGTAAGATAGAATCTCAAAGTAGTTTTGATTTACATTTCTGTTATGGTTAAGGATGTTGAACATGTCTTTAAGTGTTTCTCAGCCATTTGAGTTTCCTCTATAGAGATTTTTTTTTATACCTGTACCCCATTTTAAAATTGGATTATTTTTTTTTAATATTTAGCTCCTTGAGGTCTCTATATATTTTGGATACTAGTCATCTATTAAATATGGAGTTGGTGAAAATCAGGGCACAACGGTGCATGCATGTAATCCCAGCACCATGGGAGGCAGAGGCAGGAAGATCTTTGTGAATTCGAAGACAGCCTGGTCTACAAAGTGAGTCCAGGACAGCCAAGGCTGCACAGAGAAACCCTGTCTTGGAAAAAAAAATTCTCATTTTGTAGGCTGCCGTTTTGTCCTATTGACAGTGTTCTTTGTCTTACAGAAGCTTTCCAGTTTCATGAGGTCCCACTTATTAATTGTTGATCTTGGTGCCTGTGCTATTGGTGTTCTGTCCATAAAGTTTTCTCCTATGCCAATAAGTTCAAAGATATTCCCCATTTTTTCCCTATCAGATTCAGTGTGTCTGGTTTCATGTTGAGGTCTTTGATTCATTTGGACTTAAGTTTTGTTCAGGATGATAACTGCGGATCTATTTGCCTTCTTTTACATGCAGACATCTTGCTTGACCAGCACCATTCATTGAAGATGTTGTCTTTTTTTCCAGGGTATATATCTGGTTTCTTTATAAAACAAAATCAGGTGTCCCTAGGCATGTGGATTTATGTTTGGGTCTTTGCTTTGATTCCATTGATCAAGGTGCCTGTTTTTATGCTAATACCATGTAGCTTTTATTACTATAATTCTGTACTGCAATTTGAAATAGAAAAGGAAGAAACCCTCAGCAGTTCTTTTATTGTTCAGGATTGTTTTAACGATCCTGTTTTTTGTTTTTGTTATTTCCATATGAATTTGAGAATTGTCCTTTCAAGATCTATAAAGAATTGTGTTGGAATTTTGATGGGGATTGCATTGAATCTGTAGATTGTTTTTGGGAAGATGGCCAATTTTACTATGGTTTTTGTTTTTTGGTTTTTCGAGACAAGGTTTCTCTGTGTAGCCTTGACTGTCCTGGACTCACTTTGTAGACAGGCTGGCCTTGAACTCACAGGGATCCGCTTGCCTCTGCCTCCCAAATGCTGGGATTAAAGGCGTGCGCCACCACACCCAGTCAGTTTCACTATGTTAATCCTACCAATCCATGAGCATGGGAGATCTTTCCATCTTTTCATAGCTTTAAAGACTTGAAGTTTTTTTTTTATTCTAATTTTTAATCATACAAATCTTTCACTTGCTTGTTAGAGTTAACACAAGATATTTTGTATCATTTGTGGCTTAATGTTGTTTCCATGATTTCTTTCTCAGTCCATTTGTATATAGGAGGGCTAATGATTTTGTGAGTTAATCTTGTATCCACTCACTTTCCTCAAGGTGTTTATGAGATGTAATGTAGAATTTCTGGGCTCACTTAATGTATACTCTCATATATTCTACGAATAGAAATTTTGACTTCTTCTTTTCCATTTTGTATCCCCTTGATCTCCTTCAGTTGTCTTATTGCTCTAGCTAGAACTTAAAGTACTATATTGGCTAGCTATGGAGAGAGTGGGCAGCCTTGTCTTGTTCCTGATTTTAGTGGAATTTGAGTTCTCTCCATTTAATTTGATGTTGGCTATAGGCTTGTTGTAAATTGCCTTTATTATGTCTAGGTATGTCCCTTGTATCCCTCATCTCTCCAGGACTTTGATTATAAGGGGGTGTTGGATTTTTTTCAAAGGCCCTTTCTGCATCTAATGAGACTATCATGTTTTATTTCAGATTGTTTATATGGTAGATAACATTTATTGATATTAGACCATCTGTGCATCTCTGGGATGAAGCTTACTTGATCGTGGTAGATGATCTTTTTGATGTGATCATGGATTTGCCTTGCAAGTATTTTAGGATCTATGTTCATAAGGAAAATTGGTCCATGATTTTCTTTGTTGGGTAATTTGTGGTTTGAGTATCAGAGTAACTGTGGCCTCTTAGAATGAATTGGGCAATGTTCCTTCTGTTTCATTTTGTGGAATAATTTAAGGAGCATTGGCACTAACTCTTCTTTGGAAGTGTAGTAGAATTATGTGCTAAAACCATCTGGTCCTGGGATGCTTTTGGTTGGGAGACTTTTAGTGACTGCTTCTGTTTTAGTAGGAGCTATTTCACTGCTCAAATTGTTTATAAGATCCTGATTTAACTTTGGTAAGTAGTGCCTATCAAGAAATATGCATTTCTTGGAGCGTTTCCAATCTAGTAGAGTACAGGTTTTTCAAATCTGTCATTATGAGTCTCTTGATTTCCTCAGTGTCTGTTGTTACATTCACTTTTTATTTTCTAATTCCATTAATTAGGATATTCTTTCTCCCTTTTAGTTACTTTGGATAAAGCTTTGTCTATTTTGTTAATTTTCTTCAAAGAACCCACTACTTTTTTCATTGATTCTTTCTATTGTTCTCCTCGTTTTCATTTTATTGATTTTAGCCCTCAGTTTGAAGGGCTGTCTTGTCTACTTCTTGCTGTCTACCCCTCATGCATGCACTTACTTCTTTTTGTTCTAGAGCTTTCAGAAGTGCTGTTAAGTTGCTAGTATAAAATCTTTCCAATTTTTAAAATGTGGGCATTTAGTGGTATGAACTTGCCTCTCAGAACCATTTTTATTGTGTCCCATAAGTTTGGGTATTATTTTCACTGAATTCTAGAAATTCTTTCTTTATTTCTGTCTTGACCTGTTTTATTGCTCAGTTTCCATATATGGTTTGTAAGTTTTCTGTGGTTTCTGTTATTGTTGATGTCCAACTTTAATTTTTGGCAGTCTGATAGGATGCGGGGTGCCATTTCAATTTTCTTGTATTTCCTGATATTTGCTTTGTGTCCAAGTATGTGGCCAGGTTTGGAGAAAAAGGTATATTCTTTTGTGTTTGGATGAAATGTTTTGTAAATATCTGTTAAATTCTTTTGGTTCATAATGTCTGTTAGCTACAGTATTTCTCTGTTTAGTTTTTGTCTGAATGACCTGTCCTTTGGTGAATGTTGGGTATTGAAATCTCTCACTATCATGTCTGAGGGTTAATATGTGACTTAAGCTGTAGTAGTGTTTCTTTTACCAACTTGGGTACCCTCGTTTTTGGAGTATAAATATTAAGAATTAAAATGCCTTCTTGGTGGATTTTCACATTAATGCATATGTAGTGTCCTTTCCCATCTCTTTTGATTGTTTTGGTTTGAAGCCTATTTTTTCATATATTAAAATGGCTACACTAGATTACTTTTTAGGTTTATTTGCTTGGAATATTTTTCCAGCTCTTTACCCTGAGGTAATGGATATCCTTGGTGTGTTTCTTTGAAGCAACAGACAAATGGATCCTGATTTTTGATTCATTCTGTTAGTCTGTGTCTTTCTATTGGGGGAATTGAGACCATTGATATTAAAATATATCAATGACCAATGATTGTTGATTCTTGTTATTTTATTGTTGTTGCTGCTGTTGTTTGTGGTGTGTGTGTGTGTGCTTCCTTTTCTTAATTTTGGTGGTGTGAAATTATTCCCTGTGTTTTCATGAATATAGTTAACGTTCTTAAGTTGGAGTTTTCCTTCTATCACCTCTGTAGGGCTGTATTTGTGGATAGATATTGTTTAAGTTTGGTTTTTATCATGGAATAGCTTATTTTCTTCATCTATGGTGACTGGAAGTTTTGCTGGATATAGTAGTCTGGGCTGGCATCTGTGGTCTCAGAGTGTGCAAGACATCTGACTAGGGCGTTCTGGCTTTTAAAGTCTCCATTGAGAAGTCAAGTGTAATTCAAATAGGTTTGCCTTTATATGTTATTTTATGTTTCCCTTTCAGCTTCTAGTATTTTTCTTTGTTCCATATGTTTAATGTCTTAATTATTATGTGCCAACTGGACTTTCTTTCCTGGTCACATTTATTTGATGTCTTGTATGCCTCTTGTATCTTTATAGGCATCTTTAGGTTAAGATATTTTTCTTCTTATTTTTGTTGAAAATATTTTCTGGGCCTCTGAGTTGGGTTTCTTCTTCTTCCTCTATTTCTATTATTCTTAGGTTTGGTCTTTTCATAGTAGCCCATGTTTGCTGGATATTTTGTGCCAACAGTTTTTTTGATTTAACATTTTCTTTGACTCTATTGTATCTTCAGTCCCTGACATTCTTTCTTCCATGTCTTGTCTTCTGTTCATGACGCTAGCCTGTGTAGTTCCTGTTAGAATTCCTAAGTTTTTCACTGCCTGAATTCCCTCAGTTTTGGTTTTCTTTATTGATTCTATTACCATTTTCAGATCTTGAGGGGTTTTGTTCATTTCCTTCCACTGTTTGTTTGCATTTTTCTTGATTTCTTTTTACAAATGTATCCATTTCTTCACACATTTTGCTTTGTGTCTTCCTGATTTTCTTTGAGGCATTAATTTTTCTCCTTAAGGACCTCTATTATATTCATATGCTGTGTTGGAATGTTCAGGCTCTGCTGTGGGAGGATGCTGGGCTCTGGAGGAGACATGCTGTCCTGGCTGTTATTGATTGTGTCCTTATGCTGGCATCTAGGCATCTGGGACTTCTTTGATTTTAGGCTAGGTGCTGATTCCTGTATTTGTCTTCTTTGGGCTGGTGTTTTGTTCCTGAGTTTCTGTGTCCTCTCTGGATTTTCTGAGAGTGGTGCCTGTCTCTAGGAAATTTTGGACCTAATAGTTGTTGCCAGTGGTGATTATGGGTAAAATGTGTTTCTGGGTATTGGGGCCTGACACATAGGAATGGCGATAGGCAAGGAGTCTGAGGGCATCCACAGGAGGGAGGAAAGCAGAGAGTTCAACAGGGATATGCTTGTTTCATCTCCTTAGAATCCAGGGAGACAGTGAAGGTCTCCACAGAGTCTGCTCTAGCCCTGGGGATGAGACTGTGGGTTGGACTCGAGAAACAGAAGAGAGAGGTGAAGATCTGCAGTCAGCTTGCCTGCTTTCTTGGCAGGAGTGGTCAGTGGGTTTTGGGGGTGTACCTGCTGGAGGTGGAGCTGGGATAAAGCAACAAGTGGGGGAAGGAGGTTGTGAGGGGAAGGTCTGTGGAATCCACAGCTGATGTGGGCAGAGGGAAAGAAGGCTGCAGCAGGTGCTCTGTTGCAGAGCTGAGCTGAGGCTGAGGAGTTGGATCTTGGGAACAGAGGGAGAAATGAGTTTCTGCAGGCACTCTGACAGGAGAGTCGACGATGCACCCCCTTATCTGCTTCTCCTGTGACACCCCTTCCCAGCTGGGAGCTCTTAGGCTTCTTCATCTCTGGGGCAAGATGTGCAGCAGGACTGACTCTTCTCCTGTGACTTCGACAGAAGCCTTGGAAAGCCACTGGGGCATTCTCTGTCACAGAGCCCTGGGTGAGAACTTCAGGATGTTCTTTGTGATTTGATTCAGGTCACTCTGCATTGCAGTCTGGATTACTGAGGGACAGGACACTGTCCCTCAAGACAGGACATCTGGAGGCGTGTACTTATCCTCAGCTCTGTGGTGATGCCACTTTGGCCACAGAATCATAGCAATTTTTGCTTTCTCTACTGTATAGTCATTGCACTGCTCTGAAAATCCATCTTGGGCAATCCTTTGTGAGCATTCAGTTACTTTCTGGCTCCGAGTTTTGCAAACTGATTGTAGTTTTAAAATACCATACTTCAGTCATGTGTGTTACATCTATCTTAATGTTCCCTGAGGGTGGTTGTATTTTCAGACATTTATGGTAGAGCTTGCAGAAGTTGAGCTATTTTTTGTCATGTGACTGTGTGTGTTAATTGCACATGTGTGTTTGTGTTCACATGTACATATATGTATGTGTGTGCCTGTGGAGGCCAGAGGTTGACATCTGTGTTTTTCACTTCATTGACTGCAGCTCACTGAACGGAGCCTGTCATGTCACACAGTCTGGCTACCCTGATCTCCCTGAGATGCTTGCCTCCACCTCTCAGGCACCGGTCTGACTTAGGTGCATGCTGGGGATTCAAACTCTGGTCTTCACACTTGCACAGTGCATACTTTACCCACTGAGTTGTCTCCTCAGATCTTCATGTGCTTGTGACCACTTGAGAAGCAGCAGGAAGCCCTTAGTCCTCTTTGTCCTGGTGACAGATCCTTCCACATTCTGACTAGGGAGCTGCTGTACTCACTTCTCAGAGCTGGAGTTGTTCCTGTGTGTGGCACAAGTTAAGGATACAGTTTCATTTTTTCCCCATCACTACTCAATGGCCTCATCACCATTCCTGCAATGATCTGGAGTGACATGTGTCAGGTGTTCACATGTGTGTGGAGTGTGTTCGTTGATCTGGTCTGCTCCTCTGTCAACACATATGTGGCTTTGATCACAATCTCCTTTGATGCCTTGCTACTTCATAAGCTCACCATCTACTCTGTTCTTTTTTGGAAACATGATTGTTGATCTTGGTTTTACTTTTTTTTTTTTTTTTTAAGACAGGCTTTCTTTTTAGACTAGGCTGGCCTCGAAGTCACAGAGATCTGCCTGCCTCTGCCTCCCTGAGGGCTGGGATTACAGGTGTGTGCCACCACCACTTGGCTGGTTTTACATATCTTTTTTGACTTAACTTTACCATTATTTTAAAAAATTCTCTTTATTTAATCCCTTTATAGGCTGATGCCAGCCTCCCTCCCTCCTCTCCTTCTGGTCTTACCCTTATGCCCCTCCTCTACCGCCCTTTCTCTTTCTTCTCAGAGAAGGGGAGGCCTCTGAAGGTTATCAGCCCACCCTGGCATCTCAAGTCACAGCAAGACTAGGTGTATCTTCTCCCACCAAGGCCAGGCAAGTCAGCCGAGCCAGGGGAAAGGATCTAAAGGCAAGCAACAGAGTCAGAGGCAGTCCCTGCTCACACTTGTTGGGGGACCCACATGATGATCATGCTGCCCATCTGCTACATATGTGCAGGGGGATTAGGTGCAGCCCATGCATGCTCTTTGGTTGGTGATTCAGTCTCTATGAGTCCCCAAGGGCCCAGGTTAGTTTACTCTGCAGGTCTTCTTGTGGTGACCTTAATCCCTCTGGTTCCCTCAACTTCTTCCACAGAACTCCCCCATCTCAGCCTATTGTTTGGCTTCAGGTCTCTGATCTGTTTCCATCAGCTGCTGGATGAAGCTTCTCAGAAGACAGTTATGCTAGGTTCCTGTCTGCATGTAAATCAGAGTGTCATTAATAGTGTCAGGGGTTGGTTCTGCCCCCATGGAGTTGGTCTCAAGTTGGGACATTCATTGGCTTGCCATTCCCTCAGTCTTGCTCCATCTGTAACAGGGGCAGGGATCAGGTGTGGGGAGAGAGGGGGTAGGTGGGAGGGGGAGGACCAGGGAAGAGAATGGAGATGGGTGGGTAGCATCTCTGGGTCAGGGGAGGACCCTGTAAGTCTATGGAGGTGACCATAGTTAAGATCCCTAAGAGCAGGGCATATGGAGTCTGAAGGTGTGACCTTCTGTAGCCATGTGGGACTTCCAGTGGAGGGAGAGGGGACACCAACCTACCCATAAAAACTTTGACCCATAAAATAAAAAACTTTGACCCAAAACTTGCCTTGCCTACAAGGAGTGTAGGGATAAAGATGGTTTTATATATTTCTACATTAAATTTAGATATAGCCTGTCAAAATTCACAACAGTTAAGATTCTAATTGTTTTCTATTTAATGCACAAATCAGCGGAAGAAAGACCATCTCCCACTTGAGTGCTCTGCTCAGTGAAAATGGTGCATCTCTCTATGTAGGCCTTCTTTTGATGCTAATTCATAAGGTTTTATAGTTTTCTCCACAGAGGCCTCAGAATTCTTTTGTCTTAGGTTCTAGGCTACTCTCACGCTTTTACAACTACTTGTTGAAGACATATAGGGTTATTAGGTTTTTTTTTTCCCCATAAGTTGATTTCATTTCTACTAGTTTCATAAAACTGCTGATCTAAAATCATCTGTTGTTAAATTAGGATTTCCTGTTTTACAATTGTATTTTCTATAAATAACAACAGTTTTGTGTTTTCATTTTGGGACAATTAATTCTCAGTTCCCTCAAGTGCTTTGTTGTGGAGCCCGGAGTCCTTACACAGTGCCAAACTAAATTGGTGACAGTAGGTTTTGGTCTTGGTCTCAGAGGGAAAACCTTCTGGATGCTACATAGCATTCAGGACTCTGTAACCCAGAACTCAGGAGGCAGGGACAGGCAAGACTGTGAATTCAAGGTAGTCTAGGCTCCATAGTGAGATCCTATCTCAAAAACAAAACAAACTAAAATGAAACCCAAACACAAATGAAAGACAGAGCTGTGTTTTATTGTCTACAGCAGCTTCTTTAAGGGTTAATACCTGTTATTGGGCCAAAGAGGACCTTCAGCTCCAGTCTGAGATGCCTTTTATCTCAGGCAGATGCTGAGTTTCAAGACCCATATTCTGCATTTGTATAGAAGATGTCCTGGTACTTCCTCAGCTGAGGTGTAACTCAGTGTGCCACCACTCTGCAAGCACAGGGCCCTTGTTTCAATTCCAGTACCAGAGAACAATGCTGTTTCTCTCTCTCTCTCTCTCTCTCTCTCTCTCTCTCTCTCTCTCTCTCTCTCTCTCTCTCTCTCTCTCTCTCTCTCTCTCCCCCCCATTCCACATGTGTGCAGTACCACCGATTTCCAGAAGAGGGCACTGACGCTCCTGGAACTAGAGTTAGAGACATTTGAGAGCCACGAGTGAGTGCTGAGAATCTAACCCGGGTTCTCTGTGGCAGCAGCCGGTGCACCTAACCACTGAGCCATCTCTCCAGCCCCTGTTTTTCTCGATCTGTAACACGATGACTTATATTAATTGATTTTAAGTTGAAGTGACCTTACATTCTGTGGAGAATGCAGCTTAGACACTGCAAGTTTTCCTCTTGGCATTAATTGCATGATGTTTAGTTTAGGAATTTACATCTACCATGTTACAGAGCACAAAACATGACACAAATACCAACAGCCAGCCACAGTGCTGTTCTCAGTTTTTCTGCTCCACTGTTTGAAATTAAAATGATTTGAAATATACATTTTACTATTCTATTATATATGATTATTCTATTATTATGTGTGACTTGTTGACATAGGAAAATAAATCAAAGAACACTAATTTACTTCTAGAATGAAATCAAGAAACACTACAGTAGACACTCCCAAAGTGTTTTCACAGCATTTATGCAACTGTAACTCACTGAATGTGAAATAACACTTTAGCCATTGCTGTGACTGTGTTTAGACGAATTGCAAGCTGGGTAGGAAGGAAATTCCCTACAAAGTGAGTCCATGTTGCTATTTTATATGTGAAGGGCAGAAATAGATTTCTTTGAGCCCCTGATGTACAGATTTTAGAGTCGATAACTATTGTATATCTGTCTTTCTGACTTGCCTTTAGTTTGTGCATGGTTGTAAGCGAAGCAGCCAACCCCAGGCCTGTACCTGTCCAGAACTGAGAGAGTTCATGCTGGTACTAACGGGCTGCACTGGACCAAGGTCGCCACACTCTTGTTCTGGCTCTGATCTCACTGCTACATGTCAGATAAACACGGGGGAGCTGTAGAATTCGAGAACAGTTAGGGGGACAAGTGAGGGCAGGATAGTGAGAGGAAAATAAGAACAAGTGTATACATATACACAGGCAATGAAAGCAGGTCTTTGTATATTAACCTAAAAACATGAAATCCCACCAAAATAAAGAAAATCAAAATAATTAAAAAAAAAAAAAAAAAGATTGTCTTCAGAAAAAGGTAGAAAGGGACTCAGCAAGGAAGGGTGTTTGTAGCCGGACTTACAACCTAAGTTCAGTCCTTGGAACCCACAGAGTGCAAGGAGAGAACCAGCTCCTGCCAGTTGTGCTCTGACTTACACACACACACACACACACACACACACACACACACACACACACACACCGGCACACACGTGCCCTCTTTGATAAACAAACACACTTTTTAAAAACAAATAAACAAGCAAACACATATCTTCAGACATTGCTCCTTGTCTTCTGGACCATGTGGAGCTGGGAACCACTCATCTCAAAATTTTAAATTGTGAGTAAGCAGCCTCAAATGGGACATTTGCATGCTCTATACATGCTCTGTAAGGCCCAGGGAGCATCATAGATAGGGGTGAAAGGATGGTCAGAGCCAGCGGATGGGGACGAGTGCTGTGAAGTTATCTTCTGAACGTAGCATGAACACAGAGCAGCTGGGGCCACCAGCACAAGACCTGCGCGCGCATGCGCGCACACATACACACACACACACACACACACACACACACACACACACACACACACACACACACACACACCCCACACAAAGATAGTAAACTAACGTAATCAGCAATATCACCAGCTACAAGGAAAGCAGGAGTGAAAAACTGTCAGGCTAGAGGAAAAGATTATATATCGTTAAATCGTGGTGCCCCGCCACCATCTTGTCCAACGTGGCTACCTAACGCTCAGGATTCTGAGAGCCACTGGTGTGGGGTGGAAGAGCCTCTCTATTGACCCATTTAGAACAACCGGGCTAGGAAGTCAGGAGCGGTGCTCAGGGCTTGTCCTGAACAGCACGTGCATCTCTAAGGAAGGACAGCTTCTGAGAGCTATGCAAAGCGGGGTTATCTTCCGAGTGCCGCCACCAGGGGGCACTAGTAAGTGTTGCTGAACCGTGCAACCAAAGCTGTAGGCCCAAATTCTTTTCCAGTCTCTTATCTACCCCGCCCCTTTCCTGTTTCACCTGTAAACTAACAGATATTTACAGGCATCTCCAAGTGGAGGACTTCCTTTAGATTCTAAAAGCAGAGCTCAGTTTTCTAGTTGAAACTGCGCTTCAAACTCAATTGGCCTTTTGATATAATGTTATAATGAGATAACTGCTATGAAATATTAATTTAAGGAAGACATAGTATCTTTGTTTTGTTTTGTTTTCAGACTGGGTTTCATGTTGCCCAGGCTAGCCTCAAACTGATTATGTAGCTAAGGATGACCTTGAACTTCTGACCCTCTGCTTCTACCTCCCAAGTGACACCTGCTTTCTGCAGTGCTGTCTACCGAACCCAGGGCTTTGTGAACGCTGGCAACCACTCTACCAACTGAGCTACATCTCCTGCCTGGATCTCCGATCTCTGAGCGCCCGACAGCACCTGGATTAGACCCGCTGCATCAGATAGCAGCTCTTATGTGTCCCAGCTGAGAGCCCTGTACTACCTGATTTTTTGCTGTGCATCTGATGATGTCTGTATGAAGAGCTAGAGAGGAAAAGCTGGTGTGGGATGAAGCTGCGGGAGACGAGACTGTTGGCACCATCCAGTACCATCCTGTAGTAACCAGCACGATTGGATGATTTGAAATGAAAAAAAAAAAGAAAAAGATTTCCCCCTTCTAATCAGGAGAACTGAAGGAGAAGAGGCTTAAAGAACTAAACTGTGGCCACACACTCCAAAATAATGTGCAGAGACGCTGCAGTGGGTGCTGTTGCTTGCTGCTTACTGTGATGTATTGAAACCGTGGTTTGCTGAAACATAATTACAAGTTTACTAATTAGTTACACATTATGTGTTTTACTTTTTCTTTATTTTACAAACGAACCAAGGGAGCACACGAGGATTGCACCTGTTAGCCTTATTTTAGTAAAACAGAGGAAAGTAATTAGGCATCGGGTTTAAGGTTAAATAGACAGGTCTCCTTGCAGAAGGAGTGGAGGAAAGAGTGGGTGGGAACTAGGAGGCCAGTTTTACTTCTTTCAGGAAGCAAAGCTGAAGGCTTCCATGCGCTCAGGGACAGAGCATTCATGCCGGTGTGTGTGGGAGGAGGCCTTGTGTTTGATATTCGACACTGAAAGGCAAGTGAATAGATGTAAAGCAAGATCAAAGTTGTCTTTAGAATTAGGCATGGTAAGAAATGCCAGGCCAGCTTCTGCAATGGTGTGCCTACAGCTCTTTTCAATAGAAAACCCTGAAACAAAAGACAGGTGCCCCAGATATGGAGACAGTGTTGCCAGCCAGCTTAGCCCATCAGTAAGCTCTGGGTTCAGTGAGAGACCCTGTCTGAAAACTAAGGGGAGAGGGATGAAGGAAGGGTACCCAGTGCTGACCTCTGGCCTCCATCAGCACACGTCTGCGTGTGAGTGCATCTGCTCACCCCCCACCCCATGCCTAACGAGAGAGAGAGAGAGAGAGAGAGAGAGAGAGAGAGAGAGAGAGAGAGAGGAGAGAGAGAGAGAGAGAGGAGAGGAGAGAGAGAAGAGGAGAGGAGAGGAGAGAGGAGAGAGGAGAGAGGAGAGAGGGGAGAGGGGAGAGGGGAGAGGGGAGAGGGGAGAGAGGAGAGAGGAGAGAGGAGAGAGAGAGAGAGAGGAGAGAGAGGAGAGAGAGAGAGAGGAGAGAGAGACTGAGATTGACTGTCTGAGGCAAGGCAGGCCAGTCTACTCAAATCTCTGAAGATGTTTGCTTGTTGAATCAGAAATATGGGTCTTCCGCAAAAACTCAGAGTTTCTCCAGGGGGGAAAAAGTCCCCAGGAACCACTTCCTGCCCCAGGACTCTGCCTCTAGCCTGTATCTTATCAGCAGTAGATCTTCCATGTTCCGTTCCCACCGGTTCTATTTTTCAAAACAGTTCCTCTCTTACCAGGGCCCCTGGATTCTTCTGAGACTTGATGCCGCCTGAGATGGCTACCGCAGTACCTCTCAGCACACGGACCTTCCTGGTGCTTTTCCTGTGGTAATTTCACCCCAGCTACTCAGATATACTGTTAAATACACACCTCTCAAAAGGGCTGACTAAAAAGCATGACAGCCTTTGCCCTGTGAGGCAGCGGCGAGAAGATGCAGCACTGACCACCATGGGAGAATGTCACTGATTTATTTTTTTCTAGATGAAGTATTGTGGGTTTACTCACGATTTGCTTCTGACATTGAGTATGCAAAATAAGAAACTCCACAAAATGGCCACTTAAAGTGTTCGTTCTTTCTTTCTTTCTTTCTTTCTTTTTGGGAGGGGGGGGTGGTTTGGAAATACACAAACTAGAAGCTTCATTAAGTTTCTATTACAGATTTACTCTGGGAAAGAAATATAGGCGGCAGAGCCCATTCACGCTACCGAAGGCTCTGACTTCATTACATACAGTGGAACCCATAGCAGTAACATACTATTTGCATAGACAAGCAGAAGAAGCAAACCAAACACAGCATGTGCCTACTCTGAATCAGAAACGCCACCCACAGGTGCTTGTGTTTGAACACTGTTGGAAAACTTGTGGAACCTTTAAGAGGTGGAGCCTTGCTGGAGGAAGTAGATCACGTGGGGGCGGGGCTTGAGGCTGGCCGCTTGAGGGCACTTCCTTTTGCCCTGCTTTGCTTCCCCGTTGCTGAGGTGATGTGAACATTTACTTCATGGTCCTGCTCTTGTGACTTTCCTGCCATTGTGGACTGTATCTCCCCCCGCCCCCCCCCCCATAACTGTATCCCTTTCTCTCTTTAGATTTATTTATTTATTTATTTATTTATTTAATGTATACAGTGTTCTATCTTCATGCACGCCAGTAGAGGGCATCAGATCCCATCACACATCCTGAGTCCCATCCATCATCACCCAAGGACGTGAGGGCCTTTATTTTATTTTATTTTATTTATTTATTTTTTATTTTGGTTTTTCAAGACAGGGTTTCTCTGTGTAGCCTTTACTGTCCTGGACTTACTCTGTAGACTAGGCTGGCCTTGAACTCACAGAGATCCATCTGCCTCTGCCTCCTGAGTGCTGGGATTACAAGTGCGTGCCACCTTGCCCACCTCCAGGGCTTTTCTACCAATGTAATTTGCCAACTCCTTTTTTTTTCCCGTAAAAAAAAAATCTATTTAAAACATTTATATTTTGAAATTCCCAGGGCTGGAGAGATGGCTCAGCGGTTAAGAGCATTGGTAATTCTTCCAAAGGATCTAGGTTCAATTCCCAGCACTCATGTAGTGACTGGAGACCCTCTGTAATGTCAATCCTAGTGGATCTTCTGCCCTCTTCTGGATTCATTAGGTACTGCATAGACATACATGACAGGCAAAACATCCATACTCATATGGATAATAAAGAAAAAAAAAAAAACTATCAAAATTTAAAAGCTGATCTTGTCTTTGATGTGCTCTGTGGACTCCTGTCACTGTAGGCGAGTCTGTCCTGCTCATATTTATTGGTATGGCTGGTATGCATGCTCTGAATTGTGGTACATCTGTAATAGTTTATGCTATATAACATTTTTAATTTTTCTTTATTAATGATGTATCCTTTGCTCTTATATTTTTATTTTTAGTATTTGTAGGGCATGCCTATTTCTGTTTTAGTGCTTACCTTTTAAATTATATGTTTTTCTGGTACCTTTATTCTGCTATATTCTTGTATAACTTGTTAAATCAAGTCCTTTAAGCCCCTACCTCAGCCATTACCTATCAAGCAGTGGCTAAACTGGGGCGGATTTGTGCTCTGGGAGAGCGGCAATTATTTAGATAGTGAAGCCGAGGGTATCTAATAGGCAGAGGTCAGAGATGTTTCTCACCACCCTTCTGGGCCGAGACACGGCAGTCACCAGCTCACTGTGGGACAGAGGCATGAAAACTGCCTAGACTGGACTGGAACGTAGAAGTGTGAAACACACACTGGATTTCTGCAATACTTCATAATATTCTCCCCGTGTTGTCTACTTCAATAGGCACACCTAATAAAGCCTTTAAAATATACTACTAATTGCTAACAGCAGTTTTAGACGTTTCCAATATTTTCCCAATTTAAGTTTGCAGTGAATTTCTTTGCAAGAACAAGGCTTTACACTTTTAAAATGTTCAGTTATTCAATTCTAGTGTAGAGCAGAGGGAGATAGGCACACAGGTGCTACAGTCCATGTGTAGAGGTCAAAAGACAACTCGCTGGAGTCGGTTCTCTTACTCCACTATGTAAGTCCTGGGCATTGAACTCCGGCCATAAGGCTTGGCAGCAGGCATCTGTAGACACTGAACCATCTCACTAGCCCAGGAGGACGCCCCCCTCCTCTCAACTTAAAATCTTTAGACGTGAATTGCCAAGTTAAAGATCATTTTCACATTTTTGAGTCTCTTGATTCTCAATGTAGAATTACTTTCGAAAAACAAACAAACCAACGTTTTGTCAATGTGTTCTTTCTAGAAGAGCAGGCCTTAAACACTGAGGTCTCGGACACCTGAGAACAGCAAGGATTTTTCTATGTGTCATAGCCATTTCTCACTGAATTACACTCATCTGATCATGTGTCCTTCACAATCTGATGCCTAATGAAAGAAATTTTAATATCCAAAGTATGTGTCGGTTCTATTTGAGAGACCAGTACCTATAGCTACTGGCAAGGTGTCTTCCGTGGCTGCCAAACTTCAGAGTGCGACACAGTCCAGTGATAAGGGTGTCAGTACACCAGACAGGCACCCTCAGGGCCAGCAAGTCTGGGTTAGGGTGCTGGGAGCTTAGCTTTTAGCGAGGGATTGAGGTTTGCACTCTGGAGAGCGACTCTGCTGGAGGGGTTACATTGCTGACAGCTGGCCTCAGTCCTGTGATTGACAGCTGCTGACTGTGTGTGCATGACTGCAGGTGATGCTATGGGAGTCATAGAATGCGATGGCCATCTTCCTGTCAGCGTGGCCTGATTTAGAATCACAGTGGGAACACCCTGTTGAGCTGTCTCTGAGGATGTTCCCCGGGCAGTTTCACTGAAGAGGGAAGCCCCGGTCTGAGTGTTGACAGTACCACGCAGCAAGCGGGGGTCCTGGACTGACTACAAAGGAGGGACAGAGCTGAGACCAGCGCCGGGCGGGCTGTGTGTGCTCCCTGACTGCAGACGCGACATGACCAGCTGCCTTCTACCCCTGCATCCGTGCCTCCCCTGCCATGATGGAGATCCCCAAAGACTAATGCCAAAACAAACCCTTCCAAGTTATTCCTTGTCAAATATTTGTTCACAGCAACAGAAAAAGCAGCAGATGAGCAAGCAGGCACCATGTTTTCCGCAGACCTCTGATATACTAAGACGTCTGGAACCTTCCGAGGACAGGCTTTATTTTGATAGTGTGTGACGGACTCAAACCTCCCACTGCTTATTCTGTTAAGCTGTTTTCACTTCGAGGAAGACCAACCACAGACAGCTGAGCTTCCAGGCACGAAGTTTGCAAGTCCTGAGCTAAGTGACTTGTTCGTTCTATGATAGTATTTCCCATGATTCTCTTAGTACCTTCAAAAGTTAAGAAACTTCTCCAGGCATTTGACTTTCACTTTACAGTTCAGGCGAGCTACAATCTGCATATTTTCTAGGTCTAGATCGTCAGGCCTGGACTATGACTTCCAAGTGAGCATGCGCAAACATTTTATGTTCAAACTCCTTCTCTTAATAAAAAGTAGCTGAAGGAATCAGTTTCGAAACCCTTCATTCCCTATTACTACCTATTACCCAAAATAACACTTGATTTGGAAGAACTTCACATAACAGAAATAAAGCCCACGTGACTGAAAACTTAACACCCACGAGACCTGCGTTAGAAGTGGCAGGCTCTTTAGAGCTCAGAGCTTCTGATGCTGGAGTTTATTGGAAAAGGTTACAAGAAAGGTCTTCTGAGACACTCCGGCAGCAAATTATTTTGGCTGAATTAGAAGTCCTCAGGAGTAGAGCTTCATTGTGGTAGAGGCAGAGTTAGAGTGAACCCCAGCAGCAGTTGTCGCTGGCGCCCTGTGATGAGTGCCTTGCAGTGTGAGGGTGGGCAGCGCATCCTTTCACTACCTCCGCTGAGCACTCCTGGCTTTTATATGTCGTGTTATCGGTCAAGTACTCTGTGAGTTTCCCCGATTCTTTTCATCTGATTGTTTAGCGCATCTTACACTTGAGAAACACCGCCATCCCCGGTGACCCTGTCAGGTTTAAATTATTAGCCCTGCATCATTCTGCTAGAAATAGTCTACATGTTTGTCTGTGGAAGCAAACAACAGCTTCAACTTCAAATGTCAATGATTCCGTAGAACATTCTAGCCAACTTGGATGAATTCTGCCTTGTTAATTGGGGCTGTCTGGAGTTTGGTTGGCTGACGGAGTTAGGAAAAACAATGAAGGTTAAAACTCTCTAACTCTTTTTGTAATGAGAGAGGTGAGAATGCTTCAGAGTGTTGGGGCAGAATTCTTGAGATCAGTGGGAATGGAGCCATCCTGTGTACTTCCTTGTACCTAATAAGCACCAACATGGGTATTGCAAGGGTGGGACATGGAATATATATATATGTGTGTGTGTGTGTGTGTGTGTGTGTTGTTTCCATATAATTTGTATAACATTTTTTTTTAAAAAAAGAACAGTTTAAACAATGTTTTCATGGTATTAACAGTGTTTACTTCTTAGAACGAAGCCTGGGAGACTCCATGCTTGTTGATGATGTTCCTTCAAGAGGAGAAAAATTGGGTGCATCATTGTTTTCCTCCCCTGCAATGGTCAGGAAGTATTTCTTACAAGTTAGTGCTCATCACTTATTCAAAGGCAGTGTGCGCTGCCTTGCTCAGCTTTGCCTGCCATGGAACAGCCCACAGGCTGGGTGCCTTCCAGAGCAGAAGGTAAGCTTTTCAGGACTTGCGCGGGTTGGAAGGACTAAGATCAGGGCCCTGGTTGGGAGCTCTGGTTCTGGCGATGGCTGCTTTCCGGTCTGTAGATGCTGCCTTGCCTCTCCTTTGTCTGTTTGTGGCTTTTCCTTGGTCTATGCTCAAGGCGAGGTGGGCGAGGAGGCAAGCCCTTTGGTGCCTCTTCTCATGAGGGCAATTATCCTGTTGGAACAGTGCCCACCCTGTGCCTTCATCTTAACTTCTTTACTTCTTCACTCTGAACAGACCTATGCTGGGTGGGGTAAGACTCGCACATATTGAACTTGGGGGGAGGGGAGCAAATAGCACAGGCCTATGTTATACTAAATGTTTATTTAACATAAATGAGCATATACTATATATAAAATAGTGACAGTGGGTCCTTTTTCCTTCTATCCATGCCCCATGGAGAACATTGCTTCAGCCTCTTCTTTGCTTATGAAACTTCTGTGTGGAGAAAGACACGTACACACATGTACAAACTCCCATCTCACATGTAGGTCCTTGCTATTCTGAGATTATGCCCTGTGGTGTCAGCGCTGTTTTCCTTTTTACTTTACCACAGATGTCCCAGGCAACTGTCCGAGTCAATTAGTGCAGGCCCATCACATTTTTAAAAAAAGATTTGTTTATTTATTATGTATACAGTGCACATCAGATCACATTATAGATGGCTGTGAGCCACCATGTGGTTGCTGGGAATTGAACTCAGGACCTTTGGAAGAGCAGTCAGTGCTCTTAACCTCTGAGCCATCTCTCCAGCCCCCATCACATTCTTTTTTACATTTTTAAATATTTACTTTTTTGAGAACTTCCTGCATGTATACTATATTTATGTAACTTCTATTCCATATGGGTCCCCTCCAACTTTTCTCATATCCTTCTACCTCCCTCTTGACTTCATGACCTCTAATTCCTTAATTATTATTGTTACTTATACACACACTCACACAAACAAGTATTTAAATATAACCTGTGGATTCCACTCAGTGCTACTCATATGTGTATGTGTTTAGGACTGACCACTTGGGGCTGGATAACCTATAGGGTCTTGTCCCTGGAGCAGACTGACTCTCTTTCTCTTAGCAGCCATCAGTTGCCTGTAACTCTCCGTCCCTTTCTTCTTCTCTCTCTCTCTCTCTCTCTCTCTCTCTCTCTCTCTCTCTCTCTCTCTCTCTCTCTCTCTCTCTCTCTCTCTCTCTCTCTCCCTGTGTATGTGTGTGTGTGTGTATGTGTGTGCACATAGGTGCAGTGTCCATGGAGGCCTAGCAAGGATCCCCTGGGATGAGGTGCTGGTAAAAGACACACAAGTCTTCTGCCAACAGAAGCTCTTAATGCTCAGCCATCTCTTCAGTCCCTTCTTGCTTCCCCAACCCATCTCATTTCTTCTTCTTCTTCTTCTTCTTCTTCTTTTCTTCTCTTCTTCTTCTTCTTCTTCTTCTTCTTCTTCTTTTCTTCTTATCTTCTTCTTCTTCTTCTTCTTCTTCTTCTTCTTGCCTTCTCCTCCTCCTCCTCCTCCTCCTCCTCCTCCTCCTCCTTCTTTCATGAACAAGTTCTTTTTTTTTTTTTTTTTAATGGTTTCAGAGGTTTAGTCCATTGTCATCATGGCGGGAAGCATGGCAGTGTGCAGGCAGACATGGTACTGGAGAAGGACAGAGAGTTCTACATCCGGATCTGAAGGTAGCAGGAAGTGAACCTCTTTTTTTTTTATTATTATGTTTCTTTTTTAATATATACATTTATATTATTACACATGAATAAAATAAACTACATACAGCAGGAAGAACCATGAGACAATCAGGAATTATATAAATGTTACAGTCATAGTGATTTGGCTATTTATGTATTTGGCAAACTCATCTCATTCCTCTTAAAAGGTATCTAGGGTCTTCACCCGTGGCGCCCTCTGTTAAAAGATGTCAGATTATTCTCATTATCATTGCCTATTGCTACCTTGACTTTTTTTTTTTTTTTTTTTAAGGAAAATGGCTCAGGGGCTGGATGTGTTTGTCGATTTTGCAGCAGATTTGAGTGCAACATCCGTAGCATCAGGCGACTCACAATTGCTTATACCTTCAGCTCCAGGGGAGCCGAGACCCTCTTCTGCCTTCTGTAGCAACTTAAATGTACATGGCATGTGCACATCCACGTGCGTGTGTGCACGCACGCGCGCACACAAACACACATATATGATTGCATAAATAAAAATAAATTTAAAACTTTTAAGCAAAGGCGTAATTCAATTAACAGTATAAACTTGGTCTTGAGCACATAATTCATTTGCATTTTAAAAAGGTTGTAGTTAAATAAATCAGTATAAAATGCTGATCTCTTGCTCATGGCAACGTAGGTAGCTTGCTTATTTTTATAAATAATTGCTTTGTAGTCTGTCTCATCCTTGGTGAGGTGATGGGGTGTTTTCTTCCATATTGATATGTTTATGTATGTGTGTATGTGTCTGGGTGAGTATATGTGAGCGTGTGCATGCCTGCACACATGTGCAGAGGCTGGAAAGGCATTATGCTTTCTCTCCCACCACTCTTTGACTATTGCTTGAAGCAGGACCTCTTCTTGAACTTGGGGCTCATAAGCCAGGAAGCCTCAGAAATCCTCCTGTCTTCATGCACTCCACATACTCCTGGAACTGAGGTTATGAACATGCATAGGGTGACTGGCTCCTTACTGGGCGCTGTGACTCACATTCCGGTCCTCATGATGGTAGATCCATCACCACAGCCCCTGTGCCTCAGTTTGCACCAGCGTTTTGCTTTGTAACTCTGTTGTTGCCAAAGGAACAAAACTACAACCAACTAACAGGAGAGCTGGGCAGTTTAGCTGTAACCAAGAACCAGAGCAACACCTGGAGCTGCATCGGCATGGTCACGTCATGCGCACAGAGACACGCCTTATCAAGAAGAACATACTAGGGTGTGTGTTTGGCAAAGGGAAGGTGTTCCTGTGTAGCCTGGGCTGGCCTTGAGCCCTCAGTCAGCCTCAGGCATCACCCCATGTGCTACGATTCAAGGCATGAGCCACACCATCCAGCTGGACTTAAATTTAGCTGGACACTGTGATTTGGACAGTTTGCTTGATTCTCCCAGCTCAGTGGGTCCCAGTTGCCTAGGAGGCACGTTGGGGGACTCTGAGCAAAGAAGTTTGCTACATGGCACTCTTCTGTGATGGTACAGCCACTTCTCAAGTGTGATTGCATTGGTTGCTTGTGCTTTTAGGGTCCCCTATGAATCTGGGTGCAGTGTGAAGGACATTTGTTGGAGCTCTCTCTGATGGCAGTTTACACACAGTAGTCCAACTGGCTTTTGTTCTAGGCGTTGCCGCCTTTGTTCTGTTGTGCAAGCATTTTAAAAAGCCAACCAGAAGGAAGGAATACTTTTGATTCCTGGTGGTGGTCAGGGCCATCTCAGAATGGGCGTTCCTTCTCTGGCATACCCAGGCCGCTCTACAGGGGCCTTTTCTGCTCTGTGGCACAGCAGAAGCTGTTATGTTCTGGTCCTGGCTCTGGCCATGTCCCCAGACACTCTGGCATGGGGACGCAGAAGGTGCAGCTCTCCAGAGTCCCCCATCCCTCCCCCTGTCCCCACGATCACAACTCTCCCCCTGGAGCTTCAGACAGTAACCTGGCTTCTACCCCAGCTCGAACACAGACTCTCCAGGTCTTCAAAGTTAGTGACATATGCTTCCCTTTCTGCTTGTAAAGAAAGAAGACACAACTCTAGAAATTGTAGGTTATATAATGCAAGTAAAAAGTTTAAAAAATTAGAAACTCTTCCATATTTGTTCCCTCCCTTCCTACTAAGCAAGTCTGTGTGGGGCAATGGCATCTCCCAAGCCCTTTCTTAACATTACATATAAAATTTTACACATGCATGCATACCTCAACATATGTGTAATATGCATATATTCCATATTGCATACATTTTGCCATTACTCTATTTTGTTTAAAAAGTATTTTTATGTTTGTTTGTTTATTCATGCATTTGTGTGTGTGTGTGTCTGTGTGTGTGTGTGTGTCTGAATGCACGTGCAGGTTCATCAGCTGACAGCACTGGATCTACAGGAACTGGAGTTACAGTTGGCTGTGAGCTGTCGTGTGGGGTGCTGGGAGCCAACCAGGTCCTCTGCAAGAGCAACAAGCTCTCTCACCTGAACAGCATTCTCCACTGAACCCTGTTGTGTAACGTCGGCTGGCCTTGAATTTCTGTACTCAGCATCTTCACTGCTGAGACTGCAGAGGGATGCCACGTGTGCTCCCACCCCACATCCATTACCTCTGGGAACAAGACTCCTAACCTGTTGCACACTTTTGGCTAACCTGTTTGATACTTACAGTGTCATCGGGTTACTTTCCCCCATCCCTTCTCCCTTCTTTCTTCCCCCTCCCCAAACCTACCATGTGCAGTAGGATAGCGGAGGCTGAGGCTGGATAGAAACTGACATGGCATGTCTGCTTTCCACTGCTTTAGAACAGCTGATCCACACATATGGACCTCTGCCACTCTCTCTGTCCAGCCTGTCCGGATCAGGCTGGTCTCAAGCCCTGCCCCTGATGTTTGCCAACAGAGTCAAGGATGGCAAAGCCCTTTCTAGGCTGTAGTTGGCACAGAAGCCGTCAAACTGTTTGAGGTGTTGTCTTTTTAAATTTCCATGGTCCCTTCTACTCCCCGAAGCCCTCGTAGGTGGATGGAGAAGTGTGAGGTGAGCTTGGGCTATGTGGCAAAGCCCGTATCTCAACACTCCCTGCTTCTCCAAAGGACTCAAGCCTAATTTTAAAGGATCTTTATCCTAGTCTTTTGATTTTGTGTCTAATCAGACAATCAGGGCTCAGTTAGAAGGGCATAGCCCTAATCACAGCGTTAATTGAATTCTACTCCCTACCTATAGCAGGCAACATAATAGCTGTATTAATTTTTTTTCTAAAATAAGTTTCTTCTGCTGCAATTTAAGGTTTAGTCTTCTTAGTTTCTGAGGATACAAAGAACAGCTATTTGTGTCCACAGTTTTTCTGATTAAGCCAATAATTGGAAAATAATCACATCCAAATGGGCTTTGGGTTCTTGAGTGGTGCTTGTGCTTGGGAGCCAACAGATACCCCCCTTTTGAAAGCAGGATGTTGTTGGGAGAATGCACCATAGAAATCCCCAGGAAGGCTCTCGGCCACTACCCTGAGCCTTTCAGGACAAGCCAGGGGGAGCGTGGTGGCTGGAGGAACATATTCATCCAACAGAGATAAATTAGATGCAGCATCAAATCTGTGCCACACGGGGTGGCTCCAGAGTAGCATGCCAAGTCATGAACACAACAACAACTACAACACACACACACACAAACACACACACACACCACACACACACAGGCGTGTGTGTGCGCATGCCACATGGTGTGGCCCCAGGGTAGCATGCCAAGTCATGAACACAGCAACAACTAAATACATACCACACACAGGCGTGCGTGCACACACGCACGTACACACACACTCACACACACACAAGTGCGTGCGTGTGCATGGATGCATGCACACACCATTCTTCCATCTTGTTTCCATCCGGCCCTGTATGAAGTGTGGGCTTCTTCCTTCAGCCAGTGGTTGTCATCAGAGGGTGATGACTAGAAAGGAAGTCCCATACTTGTTCTTATTCTTCCTGAGGAGATCCCGTGGCTCAGGAGAGGGTAAGTAACCACCGGCAATGAACGGAAAGGTACAGCTGAGTTTCACATCCCCTTGGACTTCATCAAAGGAGCGACAGCAAGTGTGTCTGGTTCACTCTGCCTTCCCATCCCTTCCCCAAGTATACTGTGCTATTAAAAGCCTCTTCATCGCTATTTAAAACACTTTTAAAGCTATTGTTGGTTTGTGTTTCTAGGTTAGTAGATTCCATGAGGACCAATGTTAGCTATACCTCTAGTCCTCAGAAGGGCACCTGGCACAAGTAGGCCTTCAATGTATGTAGATTGACAATAGTTATTGTCTTTCTCTGATAAGCGTAAGAAGGCGGTGATAAGGGTAGCAACTGCCATGTTTTCTGAGTAACCACCAAGCACCTTTGGCTGTGGCTGTTGCTCAGCGGTGGACTGTTTGCTCAGCAGGCTCAGGCCTAATTCCTTGGCAGAGCCTCCTCTCTCTCATGCACCATTTCAAGGCAAGGGGCACTCTACACAGCCTCATAGGGGAGGCAGTTGACATCAGATTGCTTTCTAGTGACCTTCCGAACTCTGATGCTGTCCTGAGCTGGCTAACACGAGAACCCGGTACTGTTCATTTATACTCGTGGAGCATGAACGGTGGCTTAGCTCTTGCCTTGTATTAGTGGCAAATGATATCTCCCTTCCTGCTCATGTGCCTGTGGCCAGAGCACCACACCGAGAAGAAGCTGGGCGCCTGACTGTGGCACTGCGAGGCAGCTATGCTGAGCGCCTGATGTTGTCTGCTTTCTGATCTGCTTTCAGATGCCTGTCTGCTTCCTCTTGTGTTTTTATGACGAGAAGATTAGAGACCAGAAAACAGATGCCAAACGGCAAGTGGAGGAGGAGTGGCTGCCATAGTTAGCCTAACTCTAACATATGGAAAGTTAGGGGACACACTTACTCCAACTACACTGGATGATAAAGAGAGTAAAGAGGCAAATAGATGATAATAACAAATCTGAACCAGTGTCTGGTTTAGACATTGGCTTTCAGGAATATGCACTCTGTTCTTTCAGGAATATGCACTCTGTTCTTTCAGGAATATGCACTCTGTTCTTTTTATCTGGGGGACAGTGTCCCACTGTGTAGTCCAAGCTGGCCTTGAACTTTCCACCTTCCCACCTCATCTTTTGGGGGCTGGGGGCACACCTCCACACGTGTCCCATGTTCCGTTCTTACTGTTTGGGTGCACATTCTGGCCGCAGATCCACAGGCTTGCAAATGCATTCTTTTGTCTCTGTCTGTCTATATCGCTACACGCTTACAGTTTCACTGTAGGACGCAGCCAGGTTCTGTAAATTCAACTCAAAGAATATGAAGAAAAACTTGACTTGCAAAAAGAAAAATTGTTCCTGGGCAATTCATTCATCCATTTTGCTCATCACCTCATGGGAAGAGCTGTGATTGCTCTGTTGCCATCTTGGGTGTGAGGCTCTGCAAAGACCCTGGGAAAGAAATCATGGCTTTTGACCTTTGGCCTTACAGTCAAGAGGCGATTTTGCAACACCCTTGCAAATCTAGTAGTTTAGAGATTGAAAAAGTGGTCTGGAGATTCCAAGGACAAAGCCCTGTAGCCTTTGTGCAGTCTCCTCCCCACTGCTGGCCCACTGAGGCTGGCTCACTCCCTGCTTTCTGGTCAGGTGAGGTTGGAACTCCCCATTCAAAGCCAGTGTCCAGCTGCTTTTCTTTTTTCTGCTAATGACTGTATCTAATGAAGCATCTAAATATGACATGGGAGTTTTTTTCCCCCTCGAAAATTCCACTTTCCACCCTGAAAACTCAAATGGAGCCAACGTAACCCGCCTCAGAGAAATACCAAGAGTCACTCAAAGACTTGTCTATTTTAAGTTTCTTAATGCGACTCTTATAATTCCTAAGGCTGGTTTTTTAATGAAAACAAAAACCGAACTCAGACAGGAACCCATCGAGCATGCTTTAATGGTAGGAAGAGCTGAGAACAGAAAAGGTGTGAGAACAATTGTAGCAAAGGGCAGAAACAAAACAACAACAGTAGCAACAACAACAAAAACCCAAACCACCCAAGTGCACACTGGATTTGAAGCCTCCAGCACTGCATCCTGTGCCACCTTCTTTCATGCTTCTTCTAACTGTCCGGCCTAGAAGGATTTGGTTTGAACAAATTTCTGCAGATAGCTCATTCCAATAACTTCACAGTGTACATACATACTCATTTAAAAATGGCTTTCGTTGTAAATTAGGTCGCCAGAGGCTTGTGTTCTGGGGAATAAAGCACAGTGGAGGGAAGTCACTTGTGGCAGGTAGCAAAGAAATTTCAATAAAGTAAACTCTTAGTATTATCAAAATTATACATTTGGGGCTGTTAGCATGGCCTAGAAAAAGATGAGGACAGGCTCATCTCATTAAAGGAGAAGAAATAGTGGAATTAGCTTGAATCTAATTACAAGCCACACTATCTAATGTAAAAACACGACTGTTTTTTCACTCCCATTCATTTTGACTAGTAATTAGTTTTGGCCTCTAAAATGCCACCCTTTAATCATCCCAACACAGATGTGATTTGCCGTGCAATTTAATCTTGCTTTAATGAAGAACTAATGGACGCATCGCAAATTACTTTCCCTGTTGGAGAAAAATTCTATTTCCTGCTTTTCAAAAGATCAAGAGTGTCTTGTGATAATAGCCGGCGGCCCTGGCAGCCTCACCCACACAGCAAACAGGCTCTTTTACTCAACTCCCGATTCAATGGAGAAAAAGAGGCTACAATTAGCAACAACGCAGGGGAGACGCAGCATTACAGCCCCGAATCACTCTCCGTAGCTCAGCCCCCAGCAAGCACTGGCTTGTTAGAGCCAGGTCTAAGTGTCAGGCGCCAACAATGCGCGGTGATAAATTACTCTCTCCAAACAGCTGCACCGCTAATTTTCAATTATACACACAAATGGCTCTCAGATTGGAAGAAAATGGAGTGCCTGGGGAGAACAGTAGTGGATTTCTGTGTTTGTTTGGTAGTGAGTGTGGAGGCGGGAGGATGGCATCTTGAAAGCAAAGGGTAGCAAGGAGCCTGCCTGGGTCTCCCGAGGGGGTGGGGGACTCTGCTTCCATGCTAGGCTCCAGGGCTCCCAAAGGTGTGAGAGTACTAACCGCTTTCCTCCCTTTTTGGTTTGTTTGCTTGCACCATCACCCGCTTTATTTGAGAACTCGCTCAGTCCTCACTGCTTGGTCTTGGCCGTGCTAGACTGGGAACCATAACGCTCTGTTCTCTTGCGTTCTCCCCTCACCTCTAACCCTCCCGGGCCTCTCACTTCCTCCTTCATCCTCACCTGGGCTGGAGCTTGAGCCCTTCCACTCCTTACTCCTCTCAACAGCCAAGCCTTCCCTGAAGCCTAGACTCTAAAGACATCATCTGTCAGGATAGTGTCAGATAGCCCAGGCTGGTCTAGAACTCATTAGAGAGAAGAGTATGACCGTGAACTCCTGATTCTCCTACCTCTACCTCTCAAGTGCTGGGAAGGCAGGATTGGATCACCTGGATTTATCCTGTGTTTAGGACTAAAACCCAGGGCCTCCTGAATGCTGGTCAGTCTACCAACTTAGCTCCATCCTCCAGAAAAATCAAGTTGTTTTTCTAAACAAAGGCTTGTCTGACGGAAAGTAACGTTTGTCCAAACGTCTTCACTATGGCAGGGAATTGTCACTGGCTTTTGATGAGAGGATGGAGCAGTGCCACAAGGACAGGTCACTCACACTTTCTTTCCCTGACACTCTTTCCTGTGGTTGAAAGGCAGCCTTTTGTGGGGTGGAATTACATCAGAGTTCAGAGAGGCAGATGGTACTGGGCTATCTCTGGTTCTTTGGGAGAGGATTGTAGTGGGCCTGAGCCACGCCATCTCTATCTCACAGCATGGACAGGTGGACCGTTTGCCCATTGTCCCTACTCCTCTGTTTTTCACTGTGGGTGTTTACCAAGAGGCACAAGGTAGCGGCTGACTTTGTCACAGAGAGATGCTCACTGACGAGCCCGGTGACGGTATGGGTTAATTAATTAATTAGTTAATTAATTCATTAATTTGAGAAAGGTTTCATTATGTAGCCTTGCTTGGCCTGGACTCCACAAGTAGACCAGAGTGGCCTCAGATTCACAGAAATCTGCCTGCCTCAGTCTCGCAGCTGCTGGCTTTAAAAGCGCGTGCCTTTATTTTGCGAAAGAAAGCTTGAAGTTAGGTCTTGTTGAGTCGGCCTGGTTTGTGCTGAGCAGAACCCTGCCATCAAAAGTATGACGGGGCGTTCCAAGGCCAAAGCAGCTGCTCTTCTGTGGCTTGGCAAGGGTGGTCAGTGTTCCTGTTCCTCGGTCCTCTTTAGAAGGATCCATGCTTGTCTCTGGTGGCTGTCAGGGACTGCCAACGTGGTCTTTGTGGGTACAGTCTTCACAGACAGGCCCTATCCCCTTTTGCCTCTTTGCTCTGCCCCCCCCCCACCCCCATGCTGCTTTCAACCCCTGACTTCAAAGGAGGAAGAGACCTTGTAGTGGATGTAACATGATTTTGTTTTGATCCCAAGTGCGGGATGGGGAACAGACTTGTGAGAGAGCAGGTGATGTTTATCCACTAGAAGCTGAACCACCTCATGTGGGGGCTAGGTGTTTGCCAGCTGAAACACATCTTAGTACAGACTCTGAGACCGTGTATGTATATGTGTATACACACACACACACACACACACACACACACACGCACGCACGCACGCACACACGCACGCACACACGCGCACACACACACAAAACAGGAGGCTGGGGCTTTTTGGGGTTTTGGTATTGTTTGGCTGTTCATCACTCCACTTTGAGATGCTCCTAGAGAGAACCGCTCCAGAGAATGCTTTGGGGCTCTGGGTTCCGGCTGCTGTTCCAGGTTCCAGCAGCAACTTTGGTTGAATTTCTGCCGACCACGCCAGGGGAATCGCTCCCAGGAACCGAGTCCAAAAAGGTCTACTTCTCCTGTTCCCATAAACATCTTTTCTCTCCTATCTAGGGTAGGTGGGTTGGAAGGGAGGTATCAGCATTAAAGAACCTCAAATAAAGTAGGTTGGGAAAAGGTCGAAGTCTACAGGCCCTATGTGCTGGGGCCACATGTTAATGACACAGCCACTTGGCTAGACGACCCTAACGACCATGTTGATTTCCAAGACTGAATGTAATATAAATTAATGTTCAAATAGGTGGCTTCTCAAATGGAATTTGTTTGAAAAAGAACAATCACTTCAAAAGGCAAAGGCTGTCGTCTTTCAGAACAGTCTTCAGCAAGGAAAAGCTGGGAGTGGGGTGCATTTGAATCAGGAATACTCCCATTCAGGGACACTGCACCGGTTTAGGTTTAAGATGGTAGAAGTTACTTCTGCCGCAGTGGGGAGGCTGCTGGGAGTGGGGGAGGGGCGAGATATGGAGTGGAAATGCCCTACCTTTTTTTTTTTTTCCCGTCTTCTTCTTCTGCTGAAGTAGGATTTTGCTCCTTCTACTTTATAATCGCTACAGAAATTTAAACCTCAAACCATTCCAGCTCAGGCTTAGCCTAAGCTTGTTAGTGGCCTCCGATGCCGTGGACGATAGGCGGCAGCATTACCATAAATCAGCAGAATTAACTATGATCTTCAGAAGCACGCTGGAAAGTGGGTGACAGAGCCTGCAATTGGGTACCCTGAGTATTATGATAACATTCTACATTAAGTGTTCACAATCTACTTACAGCCAGGCGTCAGGTACACTTTGTGTCTGTGCTTTGCCCACTATAGAAAGCCACTGACGATTATTATAGGCACGTGAGCCTCATTATCTGCAAATGCAAAGCGTAAAATACATGACCTTCCATGTACCAAACGCTCCTTTAATTAATTTAAAAATTGCCCCTTCTTTTACTTTAATGCAGTTATTCCTTTTCCCACTTCATAAGGGGTTTAAAAATCACATTGTTTCTTTCTGTTACCTTTGCCGCTCATGAGGACAGTGATGCGCAAATTCAGATGGAAAGACATTAGGTTCCGAACTCCTGACGTATGTGCTGGTTCTCCTGCAGCCGGGACCAGAGGTTGGATAATCTAACGCATCGGAAAGGAGAGAGCCACACTGGGCGGAGGGGATGATTTGCACTTAAGTATAGAATAGTGACTACTCTGTTGCACAGCTTTGTTTTCCCAAAGACACAGCATTTGCCCTGGCCCGGGAGCAGCTTATTTATGAGCAAGTCCAGCTTGCTCCTTCTGCTCTTCTTATTCTCTGCTAAATTCCACACACAGCAGAGTGCAGAGGTCAGTTCACTAGAGGTACAGACACGCGCACGCGCGCGCACGTGCATACACACATATCCAGGCAAATCATTCTTATCAAATGAGTAGAAAGACTTTCTTTTTTTTTTCTTTTTAAATTTTTTTTATTAATTTATTCTTGTTACATCTCAATGTTTATCCCAGGCCTTGCATCCTCCCATTCTTCCCTCCCTCCCATTTTCCCCTTATTCCCCTCCCCTATGACTGTTCCTGAGGGGGATTACCTCCCCCTGTATATGCTCATAGGGTATCAAGTCTCTTCTTGGTAACCTGCTGTCCTTCCTCTGAGTGCCACCAGGTCTCCCCCTCCAGGGGACATGGTCAAATGTGAGGCACCAGAGTACGTGAGAAAGCTGTCTTGTCTTTTTTGCTTTGTTTTGTTTTTCGAGACAGGGTTTCTCTGTGTAGCCTTGGCTGTCCTGGACTCACTTTGTACACCAGGCTGGCCTTGAACTCACAGAGATCCGCCTGCCTCTGCCTCCCGAGTGCTGGGATTAAAGGCGTGCACCACCATGCCTGGCTAGAAAGACACTTTCTATGCAGTGCTGAAAACATACAGCTGTCGTTGCTGGGGCCTCACCTCACTTGCCTAAGGATCCCCTAAACAACTCACTGTAAGGCAGCAGTACAGTTGACCAGCTCACTTTGCAGCCAGCAAGTTAAACATATTGAGGCGCTTTAAAAACAAAAACAAAAACCTTGATCCCCTTGAGACAGGCTCTCAGGTAGCCCAGGCTGGCCTCCAACTTTTATGTAGCCAAGGATGACATCAAACTTCTAACATTACCCCTGCCCCCCCCCCCCCCCCCCCCCCCCCACCCACCAACACACACCTCTATTCTACGTCCTGAGTACTGGGATTGCAAGTGTGTGCTACCACATTGAGATTGAAAACAAGAGCCAGGCGTGGTGGCGCACGCCTTTAGTCCCAGCCCTCGGGAGGCAGAGGCAGGCAGATCACTGTGAGTTCGAGGCCAGCCTGGTCTACAAAGTTAGTCCAGGACAGGCAAGGCTACACAGAGAGACCCTGTCTCAAAATTTTTTTTTGTATTGTTTTTATTGATATGTATGCATATATGAGTGTGGGAGCCTTAGGAGACCAGAGGGGCCACCTCTCTAGACCCAAGATTTTTCCTTCCTTCCTTGTTTTAAATTAGCCCCACCCCCACCACCACCAACAGTGGAAGAAGACCTGGGTGTGGTTATCTTCTGATCTCATGCCTTAGAGAGAGGGACGGTGTAAAGGACCTGCTTTCAGGATTGCTCAGCTACAAGTGTACATTTCAGACAGAATTGTGTTCCCTTTTTCCTTTGGGACACGGTGAGCACTAATGAAGGTTTCATTAAAGGCAGCATTGCATCTTAAAACAAATTTGGAGAAGTTACAAGAATAAATGGATGATGTGCTGTGTATCTGGGCTCTTTGGCACTGTGACAGTTGTGAGGGCAGCAGAGGGAGAGAAGGAAGCCTGGAGACAGGGAAACTCATGCTCCTCAAGATGTACTAATGTCATAAAGGGGTCCAAGCCACATAGGCCAGGCAATCAGTGGGGCAGAACTCCAGCTTAGACCAGTGTACACCCGAGAGGCCATCATGATACAAACACATTCCAAACAAGTAGAACCGGTGACTATTCAATCCTTGTGTGGAAACAATAGGTCACCCACTTCAGAGGATTATAAAAAAAAATGCAACTGGGCTTATCATTCACAAAGAAAGTCCAAAAGAATTATTTAATATAACAAGCAAATAGAACAATACCAGCACAAAACATCAAGCAATTCCTAGAAGAAGAGCTGCAGAGATGCTTCCGTGCTTAAGAGCACTGGCAGCTCTTCCCGAGGACCTGGCTTGGGTTCCCAGCACACAAACAGCAGTCCACAAAGGTCTCTAACTCCAGTCCCAGGGGATCTGCTGCCCTCTTCTGGCTGCCTCAGACACTGCATGGTGGTAAACAGACAAGCATGGAGGCAAAACATCCATGCATGTAAAAATTAAAAAAAAAAAAAAATTAAAGTTATACTTTTCTAGAAGAAAAGATTTTCATAGGTTTTAACCAAGAAAGTGGTTTCTGACCAAAATATAAAATAACCTTGCCATTAGTGAAGAATATACAAGTTTATATAACATCTTTTCTAAAATTAAAAGTCATCGAAAACAGCCAGGAGTGGTGACGATTTCCTGTAATCCTAGCCTAGCACTCAGGGCGACAGAGGCAGGCGGATCTCTATGAGTTCAAGGCCAGTCTGGTCTACAAATTAAGTCCAGGAAAGCGAAGACTACACAGAGAAACCCTGTCTCAAAAAACAAACAAGCAAAACAACAACAACAACAACAACAACAACAAAAACAGTCATTGAAAAGTTAAAAGACAAGCAATATACTGAAAGCCACTGTCTGTAACACATCAACTATTCAAGGTATACTAGCTACAATGTGTCATGTTCCCTAAATGAGCCATAAAACTAATTCCAACTGTAGGCCAGCAAAGGATACAAAGAGGCATTTCACTCTTGGAAGATGAAATAAGGATGGATCATTTCCCTAGCATTTGAAGAACTGCAAACGAGACGAGTTATCACTGTGTATCCATTCAACCAGAGGAGAACAAGGGGGATGGCCCCTGTACATTATGGCGCACTGTGAATGAGGACAAGACCAGCAATAAAACCTGCATACATGCTGTGTTGTCTACCCTGTGCTTTCTGTGGGACTCCTAGCAGTGAGAAGAGGCCATCTCTGATTTGTGAATCTTAAGGATGAAAATCACCGGCCAAGGAGAGGGTGAGATTTTAAAAAAAGTTTATTTTGGTTGAGACTTGGAAAGAGAAGAGGGAGCTACAACTCCTCTGCTGCAGGAGGGGCCCCGGGAAGGAGGGTACCACGGAGATAGGACTCTCGGAGCTGAGCGAGCCATGAGAAGGGGATGAGCTGTCAGTCCAGTTGGCCCAATCACAGGAAGTCAAGGTGTCAGATCCAGTCTTAGGAATGCTCTGTGCTCCTTAAGGAGGTACAATGGCGTTGGAGTCAGTTATCTCCTCTGGCCTCCTGGCCTCCAAGAAGCACACACTTAGAACTGCTGCTTGGGGTGTCTGCCCTACCCAAGATGTTTCTTCTGCTTGCATCTCTGGCTGGCCTGACCCTTGCTACATAGACTAGGCTGCGCTTGAACTACTACTAGTGCTCTTCCTGCCTCTGCCTGCTGCACACGGTGGGAGAGCCACAGCCTTCTAGTTGGCAGCAGAGCAGAGTCACAGCAGAAGGGTGTGAAGAACACACAATACTTATTATAAATGATTTTTTAAAGTTGCATTTATTTTTACCCTTAATTTGTTTATTGGTGGATTCTTGTAGGAGACTTTTAATTTTGTTTCACAAAGAAGACAGTCGGAGAAGCTGTGACATCCACCAATTTGTTGTTGTTTTGATTTGCAGACAGTATTCCCAGCTCTTCCTCTCTTGAGGAGTTATTTCTCACAAGAATATTATTCACTGTATACCTAGTTAATACTGGTGCAGATCGAGAAGTAGGGGCAGAATTCTCACCAGCACCAAGGGCTTCCAGGCTTTGACCTTGACTATGGCTTAAATTAGTTCTCTTGAGGGCTGGGCACATGGCTCAGTTGGTGACATGCTTGCCTACCATGTGCAAAACCCTGGGTTCCATGCCCAGCACCGTGTAAACCAGCCATGGTGGCTTACACCTGTAATCTCAGCTCTGAAGCGGCAGCCTTAGGAGGAACATGCTCAAGGTCATCCTAGGCTATATAGTGAGGTCCGGGCAAGCCTGGGCTACCTGATACCCTGTCTCTATAAAACAAACATCATATTGAAAAGCCCCAGACACAGGAGTTTTGTGTCACTGAAAGGCTTCTCTCCTGGAGGACAATTCTTCCAGACTGCTGCCCAGGAAGCCCAGGGGCACAGGAGAGTTTGTCCAGGACTTCTGATTCCTCTTAAGTCTCTGGCACACTTCTGAGCAGAGGGTGGGAGGGGCTACTCTCTGTGAGGAGACCCTGTGGGCTTTTTTTTTTTTTTTTTTTTTTTGGTGCCAATTGAAGACGAGGAATTAATGCTTCTCTGATATTCCTCAAATGAAAACCCCATGAACTAACCATTTTAGAGCATTAAGCTTTGCTTCATAATGCATTTTCCACAGATGAATCAAAGGCCCTAATGCATTTGCTATTTGGGAATAATAAAGCATGAAGTGGGGCGGAGCACTTTCACATTTACATAAGAAGAAAGAGCCAGGAAAGTTCCGGAGAATACAGCATAGAGGAAGGTGCCCCTGAGAATGTCTCTGAAAATAGCTCCTCTTCAAACCATTGCAACTCCTCCTTCTCTTCACCTCCCTAGAACTTTCTAGATCCCAGCCTCTTGCTGGCCTTTGCTGTGTGCTCCTGGGAGTGGCAAGAGGCCAGAAGCAACAAAGGAAAGGGTGGAGGTAGTTAGAGAGTTTTTGTCTTACAAGTTTTCGGTCTTGATAAGCTAACACAACTTCTATTAGAAAAATAATGTCATTTACAAAGAAAGAGTGTGCTGGCTAGTTTTATGTCAACTTGACACAGAGTCAAGCAATGTGGGAAGAGGGTCTCTGAATTGAAAAAAAAAAAATGCCTCCTCAAGACTGGCTTCTAGGCAAATGTGTAGTACAATTTCTTAATTGGTGAATGATTTGGGAGTGCCTAGCCCATTGTGGGTGGTGCCACACCTGGCCAGGTGGTCCTGGATTGTATAAGAAAGCAGGCCGAGGAAGCCACTGGGAGCAAGCCAGTAAGCAGTATTCCTTCATGGTGTCTGCTTCACTTCCTGCCTCTAGTTCCTGGCCTACTAGAGCTCTGCTCCAACCTCTCTCAGAGATGGGCTGCTATGTGGAAGCAAAATAAACACTTTCCTCCCCTAGCTGCCTTTGGGCATGGTGCTATATCACAGCAGTAGAAACCCTAACCAAGACAAACGGAAGAAGCCAATAGAAACTTCAAATAGCAGCGATCTGATCATGACGCTAAAATGGAATTGGTGTACTTTGCAGTCTGCAGCAACAGCTGTCTGACTCGTAGAAGCACACAGGTCTCTTCTGAGGTCCCTGGCACCTCCCTAGGCTCTCAAGGAATGCAGGTGAAGAACGGCAGACTCAAACGGCTATAGCTGTATGCTCAATAGCTTAAGTAGGATTAAAAAGAAAACTTGTATACAAAAAGAGTTATTATACAGAATCAGTTTTGTTTCATTGACTCATAACAAAACAAATCCAGGACAGATGTCTGTTGTATATGGGGCTCAGGGAAGAGAGGCTGTAGGTTTGTCTATGCGTGGTAGCAAGCCCCACCATTAAGCCATAAGCAAGACTAAATGTTTCTTTCTGTAACAAAGTGAGTTCAGGGTTGATGTGGCAGCTGTCTGGTCACTGTCCATTTTGGTGCTCTGAGTTTGTCTCATTTCTGAACGTGGCAATCCTTGCTCTAGCTGCCGTGTTCACATTCTAGCCAACAGGAGCGAAGAAGAGATGTGAAAGACAGAGCACAAAGACAAGTACCTGAAGCCGCTACCTTGCTCCGCCGTTTAACTCTGCCATTAGCCTAGCTGCAAGGGAGGCTGAAATTGTGTTCCTTTTTTCTGGGCAATGATGTTTCTGCCCAAACACAGGAATTTCCTGGGTAGCAGGGCAAATCGCATCAGTCTGTTACATGCCAACTCGATGTCTATTGGGATGTCTATTCATTATCCTAGTTTCTTCCTAACTTACTTTTATCTTTACTGATTATTTTTCCCCCTTGGATGCTTATAGTAGCTGAGTCTTTGGTTGTGTTTTGTGATGTCAGTAGCAGCTGAGGTGGTTTGTACCTAAGCAGGGGATCAAAAGGCAGACGGAGCCCTTTGGTTCCTTTTTTCATGGGCTCCTTTTCCTTTAGTTTTGGCCAAAGGGTCTTATTGGACAGTGCAACTACAAGAAGAAAGGTATTTGACTTTTCTGTACTCAGTGGCAGAGGGCTTCACAAAACAGATAACTGGTTTCTCTAGAGAATTAGTGCCCAGGGGAACTGCAACACAGCAGAGGCATCAAGTTTGGAAAAGACAAAAATCTTTTTACAGAATCATCCCTATCCCACAAAAGCGACAAGCCTTTTGAGTCACTTTGGCCACCTCAAGCATTGCTATTCCTTCAACATCTTTTGCTCCCAAATTGTGGTCAATGGGACAAAATTATTTTACTGAGTTAACCATTTAGAAGTGACGGGTTCCACCCACAGCCAACAAAACCCAGTGTATGACTCATCTTCATGGTGCAGTGGGGTTGTCTAGCCTGGGGAGGCTGGCCAGTAAGGGAACACGTGAAAGGCAGAGTGGGAAGAAGTCATTGTACAGGGATTCAGAGTGGGTGAGTGAGATGGCCAACATTACCACGTACTGCTAGACCCAGTCACTGGATGTTTGCGGATGCTATGGGAAGGACAGATTTCTAGAGCTGTTAATATCATAAAGGGCGGAGGCTACTGTCCATGAGAAGCAAGTATTGCTGTGCACCCCCTCCCAAGCTCTCATTCAATAGGGATATGAATTTTTCCCAAGCATCTTAGGACCAGGCTTTGAGATTCACTGACCTATAGGTTCAGGCACTGTGACTACATAGAAGGTCTAATGCTATCGGAACCAGAATGAGTCACTGTCATTACTTACTGCCTTTTGGCAAGACACTTGGGACTTCTGGGTTCACATTCTTCATTTTTGCAATATTTATTTTTAATTTCTGATCGCGTGTCTGCATGTGAGCATGTGCACATGAGTGCAAGACCCCTGACGGCTACAGGTGTCCAATCCACTGGAAATGGATCAATACGCGGTGGTGAGCTGCCTGGCATGCATGCTGGGACTTGACCTTGGGACCTGTGAAAGAGCAGTATGTGTCATCTCTCCAGCCCCCACGTCCTTCATTTCCAAAATTGGTGAAGAGCCAGGCGTGGTGGCACATGCCTGTAATCCCAGCACCCAGGGAAGCAGAGGTAGGCAGATCTCTGTGAGTTCGAGGCCAGCCTGGTCTACAAGATGAGTCCAGGACAGCCAAAGCTATACAGAGAAACCCTGTCTCAAAAGGCAAAACAACAAGCCAAAACCAAACCAAAACAAAATTGGTGAACATGTAGCCCACATGTAAGCAATGTTTTCCGGATTGACTGGAAAGGAACAGATGAACACACACAACACATCCTTGGCAGTTAACAAGCACATGCAGGGCGCCTTCATCATGCTGTGACCCAGGGCTCCATAAAAGAGAGCCATCACTGTCAGCACCCAGGCTTTCAAATTGAAGGTTGCTGTTAGAAATCACTCATCTTTAACCACTTCTACCACTTCCAAGTTCTAACCCTTGTGTTGTGCCTTGGAAGGTGTGTCCCATGGAAGTGGTGGGTCTTACGAGACTAACTGCTTTAGGGAAATACTGGGTTAAGCAAAATCAATCAATCAATCTCTCTCTCTTGCACGCGCGAGTGATAGGGTCTCACTATGTAACACACACACACACACACACACACACACACACACACACACACACAGACCGGCCTTGAACTCGGGATGTAGCTTGGTTGCATGCATGTGCCATTACGCCTGAATAATGTTTCCTCGGTGTGAGATTCTCTGAGCCTTGTTGTGTTGATGGGTGTTTTTAGTCTCCGAGAGAGGATCTGCTTCTACAGATCGCACTAGGAGATGCAAGGGCACGCTTCCAGACAACCACGCTTTAGATTCCGTAAAAGAAAGCAACTAAGTACACGACGTTAATTATAGACTGGCCGATTTGTGGGAGAGTGAGCAGGCAAAGGTTTGGGGCAGGATCAGCAGTGTGTAGAGGGGACGCCTGAGGGAGAAACGCAGAGTGGAGGACACCAGAGCAAAACTTGGGGTCCAGACGTCTGAGGTCATACAGATGGAAAGTTCTGAAGGAACACAGTGTAGGCGATTCCAGCCTTCGGGAGAGTGCTTACCGAGTTACACAGCTGCACAAGCAGTGCGTGGAGGTGGCGGCGGCGGTATCCAGGAAACAGGAAGTGTCAGGAAGATTCCACACTAAAAATTCTGCTTGAGCCAGCACTCGAGAGAGCAAAACATGAAAGGCAAGGATTTAGAAGCAGAACAAAGAAGTGTTCTAAAAGAGACAACCTGTGCTGGAAGCGGGGGCAGGCAGATGATGTGAGGGTTATAGTCCTTTAGGATGTGAAGGACCCTGGATGTGAAGGACCCATAGCAGTGATAACTCAGAAACCCCAGAGCGGGTGGGGTTTCCCGCGCATGACGCCGTAATATGGCAACTGGCAACAGCTGGTGCCCAGGATACTGTGGACAGGGACTTTCTGGCCTTCGCTTGCAGTCCCAAGGATCACCTCCTTTCTGGAGATCTTATTGGGAGTTCACCTAGCCACAGCCTGACCTTGGGCAGCTTATGTCTGGCTAGTTGTTGAGTGCCACGGACCGTCTCAGTTGGGTATAGGTCCTTGGGAACGGGGGTTCTTGAAGGGTCGGTGGACAAAGATAGGCAAGTGACAAACACACTAACCCAGGGGTGAGTTTAAGTCTGAGTGTATTTTGCAGGCAAGCAAGCTAGGTTTTTATACACATTTTTCTTTTTAAATGGGGAGTGTTTTTGTGGTTACATTATTTTTCATTCAAGGAAGTTAGTCAGACATACGCGATTCAGAATACAGGATGCAAAGTAATAATGTTGTCATCATTGTTAAGTCACCATTCTTAAGTCATAAGCTTGGTATCAATATGCATGTGCCCTCTTTATCAAAGGTCAATGTTCTCTCATGTCGAACATCTGTGTGTCAAGACAATTTTTTCTTAGCTCTTCTCGTCACTATCTGGAGCTTTCTTAAACACTTTATTTGTAAATCATAATATAAACTATGATTAATCCTTAGCCATATTTTTTTATTAACAAGTGGAGCAGAACTCGGTTGTAAACTAGTCTGAATGACCCTTGGCTGCAATCTCAAGTTAGGGCATCTCCTAGCAACACAGTTACATTTGAAAAGTTCTGATACGAAAGTAAAAAACAAAAGCAGAATGTTCCAAAACAAGAAGGCTGCAATCAATTACTCCTGGCAGGAACATCAGACCCATTCCAGGAGGCTCTCCCTGGGTGGGGGTCATCGTTCTCCCTGGGTGGGGGTCTGCGCCTCGCCTCGGGTTGTATCGTTTGCCACACAGACTCTACTGGAGGAGTCCTGACACTTGAGACCAGTATTTTAATGCGAAATTCAACTTCTCTAAGGAGGCACACAGGTTTCTACTGATGAGATGAGAAGACTGGTTCAGACATGAAGAATGAGTCAAGTTTTCTTTTCTTCCTTTCTTCCTTCCTTCCTTCCTTCCCCCCTCTGTCTCTCCCCGTCTCCCTCTCTCCCTGTGCCCCTCTCTTTCTTTCTTTCTTTCTTTCTTTCTTTCTTTCTTTCTTTCTTTCTTTCTTTCTTTCTTTCTTTCTCTTTTTCCTGTCAGTAGAAACTACACTTTCAAATTTAAGTATAGATCAGCAAACAGAAAAAATGGGGGTTTCTACACAGAGAAAACTATGAAGTCTGAGGCCCAAAGTACTTGCTCTTCCTTGCTAGCAGTCTTCCCTGCTGGATTATTGGTTAGTTTGGGGCAAGTAGAGCACCTATAGTACTGAAACTATCAAACCTCTCCATGTGAATTCCCTAGCCAGGATCCAGGACCAGATCCCCGAGTAACAGCTGCCCCAAGTCTGCAAGGCACTGTCTAAATGTCTTTGAAAAGAAAAAAAAAAAAAAAAAAAAAAAAGAGAGAGATTAAATTAAACAACTCTGAACCTGGGTGGTGGTGGGACATGCCTTTAATCCCAGCACTCGGGAGGCAGAGGCAAGCGGATCTCTGTGAGTTCGAGGCCAGCCTGGTCTACAGAGTTCCAGGACAGATAGAGCTACACAGAGAGACCCTGTCTTGAAAAACAAAACAAAACAAAACAAAACAAAACAAAACACCCCAGAAAACCAAACCAACAGCAACAGAAAACCAAACCAAACCAAACCAAAACCAAAACCAGAAACCCCAACTCTGTGTTTTCCGAGATTCAGGAAATAAGAGTTTAAAACCTAAAGCAATCAAACAGTAATCAAAATATATGCACCCATCAATTCTTTTATGTTAAAACCATGGTGTTTCTGAGAGGCCAGATGTATATATAAATAATTGCCAAGAGGAAAGGCAGCCCCTGTATCCTTTACTGGCTGCAGCTTTGGATAAATTCTAGCCATGGGGCTGCATCTGTAGCTCCCCAATTTTCCTCTTTCAACTGTTGCACTCAGTTCTGGGCCAATTAATTTTCCCAGAGAGGGGAGCATTCATCGGATAGTTCCTTGAATGGCCACACTGTTGTCACCAATGGGCTTTGTTTTTTGTGGTGTACAACAACTTCTTGGTGGACTTGTCTCTTCCAAAGCTTTCTCACAGTAATAACAGGAAAATGGCTCTAGTGAGTATGGGGTTTTGTCAACGTTATCAAACCATTGCCTCATAATTTTCTTTTAGAATTCTGACTTGGAGTTATAGAAACTGTGGTCAGAAAAACAGGTCAAATCCTACACTTGTAGCTTGGAAGAGCTGTTCAATAATTAACGGCAAAGCTTATTTTCATTAAGAAATAGTGAAGTGTCAGTATAGTTTTGAAGGATTTTTTTTTCTCCCTCCGCCTGTACTTTAAAGTTTAAATCGGGACATGAAGAGGCAAGAGTTCAAGGTGATGTTGCTTTCGGGGGCTGTGTGTGTGTGTGTGTGTGTGTGTGTGTGTGTGTGTGTGTGTGTGTGTGTGTGTAATCTAGTATTTTAATTGCCAAGAAAGAGATTCCGAGTCTATGTTTACAGCTGCACCTGTAGGGAGCTTTGTACTCGGGGTCGGTCTCTTGGCTTTTCCACTTATTAGAATGTGACTTCGGTTTCCTCATCTATAAAATGGCATTATGTAAAGGTCTTTAACAGAAATAACTGTCTTAAGTCGTCGGGAGAGCTTCTCATTGCTATTGTCTTGTGGCACTGCGCAGGATGGTCCTGGGAGGGCAGGCTGGGAATCCCTTTGCACGGGCTTGCAAGGACCTTTATCAAGGGTACCCCTTCTTTCTTTGGGGGCAGCCAGAAAGAGCACCACTGCCAGGAGAGAGATGTGACTAAGTATTATTTTCTAACTTCTAAAAGGCTGCCCAGACATGCATGCTGGTCCGCTCACACTCCCAAGTGTAGACTACAAAGCCAACAAAGGGGACTGAAAATATACTGTTTCCACCAGACTAACTAGTGCTACTGAAACGCAAACATGAAACTTCTAGTTAATTCAGGGTTGCACCTAAATCCTGAGGCTTCAAGGGACACTGACTTGAATGCTTATGTCCCCCGCTCCCCACCTAGCCCTAACCAGGTAGAGTTATTAGAGAGAGAGTCTATGTGTATGTGTGTGAGGGGGTATTGAATGTTGACTGGCTGGCAAGATTCATGTCTTTTAAGAAGAGGGCACCACCAGGCGATGGCTCCTTCCGTGGCTTTCCTACACGAGGATGCATTTGTAAAGCAGGCGGATCAGAAGTGGAATCAGGCGAGACACCCACTGTGGTGCTGAACCTCCAGACATGCGAGAAGATGGCTTTCCATCGACAAGCCTGCTGGCCTGTGCTGGATGGTCCTCTTGGCCCCAGCGGAGCCAGACACACATCATGAGGCTCTGAGGCAAGAACTAAAGTGGAGACCATGGAGGAGCACTGCTTCCTGGCTCGCCCCTACAGCTTGCTCAGTCTGCTTTCTTAGAGCACTCAGGACCAATGGCCAGGGGCGGCATCACCCACAATGCACTGGGCCCTCCCACATCAATTACTAAATAAGAGTATGCTCCATGGGCTTGTCAGGGCAACCTGGTGGGCATGTTCTCAGTTGATGGTTTCTTCCCAAATGCCCCTAGCTGTGTCAGTTGACAAAAACTAGACAGCACAATCTGATAATGGTGTGCTAACATTTTAAAAAAATGACTCTAGTCTAACTGAGACATGGCATACAGGCACAGACGGATGGAGGAGAGAGTGAAAAACAGGTTTTATTTATTTCTTTGCTTACTTTTTATTATTGGAAATACAAACTGAATGTTTATGGATAAAATTATACAGCATCTGACGTTTGCTTTCCAAACTTCAGGACATAAGAGCAGCTTTACATGTATATAAGTCAGGGTTGGCTTTCTGCTGAAGGTTTAGACTGGTGTGGTGTCAGTCAGGATTTATTTTGTACTGTGTGTGTGTGTATGCCTGCCTGCCTGGATGCATGCATACCTGAGTGTGTGCATGTCTATGTGTGTGTCCTTGCCTGCCTGGCTGCATGCGTACCTGCATGTGTGCGTACCTGTGTGTGTGTCCTTGCTCCATGCCTGCCTGGCTGCGTGCGTACCTGCATGTGTGCGTACCTGTGTGTGTGTCCTTGCCTGCCTGGCTGCATGCGTACCTGCATGTGTGCGTACCTGTGTGTGTGTCCTTGCCTGCCTGGCTGCACGAGTACCTGCATGTGTACATGCTTGTGTGTGCATGTGTGTTTAGCTCTTGTAGAGACTAACTGGCCTCCAATCTTTTGAGTGATTCTCCTGTTTCCAGCTCTCAGCTCCAGGAAGGAACACTGGGATTGCAGATGTACATTACCACATCCCAGGGAATCAAACTAAAACCTGAACAAAAAGCTCTCCCCGCTAGTGGAGCCATCTCCCCCAGCTCACTGGTTCCTTTGAATGCAATGCTTCTTCATGCCATCCTTTCTTCCCCAACAGATGCACGGGTCTGACCCACTGGAAAAGGTCACAGGGCAAAATAAGGTCCTGGAAGCCAACAATTTCCAGCATTTCAATCTTCATCTTGTCACGCAATCACATGCACATACGACCAACCAATCTAATTTAGGTTCTGGATATATTTGCTGACTCAGATATGAGTTATTGACACATCTCTAGTATTCTTCAATTATTATTGTGGTTGGTACTGATTATTATTATTGTTTTGTTATATTGGGTGTGCTCCTGGTGAAGAAATTTGAAACTGCTCAAACATTCTGTACCCCTGAGGAAGTTACTTTTGTTTTTGTTTGTTTTTGTTTGTTTTTTCTTTTAAGATTCAACCCATTAGCTAGCAGGTTTGGCTTGTGCAGTGATCTGTACAGTTTAGCTGCGAGATGTTTACCAAACTCTTACTTTCACTGACAATTACTTGTAGCTGTTGACCTAAACCATACTCTGGAACATGGGCTGAGGTCCTGTAAGCAGAAGTCGTCTGGAGATGGGGCAGGGAATCAGGTTGGGGAGGTGGTAGTCATGCTGCTGTGTTGATAGGTGCCAAGGCTGTTCTGCGCAGGCTGGGGAGACCTAGCAGTACCCTGGTTGCTTCGTCTATGGGTTGCCCCCTGTGGCAGAGGCTTTATTTATAAAATGTTTGTTTAGTGTCCACACAAGGCAAGGTATTGGATATAAGAAGACACGTAGCATACAGACCCCAGGGTGAGTGCTTCATGTTGTTGTGAGCCAAGAGAAAAACCGGATGCTCCCATGTCTCCCTTCTCTCTCTCTCTCTCTCTCTCTCTCTCTCTCTCTCTCTCTCTCTCTCTCTCTCTCTGTGTTAGGATGAGGGCAGAATGCTATCATACTATTTGTTTTTAGTTGGACCATTTAGAGACATACAAACATAGTCTTTTTAGGGACCAGGTGGTGAAGAGGAAGCTCTGTTAGCTGTTAGAATCAGTGCATCACTGAGCTCTGATAGCTTCAGAATTCAGAGCGAGTTACATGTGGGAGTGAAGTGTTGTTCCCCTCGATTCATTTACTCTGCCTCCCATTTCTTATTTATTTTACTCTTCCATACCTGCTAGAGTCACCGGGAGGAGTGTTTTAATTTCTAAAAGGCTCTACTATTGGAGAGAGAGAGGGAAAAAAAAAAAAAATCGCCACAATGGAAAGAAGTGTTGGAACAGGCCGAGTGCCCTCTCTGAAGGACACTGGAGTCGCTAATAGCTCCCTTGAGAGATTAGCAGTGGAGTGGGCCTGCATGAAAGGAGGTGGCACGCGAGATCATTGATGCGGTTATTATTAATGGATTGCTACTCCACGCAGGTCATCCGGGGATGGCTTTGGCTGGTTGGCTGGCACCATCAAAGGTAGTTTGTTTAGCTGTGTGATTAACAACACTGTTTTCAAGGTCTGCTCACTGCACTTCAATTAGATGGAGGCTGTGTCCGTTAAAGAGGCTTTCTTGAACTCTTCGCCGAGTTTTGGGGAAGGAAAAACTTTTCCATTAACTGTGAAGTTATAAGAAAAAAAAAGCCTATAATGTATTTCTTAACCAGATTAGAAACCAGAACCCTGGTAGGCTTTTGTTTAGCTAGTTCGCTGAGGGTGTTGTGCCGAGGCCGTGCAAAGAATGAGTAATTCACAGTGAAAACCTTAGCGTTTTACTTAAAAGCCTTATTTTCATTTTTGGAAAATGTGACAGCAAGAATTAGTGCTGGCACTTCTTTTCAATAATGGTGGTGATGTTTAAATGACAACAAATACATAATTGGACATCCATGCACATTTATGGACACAAAAATGTCATTACCTATTTTGGTGGAACGTTTTCTCCTGACTCTATAGACAAGAGAGATCAGCTTAAGTTGTTTGTATCTGCAGGCGATGAGTCGACGAGAAGCCCTTGCCACCGTCTCACTTTGGGAGAAATGCTGCCTCTCCTCACGGCCTCATTTTGAAAGGGAAAACGTGTTTGTTTCGAATGAGGTCGTGACGAATCGTCCTGAATTACACGGTAACCCATTTTCATAGTATTCCTAAGCAAATTTTAAATGTCAATAATTAGACTCCTCCCCAAATCAGGGATAGAGACAAATGATGGCACAATACTTCTATGCTTCCTTCAGTTCCATTGAGATCAAATTGAGTATTACAGGGTGTGAGATCTTTGGATTTTATGGTGAAAGCTTGGCAAAGCGATGGAGGAATTGAAGGCTGTGGCATGGATGGGGAATATATGCATTCTATCTTGGGCCTCTGGGCATCTGCCATTTTATGTAAGGAGAAAAAAGGGTCAGCACAAGAAGATGAAGGACAATGAAGGACAAAGGACACTTAAACGTGTAAGCACAAAGCCAATTCTTAACTTATAATTTAATAAAGAGTGTGGTTACCGCTCAAGACTTGCTGTGAATCTGACCTCTAAGTCCCAGAAAAGAGGCTCCTCTGGGGTTTCTGAGACAGGAAAAGTTATAGATACATTCGATCAGCTTGTGTCTGCCAGCGTCTGGCAGGGCAGGGTGTGTCATACTGTTTAGTGCCTTACTAGGCATTTGCCCAGAGTTTGGGCTGAGATCATCAGCACTGCTAAGTTGACAGGACATTTCGCAGGGGCCATTAAACACAGGTGGTTTCTCCTAGAGAACGCTACCAGCTGAGACACATGGGTAAAGCTCGTAAACTATGCGTTGCAAACAGCTTGGGTGCAGAAGAATACAATGGGCCATTTTACACCTGCTCCCCTTGTAGGCACTGACCACTCTGCATCTTCCCTGGTTCTTGTTCATCCCCAGGTCCTTCATCGCCCTGGACCAGTTGTCTATCATGGGGCTTGTGGATCTCCCATGGTTCCTGCTCAGGCACCACTCACATTTCCAAAACAGATAGTTTGGTGTCATCTGTGGTCCTGCTCAGCTCCGAGCGGGAAAGCAAACCCAAGTGCAGTAGGGTAGAGTACTGACTGCCCATCTTTCACATCTCTGGTATTTGGCTTTCAGCTCCCCTCCAATCTCATCCTACTTGCCCCCATTTACTATCCAGTATAATATAACCAATTATGTTGAAATTCTATCTCCGCAGCCACACCCATGTGCCTACATACACTAGCTGACTTAAGTTTAGATGATACCATTATTCTTGGGAAAATGCTAGGTAAGGAGAGTATTTGAAAAGTTACTGGGGACTTAGGCGCAGTGAGTGAGTCAAAGGGTACTGTCTGCACCTTGGGAAACACCCCCCTGATCTCTTATGCTGCTTCCTTAGGAGATTAGTTCTGCTGGGGAACAATTCCCCTTCTCCAGGCTACCTCTCTCCCACCTTCACAGAGGAGATCAGGGAACTTTCCAGTAAGCAGCTTTGCTTGATTAGCCGCTCCATGCTTCAGCCTCTTTAAATTCAGGCCCACTGTTATCAGGCCGAGTAAGACCTCCAAAGGCTCAGGCACTCCCACTTTTACAGACCCTACATCATATTGCATGAGGATACACTGAGAGCCCACCTATCTGTCTCGGTCTCTCAAACACACACACACACACACACACACTTCTGCAAAAACAATTTCAAAGACTTGTAAAACGTAAACACCTCAAATTATCTGGCTATGTATAACAGATCATTAAGGTTAAGACAAAAACTGCTTAAGGCTGTGTGCTCTTAGGAGTTCTTGTAATGAGAAAACATTCATTATATTCTTTACTGTAATAGAATTTTCATTTAAAATGTTAATTGGTTCTTTGAAATCTTCTTGCAATGTATTTTGATCATAGTCTTCCCTCTCTTCCTAGTACACCTCCTTACCACTTCACCCAACCTCACCTTCGCATTCTGCTCTTTCTTTCTTTCTTTCTTTCTCTTTCTTTCTTTCTTTCTTTCTTTCTTTCTTTCTTTCTTTCTTTCTTTCTTTCTTTGTCCCCTCCCCCTCTCGACATGTTAACTACATGGCCTAACAACTCTTGGATGTGGGACATGCTCTAATGTAATGGATTTCTAATGACTGTAACATCACAGGTGATGAGGTAGACATGACTCTCACGTCATAGATGATGAGGTAGACATGACTCTAACGTCATAGATGATGAGGTAGACATGACTCTAACGTCATAGATGATGAGGTAGACATGACTCTAACGTCATAGATGATGAGGTAGACATGACTCTAACGTCATAGATGATGAGGTAGACATGACTCTCACGTCATAGATGATGAGGTAGACATGACTCTCACGTCATAGATGATGAGGTAGACATGACTCTAACGTCATAGATGATGAGGTAGACATGACTCTCACGTCATAGATGATGAGGTAGACATGACTCTCACGTCATAGATGATGAGGTAGACATGACTCTCACGTCATAGATGATGAGGTAGACATGACTCTAACGTCATAGATGATGAGGTAGACATGACTCTCATGTCATAGATGATGAGGTAGACATGACTCTAACGTCATAGATGATGACGTGGATATATGACTGTAAACTTCACAGGTAATAAGATGGACATTAACAGCCACTGGAGGTTTTACTATACACATAACTTCAAAGTTTTTCTCTTTTGTGCTGTGATGTTTTCTTAAAGATAACAAACACACCTTTTCTAAGTTTGTAGAAATGGGCACATGTTACACGTAATTGTATGTACTCATTCTCTCATTAATTTCCTTCTGTGATAATGATGTGTCATGGGATCTTTAAAAAGAGACGGCTGGGCAGTGGTGGCGCACGCCTTTAATCCCAGCACTTGGGAGGCAGAGGCAGGCGGATCTCTGTGAGTTCGAGGCCAGCCTGGTCTACAAAGCCAGTCCAGGATAGCCAAGGAAGGCTACACAGAGAAACCCTGTCTCAAAAAAACAAAAACAAAACCAAAAGATATACAAAGAAAGAGAAAAAACACCTGATCCCATGTCCAGGAGGAAGTGAAACCTTGTATCCAGAAATGATAACCCAGAAAAGAAAAACCTGAAACCCAAGCATGAACACCCCCTGCCCCCCATGCCCGATCCCCCCTGCCCCCCACAGTCCAGGCTTATTTAGCTGCTTCACAGGTGACAAATGTTTCACCTCTGCTCTGATGGTCACCTCCCTTAGCAGGAAATGCTTGCTTGACACAGAATTTTTGGCAAGGGGAGACTCGTCAGAGTAGTAAAAAGAACAGTAGTGTTTCGTAGACTTAGAACCGTAGTGTTTCATAGACTTAAATGAACATCAGGACAGCAGCTGGGCAGAGCAATGGGCGTCTCCGTAGTACACTTGGCACTTTAAACGAACCGACCTTATGACTGTGTTTCATGGGAGCGATTCCCGAGCGCCATGAGGATTAGCCTGTGCTGTGACTTAGGAGAGTTCTGACTTGTGTGTTGTGTAAGCTGTTTTCTTCATACAGCTTCCCCCTCCACCTGGCTGATGTCATGGAGTAGAGGCACAGATAATGCACTTAGCAAACCTCGCTGAATGAGAAAATGTAATTTGCATGCAATTTGGGGGGGGGGGGAAAGTATAAAATAAAAGTTGTTTTAAATGCCACAAAACTACTCATAAAAATAAAGTATGCTAATCAGGGAAACATTTTCAAAAGCTTATGTCATAAAGGAAAACAATTTCCTTGCGTCGGTCCCCTTACTGAGTGCCCTAAGCATTGCTGGGCTGTTACAATTCTCTAATGACATTACAGTGTGTGGCACAGCTCATCTAATCTGTTAGTAAAATCCTAAAGTCACTTATGTCAGTCTCTAATGCAAGCCAAATGAGTCTTTCCAGTAATAAGAAGCTTCGCAGAATTAGTTTTCGTTTTGCAGAAAATTGCCATTGGGGCTGGCACTTTTATCTAAAAATTTCACTCGTGCATAAGCAAAAAACTCATATATTATTTGGTTACATTCCATCAGTATGAGAAATAACATTGTGAGAATTCTATGCATGCTAATGATATATAGAAATCCACCTGCTTTCAGATAAAATGAGTTTAATTTTCTGTTGCCCACTGCCTGGTTGGCCTTTCATAAATTACTTATGCACAGCTATTATTAAAATAGAGGGAAAGCAAATTAGAAAGTCCTCCTATCTCTCCACTGGATTTAGCCAAGGCAGGGCTGTGACAGCTAGAGTCAGCGTTTTTGAAAAAATTCTGCTCTCTTGAAAAATTTTGCATCTCTATACAATTCTATACCACTGTTGTAAACGTTCTGACCTGCCTTCTCACCAAATTAACCTAAATCCTTTCTATTTTTCAACATTAATGGAATCCTCTAGAGTCCTGCTGATATATATTAAAATATATTTATTGGTTAATTTGAATTCCAGCATTTTGTACCTCATTTCCAGCACTCCTGTTATATCTGAACAGCCTTGGGTTTCAGCATTAAAAACCTACAAATTAAGATACGTAGAGTACATCTTACCGTTATCAGAACAACTTAAGTTTTATCAGAGTGTGGGATGGGGTATTTAACTCTCTGGTGAGACAGAGCATGAGGGCTGCCTGTCTGGAAGAGTTTAGGGCTCCCCAGCCACAGGGGAAGGCTAGTCATTGCTCAACAGCATGCAAAAAGTTCCTGTTTCCAGGGGGTTTGAAGTCTATGGCTCCCAATCACCTAAGGTGACTTCCTGTCAATTATTGATTCCCAGTCAGGCTCGCATATTTGCTAGGATGTTCCAGGTATGCCGTCAAGGGCTGAACAAACACCATCAATGATGATGCCCTACCTTCTCCATGTCATGGCGAGGAAATCCAAAACTCATGGTGAAAGCAACTTCCACCCAGGCTCATCCAGGAAAACACTGAGAGTGCTTCCAAGCCATTCAATACATTTTCATTGTACCTAGACGGTTTTTTAAGAAGATAAGTTCACACTGTGCAAGGAAAACAGTAGGCTACTCAAGCAGCCTTTTAACCTAATTCTGGATAAACCAAGGATGCCCCTCAGCCGATGATGGGATCCTCCCCCCTGTGCTCTGTTGTCAGCCTTGCCCACAACTAGGAAGAGCATCTATAAGCATCTTGACAGAGAAATGAACAAGGAAAAATTACAGTTGAGCACTTGTGATGCATGTATGAAGCTGGAGGAAAGGGGCCCTTGAGGAAGCAGAGAGCGATGGAGAAGCCGTGCAGATCCCTGTCCATCTCTGTCCTGGATTTCAGTTTTCCTTTTCTTCCACTTCAGGAGTCATCTTCTAGGCCCAGCTTACAAAATGCCTGCCACTTTTATCTGATGTGTTATATGACATACAATTCACACGAGGTAACGCCCCTTCAGTTGAATGTGCGTGCGTGAAACTTTGCTTTTGCTCTACTGTTTTCATCCTTCATGTTTTGTGGTGTGCTGGAATGCGTGTGAGTGGTACCTCAGCGTTACAGAGGAGGGATTGTTTCTCAAAGCCATCTTGTTTTCTTCCTATAATAGATAACTGCTAAAACTGCGTGTGAGCATCTTCTCACTGCTGGGGGTTGACCCCAGGCTCTTGAACATGGTGGTTAAGTTATTTACCACCCAGTTACAACCCCAGCCTGAATATAAATCTTTTCCAAGTATTGGGACCTGAAACCCAACTTTGAAAGAGTTATATCACTTTATACTCCTATAAGCAAAGTGAACTAGCCTTAAGTCTGTGCTCATGAAATTTTGAAGCTTTTTTTTTTCTCAATTTAATAATTTTAATTTCTACCTAAAGTGCATGAGTACCAGTTTTGCCTGAATGGTCATCAGAATTGAATATTGTAAAAAAAATTTTAAAAAGGCATTTTATTTGCTCTGACTAGATTTTGAAATTGAAAGACATCTGTTTTTTATTAGAACTTTGCTGTTGCTTTAGGTTTGGGGTTTTGTGCTCTGTCCGTTGGGATTGTGTTCTTCGGCAAGTCATCTTTTCCTATTCTTTTTTCTTGACTTATGAGAACAGTTGGCATATTAAATATAAACCCCAATGGATTTGTCCTTATTAGTGGTCTGTTAGTATTATGATGCCCTTCAAACTTACCTAGCCTCACAATCACTTCTCTTGTTGCTGTGACAAGAAATACTTTACCGGAAGAGTTGAGCTCACAGTTACAGAGGCTCCCACCCACCCATCGTGGTGAGGAAAGCGAGGAAGGAGGCAAGGGTGTGTGGTGGCCGGTCACACTGTATCTGCAGTCAGAAAGAAGGTGAACAAGTGGGCAGAGACCATCCAACCTGGAGCCCCTACTTCCTCCAGGGAGGAGCCACCTCCTAGACGTTTCCAAACCATATGCCAGCAGGAAGCAAGTGTTCCAATACCCTGCGCCTCGGAGAAGCCCTCCCACCCAAACTGCAGCAGGTAGTTTTAAGTTTGGACAGTGAGGACTAATGCCTCCCCACTATGTTTAATGCTGTACATCTCAGCACTTGTACAAATCATCTCCAAGTATTTCACCAGAGACGAGCAGAGACATCACAACCTAAAATCCATTGTAGCTTTTCATAGATTTTTATATTTAAAGTTTTACACAAGCCATATGAAGTCTGTTTTGAGTTTGGGATTGGTAGGGGGCTGGCTTTACCTTTCCACATAGTGTAGTTGTTTTTTTTTAACTTGGATTGGCATCCTTGATTTAAGACACTTCCTGACTGTCTTTTTGACGACTGCCACATGTGTAGCACAGGCAGCACAGACTGTGCTCTCTGTGGTGGCAACGTGAGTCACCTTGCCATTACGTTGACAGTCATGATCAATGGTGGCAGCGTTTCCTTTCATGTCAGTGACTCGCTGGCTGTGACACTGAGTGAGTTACTCTGTTAGAGTGAGTACAATTGAAGCAATTTGTGAAACGGGGGAATAGTGTCTGGTGAGCACTGTGGCTCCTGCCAGCATCAGTCCCTCCCACCTCCTTAGTGGTGGATTACAATGCTCTCACCTGACAAGCCGGTTAGGTGCTTCCTAAGCCATCTGGGGCCAACCTGAAGGAAGTTGTGGTCAAACCTTACAAGAAAGAAGCATCTTGAGAGTAATTGAGTTTTTTCTTTTTCTCTGACATAGGCCACACAATCATAGACACATACACAATCTCAATCTCTCTCTCTCTCTCTCTCTCTCTCTCTCTCTCTCTCTCTCTCTCTCTCTCTCTCGCTCACACACACACACACACACACAAAGGTACATATACATAGGCACATACATAGTCTCACACACACAGAGGCACACACACAGTCACACTCACACAGGCACAGATGTACATTGGCAGACACAGGCTCATACAGGCACATCCACAGTCACGCATACACACAAGTGACCACACAGAGACACACTCACACAAACAGGCACATGCAGAAACACACAAGCACACACAGTCACAGGCACATACACAGATACACACAGGCACACATACTCACACGAATATCCACACAGGCATGCATATACATACAGAAACAGTAAGACACAGATACACACAGACATACATCAAGGGTGTATATGCACATACACACATACATACGAGCACACACATGTAGATACACCAAAGTGTGCTCATGTACACATATGTGCATGCATATAGACATACATATAGAGGAACAGGTATACACACAGGCACAGACAGCGCATACATACATGTCAATGTGCAGGCACACACAGAGAGACACACATAGGCACACGCTTGTGTACACACACACACACACACACACACACACACCCCTACATATCCTTTCCTTTAAACAGGGTCGAGGAAGCCTGGTGCTCTGGTTACTGGTAGCAGCCCAGCTTAGGACCAAAGCTAACTCTGGATGAGAAGAAACATGGACAGTGACAACAATGTGGCCATTGCCCTGCCTCCTCTGCTGGGTGCTGCTGCCTCTGCTGATTCTGTTTGCACCAGCACTCATCCTGGTGAGGCATCTCATGTCTGATCAGCTTAGCATCAGTATTAGTTTTACAATGCTCAGACCAAGTACCTGAGCAGAATGGGTCGTGGGCCCAAGTGTTCCAGGTCCAATGCAGGGAACCTCTATTGTCAAGAGTTTGTTGACTTATATAAAATTATATTAAATATACATTATATGTATAGCATGTATTATGATACGCATTAAAACATTTGTAAGGGGCTGGAGAGATGGCTCAGTAGTTAAGAGCACCACCTGCTCTTCCAGAGGTCCTGAGTTCAATTCCCAGCAACCATATAGTGGTTCACAACCATCTATAATGTGATGATGCCCTCTTCTGGGGTGCAGGTGTACATGCAGGTAAAACACTCATACCTTAAATAAATAATCTTAAAAAAAAAAAAAAAAGATTTGTAAGATAGAAAGGAACCAGAGATATAAAATTCCATTATCATTTTTAACAACTAAAAAGACTTATTTTTTTATTTGTTGCAGAAAACCCTGTTTCCCTACCAATCTTCACCAGGACACTTATTTCCTAAGAAATGTCTGCTCAGTAAAACCTCCAATGCCAAAATATTTATCCGAGAAAAAGTCACTAAATTGAGGTCACTTAAGGATTTTTTTCCTTTCCTTCCTCCCCTTCCCTCCCTCTTTTTCTTTTGTGTTTTGAAGCAGAATCTCTCTGTGTAATCACAGCCTCTGGAGTGCTGAGTAGGGCCTGCCGCACCCCACCCAGCTAAAATCCTCATCCTCAGCATCACCCTTCCCAGCACTTTTTAAAAAAGATGTATTTATTCATTATGTATACAGTGTTCTGCCTGCATGTACACCTGCACGCCGGAAGATCTCATTATAGGTGGTTGTGAGCCACCATGTGGTCGCTGGGAATTGAACTCAGGACCTCTGAGCCATCTCTCCAGCCCCTTTCTAGCACACTTTGAAGCGACTGGGAGCATCACTGTCAGGTCCTAGCGGCTCACTGTCAGGCTAACGCAGATAGAATGATATGCTGCCCCCTCCAGCACTGTCCACTGACAGCCTGCTGACGAATCAGGCTGCTCTGCACGGCTGAGATGCTATGTTCTCCTCCGCCATACTGACAACCCTTTTATGACAGATAGACCGATTTTGAGTGTCAATAAATACTGAATAGAGAGCTTATTTTATTCCTACATATTTACTTTTAGCTGGATAACTGTGTGTGGTGTGTGTACTTGCTTGTGTGTATGCGTGTGAAACCAGAGGTTCACGTCGGGCGTCATTCTTCGATCATGATTTGGGCTGGCCTAGCTGGCCATTTAGGTTCCTGTCTCTGCACCCCTACCTTCCAGAGCTGGGGTTACAACTATGGGCAGCCACAGCCAGCTTTTTTTATTATGTGGATAGTAGGGGCCTAAATTCAAGTTTTCGTGATTGCATGGCAGGCATTTTGCCAACTCAGCCACGTTCCCTAATACAACATTTGTTCTTTTTTTTTTTTTTTTATGATAGAAAAAGAATGTGTGTGAATTATTTTGTATCCTCATGATCTTGGAATCTACTGGCCAGACAACAATCAGGAGCTTTTAATCCTAAACACATCGTAAGTTTTCCCCTCAAAATAGACATCAAGGGATAAGGTATCAAATTCCAGCTGACAAACAGCACAAATGCCGGCGCTGATCCTGGGACCCTACACAGAGGATGGATTTATTTTATGATCGCAGTCACAACACAAGATAAACTGGAAACTCCGGAGGAGGTCAGTGAAACCCAGGACCTTCCTGCTTGTTCTGAGGTAGAGCTTATAGGTTACCAGGCAGGAGCAATTGATTACCCAGATCATCCTCCACCAGGCAGGAGCAATTGATTACCCAGATCATCCTCCACCAGGCAGGAGCAATTGACCACCCAGATCGTCTTCCATGTCGATAGAGCAGAGAAGCTGGCTAGAAACTGAGGCCAAGTATAGCTCACCTGGGGACCTTGATTCCCAGGCAAGAAAGCCGAACTCTGAATTTCTAAGTTCAATCCTGTGTGTGTGTGTGTGTGTGTGTGTGTGTGTGTGTGTGTGTGTGTGTGTGTGTGTGTGTGTGTGTTGGGGGGGGTTAAAAAAAATTAAGCAGTCAACCAAAGTAAGGAGCTGTGGTACTATCATAGACGTGGTTGTTATGCTTTATTTGTTTTTAAAAAATCTCATGTGAGTTCTGGCCATTAAACTGTTCAAACGTTCCCTGAGTCTTCAGTAGAGGGCGCCCCTGCAGTATGCGAAACCCACAAGGCCCCCCTGAAGCCACACCAAGCCGCCTGCCCTTCTAATGCTTGCTTCACGCTGTCTTTTGGTTCATACTGTATTTGTTTTTAATATACCGAGGTCTGCTTGTGGAAAATGCCCCAGGTCCTCCTCGTCCTCGTCCTCGTCCTCCTCTCCGCATAGTTTGCTGCTTCTGATCAGCACTGGCCTTGAGACAAATTAGGAACGCTGTGCCACCCTAGACCTCAGGTGTTTTTGCTGGCGGATATGGGCTCTCCCCTAAGAGCCGGCTGTATGGATTTCACTGCTGCCGGGGTGTTACGATTAACAAGATTAACAAACGTCTCCATTTCTTACCCTTCTCAACCTGGCTCTTGGGGTGGTTAGGAGGTCAGAGTCCTGGCTTCTCACCTGGCAATGTTCCGTGCAATGTTGATTTCACACCAATGGATTCCTTCAAACTCCTCAGGCTGCAGGCTCACTGTTGAGTCTGTACTCCTGTCAGGACAACTGGAGCATGCTCCCTGCCTCCCGCCTCCGGCTTTTCAATTATTTTCCTCAGAATACAGGGGTTGGCAAAGTGTGAGGGCACCCTGGTAATCGAGGAAGGAGTCTCAGGTAATGCGAGTGACTTATTGCAACATCTCCCTAGTTTTGTCTTTCTCAAACCAAGTAACTCTGACTTGCTGATATTTATTTTTAGCAGCCAGAGCAGCTCCTTCAATTTTTGGCGAAAATAAACCAAGAAGTGAATTAATGAAATATTAAATGAATAAAATGTATTTAACTTATAAGCACAATATTTTTAAAATTATTTGAATCTTTACAAAAATTGGAACTGACAGTGTTGACCTGACATTGAAAGTATGTTTTACAATAGTTTTGTTTACCATTTTGAAGTTATTTTAGGACCTTCCCTGAGGAGTTATGAGAATGTATTAATGGCAGTCCAACAACCAACCCTGTCTGTTCAGTATTTTTAAATTTCCAAGGCATTCTCTCCAGACCTTAACTTAGTAAGCCTTAAGAACAACAGCAAGAGGCAAAGGGAGCAGGAAATCCAGTCAGTTCTCAGGAGAGAAGTCCTAGCTACATCAAGACTGCCCAGGGCTGGGCCCCGCGGACAAGCGGCAGGACTGAGGTAGGACAGGACCTTGTTCAGTGCTCGCTGTGCTCAGCGCATCACTGTTCAGCACGGTTCACATCAATGAATGAACATGAATGCTTACGTAAAGCCTCATGTAGGCAAGCCTAGCGAAACCCACTCCCTAAAAAAGACAGCAAAGTAGAGGTGGGGACTAGTGGGGCCGGACAATAAACAGTAACGGGGCTGAATATGATCAAAACACCTTATGTCACACATGAAATGTTACAACGAGACCCGTTATGTCTGATGAATATCATGCTAGCAAGAACGTTTAACGCTGGGCGTGGTGGCACACGCCTTTACTCCTAGCACTCAGGAGGCAGAGGCAGGTGGATCGCTGTGAGTTCGAGGCCAGCCTGGCCTACAAAGCAAGTCCAGGACACCCTGTCTCAAAAAACCAAAAAAACCAAAAACAAAAACCAAAACAAACTTCTGATGTATGAGATTGCTGACTACTTGGTTATTGATGAAGAAAGGCATCTTCACTGACTGAAGCAAGAAGCCCCCCCCCACCCAAGAGTCTTAGAACAGTTCTGGGGAGCACCCGCCACGTAGTTCCTCATTGATCCTCCTTCTGCTGTCCCGGATGTACGTGCGGGAATACTCCGGCGCTGGTAGTGCTAACAGCAGCTGAGGCTTGACTAAGACTGAGGAAGGAACCCAAGAGACATAGCGGAAGGAGACTTCTTCCTCTGGGCCAGCTGTGGAACTGATGGGGTGCAGGTGATAGGAGTTCTGGCTTGCCTCTGAATCTCGGAAGAGCACTCCAGTATGATATAGCACATATCGGTACTGACAGCACCCAGGATAACCGGCCCTTTGTCTCCAAAGCTAATTTCCTCTTTGTACTTAGCACAGGGCAGATCCTAGACACTTCGTAAAAGACATGCTACAATATTAAGAACTCTGTAATTAATGTTGGCCAGATTTGAATTTAAATCCTTTACTCTTCTGGGTCTAATTAAAGCCAGACATTATTATGAGTAGAATTAGACATTTTTTTCTCTCTCCCGACCAGCCTTATATTAATAGTTTCATGTATAAGGGATTTCATGTTAACAGTTTAAAACATATTTGGAATAATACATTTCTCTTTGAAGTCAGGAGGAGTGAAAAGTTATCTTGCCTTAACATAAAAGGAAATCACCTTTGATAAAAAAGTAGCCTTATTAGGAGAGATATTATTTTTTATCTCTTTACATTTCTCAGCCAGCTGTTCTAAAATAGACGGCAGGATTGTAAATATAATTTTCTACACTCTGCCAAGATAATGGCAGCACTTTAGTGGCTTTTGCTTCTAAATAATTAATTCATTTTAGATAACATTTTTAGTCACTGAACTGTTTGGACAGCGATGTTTAATGCCTTCAGAGGGTTCACAACTGTGGTGTGAGGTGCCCATGTGCACCGGTGCTCACTTTAGTACTTGGCCTGGGAGAGGCACCAGTCTAGGAAAATAAGCTGAGAGCAACAACCGTTTGCCGGCATTCCTGGTGTGGGCAAAAAAGGAAACTGTCTGTTCTAGGGTGCTCTTTCCTGCCCCAAATAATCAATTGTGTGCCAGCCGTGTGAATCCCTTCACCACCTGTAGCAGCTTCATCCCTGAATTAGGGGCATTTATGTCTGTTTCATTGACTCCTGACACGACCCACAAACCAACACTAACTGCAAACAGAAGTATAAACAAATTTAAAAAATAAAAATAAAAACATGCACACACACACACACACACACACACACAGAGAGAGAGAGAGAGAGAGAGAGAGAGAGAGAGAGAGAGAGAGAGAGAGAGAGAGAGAGAAAGAGAACCAGAAGATGCACACCTTTAATAGCCGTGTTCTGTCAGAATATTTAAAATTCAGCTAACGACAAATTCATCAGGCATTAAAAAAATGGTCAGAAATACTCTATAACATGTTTATATTTTTGTATAAAAGAAGTGTTCGGGTTCTACTCTTCACTTACTTTGTTCTCCCAAAATTTTAGGAAGAATCAAGTTCTCTTGAAAACTTCTCTGTTTTGTTGTCAAGCTAAAAAAAAAAAAAAAAGTATGTAAAAACGGGGGGCCAGGGCCCAGCCTCTGTCAAGCACTCCACTCTGGCTGGACCGGAGCCGTTCTCTGGGGGTCTCGGCCGCCAGCATCTTGTTAGCATGTATATGACTGTCTATTTCTCCTGCGGCTGGAGCTGTCATGCAGCTGCTGGCGCTGTCGGGAAGAGGCCAGCTTTGGGTGAAGGGAAGCTCCTAGCATCTGAAGGTGGAGCCCCAGGAGAGACACTTTCCCTTTCAGGTCCCCACCAGGAAGTCCTGAAGCCCTTGAAACCCACTTTCTCCAGAAGCCTGCAGGCTAAGTTTCTTTGCAGCTCGGCCTGGATTACAGCCTTGCTCCCACACCACCAGTCAGATATTTAAGAAAGCGTGAGGGAGAAGTAAAATTTTCCGTTCAACTTATCAGGACTTAGACCATAATAAGGAAATCTAAAAAGGCTGCCATGCAGCCTGGCTGCCACCCTCCCTGTTCCAAGTAGAAGATTTATAGGCCAACTGCAGTGTGTGGAATACAAAGCCAACTGCAGTGTGAGGAACACATACATGCTTTTTTCTTTCTTTCTTACCCACCTGTTTGTCTTATTTGCATGAGCACAAACCACTTTCAACTCGATGCCAGAGAAAAAGGCAACATTGCCCACGATGACTTGCTGAAAAGCCCCTGTATTTGTTTGATAATGGATGTTAGTCCGTTCACCCCCCACCCCCATCAGCAGGAGCACTTCAGGGTAAAGACGCAGGCTTTTACCATGCTGGAACAAAAGCTACCGAAGGGGGAAAAATCCTGAGCAGATGGGACAGTATTTGCATTTGTACAAACAGTGCTTTTTAGCACGATTCATAAGGCTCCATTGTGAGCTCAAGTAAGCCAGATGTGTGTGTGTGCCTACGGCATGCTGCAGTCGTAGGAGCAGCTTTTTGTTAGACAGCCGCAGAGGTCCTCATACCGTGGTGTCTTCTTCTTCTTCTTCTTCTTCTTCTTTTAATCTCTCTCACTTATGGGAAAGGAAACGAAGAAATGGCACTAGGTATTGAGGAAGAGCATAGAGAGGAGGACACTGAACTATTTTTATCTTCACAGGTGAGGATCAGATAGGTACTAGGTGTCTAAATGTCCGTCTAGATGGTGTGAAATTAAAATGTGGTTTCCCCCCCCCCCCCACAGCCCCATTCATGTTAGGTAATCTTTGACATAGCTTAAATGTCTCTGATACAAAAATGATTAGCATGGAGTTTGACATGATTAAAATACAAGGTTAGGTGCCTGACATTAGCCCAGCCTTCTCGTTTTAAGATGCAGGAAAGCAGGATCCTGGAAATGGAGCGAGCAGAGGAGGGCTGAACTTTGTCTCCTGACCTTGAACCCAGGGTCTACATTCACAAGCCAGCACTTTCTGGCGTGTCTTACTTTGGCTCCAAGCTTGTACAGATTTGGCAATTGAGGCTTCACAAATGTTCAGCTGGGATGTTTTCTCATAGTTTAGTATGTGCCCCTTCCCTCCCAGGCATCCCTACAAAATTCAAGGGACAATAGTCCTTAGATAACAGAGTTCTCTGGTCCTGCGCATCTTCCTTCCAGAATGCACACAGCAGGCTCCTGTATTGTACCTATGGGGACTGCAGTGACCTTCCCTGATTAAAAGACAACTAACAGCAGTAAGGAAGCCATGGGGGGGGGGAGGGAAGGGAATCCAGGAGATTGCAAACTCTGCTAAGTAAATGCACTTCACAATGAGTGGTGCTTTTCAAAGACTCCTAGAAACGGTTTTAATATCGTTGGTTTATTCTGCTTCTAGACTAAGCCTTGATCTCCAGGTTAGACAGCACTTTATAGAATAGCATGCGCTCCTCTGCAGTGCGGACAGTGACAGAGTAGCTGTCTTCCATCAGTGCCCTTGGGGCAAGGGTGGCTGACCGCCACCTGTGCTAAACTAAGGACTGCTGGGTAAACCTCCCCTCTCCCCTCTGCCATTGCACTGGAGATGGGACTCAGGGCCTCACTTGAATGAGGCTGTACTCTACCACTAAGCTCCCTCCCAAACCCTCTGTATCAACACTTGAACCATTCTTATTCATGTGCCACCCAACCATAAGGCAAAGCCCATGCTGTAGATGAGGCTAAGCGTGGGATTTATAGAACTCAGTAAGATACAGCACTAAAACCAGCCAAATGAAAACACCAACAAGAGTAAGTAAACATAGTGAGGAAAAACCACTCAGGATATGGTCGTGTGGTTCTGTGTCATCCTTGTAGCACACCTTCTGATACCAGATTGTACCACGAGAGCCTGTGATGGGTTCTGGAGGTAGAGAAGCCTACTGCTAGCAGCAGAGGGACGAGAGTCTCAGGTGAAAGTGCCAGAGGTAGGAGTACAGGGAGTTCTAGGGGTTTCTGGAGCAACTGCTGCAGCTTGCCAGGGCATCCCATGAACAGGGAGGAGGGGCTTGAGGCTGAAATACTAAGCAGATGGTAAGATGTACATCAGGAGTTCCCCCTGAACTCAAAAGGATTTGAGGGCTGAAGGCACAGGGCCGAGTTCAGGCTGCAAGGTTACCCAGGGCACAGAGGAGGAGGAACAGCTAGGAGGACTCTAGATAATGCCGGAAATTTCAGATTCAGGGAGCCACACTTGGTTCTCAGTGGCCCTTGACAATGTGGCTCAAGAACAGACAAATCCAAGTGGCATGCAAGGTTGGGGCATTGGGAGGCTACTTACCTATTTCCTGTTTGTGGGGCTTAGGGTATCCCCTGTTATCCCATAATCAGGAGGAAGAATGCCTTCTGTGAGACTTGAGATGATTTAATCACAGGGATACTGGCAAATGTGGATTAAAAAAAAAAAAAAAAAACAAGTTCAAAGGAAAGGTCTTTCAATCTCTATTGAAGTATGTGCATCTAAATAAATTTAAATTATAAATAAAACATTGTAACTTAGCAAATGTGCATAATTTACCAAAGAAGAAAGAACTCTCATCTTTCCTGAAACTAGCTAATCTTTCTACTTTAATATACAGGTGTTTTTAACTGTCCAAATTCTTATTACTTATACTCAGGACATGAACTAGGTGGAGTTGGGTAGATGGAATATTTGTGTTTTATTTCTATTTTTTAAATGTACTCATTCATTCCATAACATTACCTGCGAATTGTGTGAGTAAATGTGCTGATTTCCTGTCCTTTTTTTTTTTTTTTTTTTTTTTTTATTTCCTGTCCTTTTGAGGGTGGTTTTCTTTTTGAATTAATTTTTCTGGGGGCAGGAAAGTCATTTTAAATGTGGGGATCAGAGGATGTTGAAGAGCAGTTTTGTCCAAATAGAGCATCACTTCCAGGAGAGAAAGGGAGGCTCCCAGCCTCAGGAGGTAGACAAAGGGGTCAGAGGATTTTTTTTTTTTTTTTTCTGAGACAGAGTTTCTCTGTGTAACAGCTCTGGCTTTCCTAGACTCTCTTTGTAGACCTTGAACTCTCAGAGATCCACCTGCCTCTGCCTCCCGAGTGCTGGGATCAAAGGCATGTGCGTAAATTTTGCAAGCTGAACCTGGAAGCTCTCAGAGGCTCCTCTCCAGCTTTGCAGAAGGAGTAAATAAGGAATTGCGGAGGAGGGTTCCAGCAGAGACAGAGAACAAAGGAGAGTCCGGGACTGAGGAGCTGCCTGCAAGGTGCGTGGAGCACTCAGGGTTGCGGCTTTCCTGAATCGTCATCTGGGCTGGGGTGAGGTTTGGTGATGAGGCTGTTAGTTTGCAGTCATCCCGGTCCCTATGAGCAACTCCTCACCTGTACTTGGATTCGGAACCCCAATAAAAAACCGACTGGTTCGTGAGTCGGGCTTTGGTTTGCCATGAGTCCCTTTCTGGGGTGAATAGACAGGTGTGTTATGTCTTCTCAGGAAAAGTCCTTCAGATTCCAGAAGCAGTCTGTGGGAGTTGGCTCCCTTGGCCATGTGCATCCTCCAGGCGTGGAACTCAGACTCAGCCTTTGCTGCTGTTCGCTGAGCCGTGTGGCCCGCTCACCTGCGTCTCGATACAGAATGTATAAACACCATGGTGCTGACTGCTGCCCACTGCGCTACAGTCTGTGGAGCCATTGCCCTACTGAAGAGTATTTAACCTGTGTCTACTTTTTCACCATAGTAAATATGCAGAGCTGTATCCGCTTTTATGCCCCATTAGATTCTGGTTTTCTTCCTTAGGATAAATCATTAATTAGTACACTCACTGAATGAAGAACTATTTATATCTTTAAGTCTCGGAATAAACAAATACTAAATTGACCGTGTAGCTTATATCAATATTTTTAATAGTCTACATTTTTCTAAAATGTATTTTCATCCTGAAAATCATCTTATTGGTGTGTGTGTGTGTGTGTGTGTGTGTGTGTGTGTGTGTGTGTGTGAGGGGGGGGGGATATTTAGGGCAGTAGACGTTTTGGGAGGGGTGTGTGTATGTGAGATGTTTGGGGCAGTAGGCGCTTTGGGATGTGTGTGTGTGAGGTGTTTAGGGCAGTAAGCACTTTGGGAAGAGATAAATGAGTGCTTGGTGTCTCCATGCACCTGGCCTTACAGCCCACCGTAGCCCACAGGGTGAGGTTGAAGGAGACTTAACCAGGGTCTCTAATCTTGAGATGTGTTCAGTGGAGAGCAAACAAGACCACAATCAAATGTCCATCTTCCGATGACTCGTGCGCTGGTGTTAGGTCAGGATACGTTTCCTAAGTGACCTCCAGACCTTGTGTTCTTTGTTAGAGAACAGAGGCACAGGCTTTCAGTCACATGCCTGGCTGAAATAGACCTGCAGGCATCCAGGAGCTGTCTTAGGCTAGCATTTCAGTTTTATGATCATCCAGTTTATTCTTAAAATGCCCTGTGAGGGAGATATTTGCCCCACCCACAGCTTATTACACAAAAGAAAGCCATAGCTCATAGGTAAGCTGCCCAGGCCCAAGATTATTACAGTAAAGAGTAGCAATCGGATCAGGTCTGTATGAAGTGTGATGTTTGCACTCCAGGGTCCTGAGTGCTGTGGAATAAAATTTTTTTTTTAAAGAGTTTTTTTTTTTTCTTTAAACATTTTATTTAACTTTAATTTATGTGCATTGGTGTGAGGAAGTCAGATCTTGGAGTTACAGACAGTTGTGAGCTGCTATGTGGGTGTTGGGAACCGAACCCGGGTCCTTTGGAAGAGCAGGTAGTGCTCTTAACCACTGAGCCATCTCTCCAGCCCAAGGAATAAAATATTTTATAAGACCTCTAATGATAGTATTATAGAAAGACCCAGAGGCTAGACAACAAAGACTAAAGGGTCCTGTTCTACTACAGGATAACAAATGGAGGGCTGTGCTTTGTGTATTAATTAATTAATACAGAATGTATTATACTTAAGCAAGATAGTAAATGAGTGAAAAACCCAACAAAGCCCTACAGAGATCCTGTGCTTGAGGGTCATTCAAATGGATGTACAGCGTAAGATAGACAGAGAGGAACAGCACTCCAAGACGAGGGATTCAAATGAGCAAAGGTTATTCTTTTTAAAAATTTATTTATGTTTGTGTGTGTGTGTGTGTGTGTGTGTGTGTGTGTGTCTTGAGTGTATGTATGTGTGCTGTGTATGCAGATGTGCACAGAGGCCGGAAAAGAGTATTAGATCCCCTGGAACTGGAGTTAAAGTGATGGTGAGGCACCATGTGGGTGCTGGAGGCTGAACAGAAAGTTCTCTTAACTCCTGGGTCATCTCTGCAGCCCCGAGATTACTCTTTGGGTGCTAATATATCAGGACAGAGACTACTCATCTTGTGCTGCCTTATGTCTCATGGTATGTGCTGTCTGCGGACAGTCTTCTCCCCTAAGGGGCTGTAAACATCAATGACACACAAGCTCTCGAAGCCTGTGTGTTTACTGTGACCGTCTATGGATCCAAAGTGTGGTGTTCTCAACAGTGCACTAGAGAGCCTGCTCCACTTGGAGCTTCAACGAGCACTTAAGGAGAAACATGATGCTCCTTTCCAGCCAGCATTTATTTATTGAAGTTAACCTGATTGCAGAATCTTCTTAGATTTCTTATTGTTGTCTCAACATTTTGAACAACTTGGGGTAGAATGCTGTGTCTGGAGCCATTACTTCTTTTTCTTGGATGTTTATTGAATCCTGCCCTCGCCTCACTATTCTTGCTTTAGCTCAAGCCGTTTTACTATTTTTCTTTCTTTCTTTCTTTTTTTTTTTAAAGATCTATTTATTTTACATATATGAATACTCTGTCTGGAGTTTTCAACTGCAGTAATTCTTTCTAACTATATTGGAGCAACATGGCACAAAGAGGGGTTAGTAGAAAGAGCAAAACTTGTCGAATATCATTCCCAAACTTAACAGTTAATTTTTCTGTTTTCATTCACATCTTTTATTCATGTCTACTTCCTTTACAAAATATGAAATCTTATCTACTTTCTTCCCTAGGCTGCTATGTAGATTTAAATGCATGATAATAAGCATGAAGGGCACCTACATACTAAGTGCTCAACAAATGGCAGGTGCCTCTTATATTAGCCAGGATATTTTCAGTTGTTGAGCCAAAATGTACAGTTCAAATGAATGAAAGCAAAAGAAACATGGATAGCCTTGTGACTCTTCAGGGTTCTGACTGGCGTTCCTGAAGCCCCACAAGCAGACATGTTCTCTCTAGGAGATGAATGCTTTCGAAGACCACAAGCCTACTACATGGCTTCTCTAGATCCCTGACTGACGTTTCTGTCCAGCCTCTCCTCCAAAGAGTTATCAGAGCTGTCATGCCAGGTGTGCTATATTGTTACATTGTATCACTTAGTTTTCTGGTGCCATGATAAAATACATAACCAAAAGCAATTTTTGGAAGAAAGAATTCGTTTTGGCTCACTGTTCAAAACAGACAGAGTTCATTATGGCGACAGACGTGATGTGGAGGAAGGGGTAGAAGGCTGGATGATCACAATTCCATCTATACACAGGAGCGGGGGGGAGGGAGGAAGGGAGGGAGGGAGGGGCTATGCATCTTCAAAGCCCATCCCTCAATGACATAGTTCCTCTGTCAAGACTATAGCTCTTAAGATTCTATAACCTCCCCTGAACAGCATCACCAGCTGGGGACCAAGTGTTCAGATCCATGATCCCATGGGGGACTTTTCTCATTTAAACCATCACATGAGTATAGACAATATTTCATTACCAAAACCTTAAAAACATTCACCTCATACAAAGAACAGGTTAGAACTTCTTTAAAGACTAAAACATGCTCAAATAACTGACCCCACCAGCTCTCTGTTCATACTGTTATCATATAGGCAGCTCCAGCCCGCCTCTAGGGACCTTGCAACCTATGACATCATCACCTGCCAGGTGACCATGCACTTACTTACTTTTCTTTCTATTACTCTCTGTGTCTCTGTGTCTGTCTGTCTGTCTGTCTGTCTGTCTCTCCCATCCTTCTCTGCCCTCATGGCTCTGTCTGTCTCCATCTGTCTGCCTGTCCACATGTTCAATTATCCTCTACCTCTTCTACAAGCCCCAATTCACTCCCTTTTCCCTCCCCCCAGGTAAATTTCCTTATAGCAGACCTGTTGCAGTGTGGCCTTTATCAAATATCTCCCTAGCACACCCTGCCCTCTTTTTGAATAATATTTTTATTAGTTGAGAATTTCATACACTGTATCTTGATCATGGCCGCCATGTTACTGTGGAGGTGGCTGACTCATTGTCACATCTTCATAGTCTGTGATGGAGGTTATTTTTTTCTTCTACCTGGAACCCTTCTTCCTTTGAGGATGTTGAAACTGAATTGTTCATCCCAGTAGGTGCCCCAACTTATCCTGATATGCCTTTGTGCACGTGGCCACAGTGAATTATCTGCAAATGAGCAAGAACTTGGGATGATCCAACTGGAGCACCTCCTTGGTGGAAAGTAGATGAGAGGCTCTTTCCTTTTGTGTCACTAAGTTGGAAGCTGAAAGCTGTTTGTGGCCATGTTCTCCGACACACATGGAAATCCCACATATGGCAGGAGATGGTAAGGCTAAATGACAAGAAAGTCAGCAATGGGAGAAGACGAGAGAGCATGCAGGAGAGCCTGGGCACTCCAGACCCTGTCCTAACAATGAAGCAGATGGGATTATTTTGTTTCACTCCCATTAAATTGCTCAGAATTGTGCCTGTTACTTCAAAGCAGATTCCAGGTCCAGCTTAAAGATTTCTTCCCGTAAGAGGCCTTTCAGGGCTGTGCCCTCATAGACCTCTGATTATGCGCTTGCTGTCTGCATTTTAGAAGGTATACACAAGGGTTAACCCATTTGCGAGGGTCTTTGATTCAGTATCACCAGCCAAGTGGGACCACACATCTAGCTCCGCTGGGTGAGGAACTTGGCTCCTGCTCCTCTCTGCAGAGGGCCTTGTAAATGTAAGAGTTTTGAAAAATGTTTACTGAATTGAGTTGCCAAAGGTCACTAAAAGAAGATATTTCTTCCATTGTATTCCTGTATCTTGTTCTCCATCCTGCACTGATAATTGATTCATAAATGACCTAAAACACTTCACTGAACATGTTTTTTCTGAAAAAAAAAAAAAAAAAAAAAAAACAGACCCTAGATAACATGAGCATTTGAAGTGGAAAAGACTCATATTTTGAAATAATGAACTCAAGCCATGTCTATCTTACCTCTAAATAGCAGGTACAAATTGGTTTATTTGCATTTTCTTGGTTAATTACACATTTTGGAATGATCTTTCCATGTGGAAGTCATTGATAACAGGATCTAATTCCAGAGACCAAAGTGCCAATGAACTGAAGTGTTTTCAGGGGTTAGAGTCAAAGCCGGGGAATTAGAAATCATGGGTCTTAATTACATCCTGGTCCCAGATTGGTGGTGGTTGGCTTTTTTTCTGTTTTTTGTTGTTGTTGTTTTGTTTTTAGCACACAAACTCAAAAAATTCAAGTGCCTTAAAATGGAATATTAAGCCGTTTGCATCCTTTAATATCAGATCTGTATGGAGTTTAGTGCAATATTACCCAACAACAAATACTTCTAACACCCTCACATGGTAGTCATTAATTTCCTAAGCCTTTAAATTGAGGGGTAATTTTAGCGTGATGGGCCAAGAAGTGAGTGGGCAACATCTTCATGAATATTTTTTATTGTAGCAATTGCTGTCTTCTCTGGGGCTTGTGCTCCAGTGACATGCAAAATCCACTTGTCTGCAAAACAAACAAAACAAAACAAAACAATCCCCCCCCCCAAAACCAAATGGACAGAGATAGGGAGGGAAGGAGGAAGACTTGAGCTGCCCATTGGGCTAAGCCACTCACTCACCTTTGACTTTAGTGTGTTTGTGAAGGGTAATGTGTGCAGGTCCATGTTTGTTCAGCTGTGTGTCCATGTCACTACAGAAGCTACAGTTCAACCTCCGGTGTTGTTCCTCAGGAGCCAGGCACCTTATCTTTTTTTAGGCGGAGTCTATGCCTAGGGTTTGGGCTCCCTGATGAGTGAGCTGTCCAGGGCCCTAGGGTTTTGCTTCCACTCCCTGGCATTGAGACTGTAAGAGCATGCTACCATGCTTGGCATTCTACATGGTTTCTGGGGGGTTGAACTCAAGTTCTCATGCTTGCAAGGCAAACACTTCACTGACTGAGCTAACTCCCAGCTAGATTCACTTACTTTTAATTCTTAAAAAAAGTTGTGCAAACTTGAGAATGCATTCTGTATATGATGCCACTGAGGTTTGGATACTGTAAGTAGTTTTTCGGGATCACACACTCCTAAACTCGATGTATAGGACCCTGTGTGGCTGTATAACTAAGTATGATGTCATTTCCGTATGAACTTTAATAAAAGGTGCCTACTATGGGTGTTCTAACAAAGAAGGACAGTGCCTTACATTTTGGTGCCTGACTATTGTCAACTGTGAAAGAGAACTTGGGATTTTAGTGTGTGTGTGTGTGTGTGTGTGTGTGTGTGTGTGTGTGTGTGTGTGTCGATTTTTCAGAGTGACTCCTGAGCTGAGATATTTTTCCATCACATTTGTCCCTTGGTGGAACCCTAGGAAGGAATGTCATTTCTGAATGACAGTCTAGGTATCAGATTCACTGGTGAAGCTTATGGAGAAAATCTGACTTCAGTTCCATTTCCTGTGGCCTCCATGTGAGGTTACCACCTTCCTGCTGGGATATGAGGCAGCCAAGATTTACAGATTCCCCTAAGAGAAGACAAAACCAGTCCTGTAGACATGGGAAACTCTCTCATACTTGGGTTTTTAAACTGGCCTCAGAATTGATTGGTTCTTCACAAAACACATGGGTCAGAGTGTTTAGCATCTGGGGCGGGTTGGAGCTAGAACAGTTACCAGAGACAAGGAGACAGCACTCGGCAAACGTGCGAGCCCACTGTCCTTTGGCAACAGGCCAAGACCTTCACCATGAAGGGTGCACCCCACGGCTCCAGATAAGATGGGATAAAATGCCACTGTGTCTCACTTAAGTGGTTCCTAATGTGCCCCTGAAAGGAAGGCAGGACTTAGGAGCTGGTCTTACTGTTTTCTGATGCTCCCTGAATGCTCCTGGTCCCCTCCCCCATTGTGTAAGGAGTGCTTTACTTGGAGCACTGAGGCTCGAACTACCTCTAGCATGCCTGTGGGAGGCTTCCAGGAAAAGGCGGTGATGCTAACCTAATGTGGCAGGTGTGGGGAGGGGATCCTGGGGACCTACATAAAGCTCTGTTTGCCTTATGTCAGCAGAGGCAGGTGAAAAGCAGGGTTAGATTCGGGTATAATGACTCTATTGGCACGAGACAGTAATAGTTTTTTAAGATGGGCATTCATTGGAGCTCAAAGAAATAGGCTTCGAAGGAGACAACTACCACTCTTTTAATGTCGTTTATTAAAAAAGAGGCTCATGCAAATATATGTGTGTATGTGCTAATTGTGCATTATCACACACAGATTTTATGGAGTAGCTTTGGCAAACGGCTGTAGAGTAAGTCCTCTGGGATGAAGCCTGGATCACACGTCATCTGTAGTGAAGCAAATCAAAGCAGCTCGTTATGCACTCTACCTGTTAGTAAAAGACAGATGGGGAAGGCTATATTTCATTAAGAGTTGGTCCAAGCATGATATGCTCTTATAGACGCTGTAGTGTGTGAGCATCATCTGTGAGGAAGAACAGAGATCCAGACAGATGCAAGTGCTCACGTAAAACTGTATACAGTGCTGCGGATGGAACCCAGAGCCTCCCCAGACTAGGCAACACTCTACCTCTGAGCTGCATCCACAACCGAATGCTTCTTAACTAAGAACTGCTGTTTAGAAGTGTACTTCCACTACTTAAAATGGGAAACCAGAGCTAGCGAGAACACTCAGCCGCTAAAGGTGTTGGCTGCTCCTGTGGAGGACCTGGGGGTGGGTTTTCTGCATTCCCATGGTAGCTCACAATCTATAACTCTGGTAGGGGGTCTGACACCCTCTTCAGACCTCCATGAGCACTAGACAGAGAGGTAGTGCACCAATATTCATACGGGCAAACATTCCTACACACACAAATTTAAAAGAATCTAAAAATAAAAAAAGGAAAATTATAAATATACCTAAAAGAATCACTGTCTCCCCACCAGAGACCAGTGCTTACTTTTTGTTCCTATATTCTTCTTCTTCTGGTTTGTTTATATGCTTATGCATAAATATTTAAAAATAAATATGCAATGCATTTTAATGAATATATGATATCAATATAACCTAAAATGTTATTGATCACTCCTTCACAAGGAAGTATTGCTCATTCATAGGGAGCCTTGTGGGTTTTCCAGTCTGCCACCCACTGGGAGTGTTTTCCACAATTTTCACTCTATGAAGAGAGATGGGAACTTGGCAGCATACATTTCCCAGGACTTACTTCCTAAAATGGGACAGTCTAGCAGTAAGGACTAGAGTCTGCAGCCACAGCTGAGCTCCATACCATATATACTGTGAGATGTGGGCGCTACTTGGCTCTCAACATGATTTGCCTTTCTATAAAATGGAGACATTACTACCTACCTCAGAGTTGTGCCACAGACTTTGTCTTTAAATATTTCAGAGGAACTCAGAATGCTATCTGGTATATAGCAAATACAATGTAGATGTTTATAAGTGAAAATAATAAATTTTGCGGGAAAGAGCCTTTAATTATTTTTAATTTTAGATTTATTTATGTATTTAATTATATGTGTGTGGGTGTTTTTCCTGTATGTGTTTGTGTACCACATGTGTGTAATGCTTGAAGAGACCAGAAGAGGGCATCTGATCCCCAGGGACTGATGCTCTAAAGGGTGCTAGCAATCAAACTCGAGCCCTCTGGAAGTACAGTCGATGCTCTTAGCCTCTGAGCCATCTTGCCAGCCCCAACAGTTACCTTTTAAAGACGCCAGCACCCATTTTCTTGCCTAAGTGGCAAGTTAGAGCTATGGTTAGAGCCTGGAAGCCCAAACCACGCCCCCACCATGGCTATGTTTTCTTGGTGTGGTGGTTTGAATAAAGTGTGTCCCATATTCTCAGACACCACCTGAAAGCTTGGTCCTCTAGTTGGTAACACTGGGGAGGATTAGGAGATGTGGTGTTTCTGGAGAAAGTGTATCAGTGAAGGTGGACTTTAAGGTTTCAAAGGCCATGCACACTTTCCTGTTCTTCTCTGCTTCCTGTCTGCGGGTGAGCTCTCTGCTGCTGCCACACTTTCCCGTGGTAATGCTGATAGCCTTGTCCCTCTAGAACCATAAATCCCAAGTCAACACTTCATTCTGTCACTTGCCTTGGACATGGGGTTTTATCACAGCAATAGGAAAGTAACTAAGACACTTGGTAACATAATTTAAAAATGCTAAAGTCCTGTTTTAGTTCCTGGAAAACAGGGTGATAATAAATACCCCATAGAACAGTCTTGAAGCCGAGATGAGATGACAGAAATAGAGCTGGGTGACATGGTGGAGGATCAATACAGGTTGCTGGTCTCTGTTTGGACTCCTTTCATCTTAAAGAAAAGGAGGCTCAGAAGGCGAGGCCTGCAGCCTTGATGCACTAAGGCCAAATGACACAGGCAACGCAGTGAGTGAATGGAAGCACCTGGCTCTAAGTTATGCAATTGTTGGGTTTGGTCAGTCAGTGTGGACACTTTAGGAAGGAACGTCTAGCGTGTGCTAACAGTGATGTGCACGTCAGGACCAACAAAGCCTGGGAGGCTTGTTATCAGAATCCCAGACGGGAGAAGAGTGTGTCTGGAAGAAAGAGTAAGAACACAAAGCAGCCCAAGGGAAGAGGGAGACAGCGGGTACTTGAAGGCAACGTCAGTTGGTTGCTGCCAGGTGCAGGAGAGATAACTGCTCGCCAACTCAGGCAACAAGATGTGGTGCAATCATGTGAAAAAACCAAAGAACAAATGACATGACCAGGCATACAGTTTCATGGACAGCGTTCTCCAGATGCTTAAGTACTTGAGAGCTGGGTTTCTCACACCACTGGACTTCTCTGAGGAGTTCAGGATTGAGTTCTTCCTCGGAGACGGCCTTGAGTTGTACAGAACTCGCCATGAAGACCTACAGTGCCAGTGATTGCAAGAGCAAGAGGGGCTGGCTTTAGTTATCTTGAGAAACTTAAGCCAAAGGAAAGATGATGATGGTGATGATGATGATGATGATGATGGTGATGATGGTGATGGTGATGATGATGATGGTGATGGTGATGATGGTGATGGTGATGATGGTGATTAGCTGAGAATGGAATGGTGGGAAGAGAACTCCCAGCTGCCATGTGAAACACTGAAGAATCTCTGGAAAATACTATTTGTATTGTGCATTGTTCGACACCACAGATGATCACAAAGGAACCCACTCAAGCCCTTCAGATGTGTTTAAAACAGGACCTTTTAGGGGGTGGTTCAAATTATCTTAGTGAGTCTTCTTCACCAGAGGTAGGAAGAGGCTGGGCAACTCTCAGGGTTCTGTTCCTTCTATGATTTGATGATTAAAAAGCATTGATCTTATGAAGATCATTCTGGCTTCTTTTCTATTGCAGCTACCCAAGAAATAGCTGTTGCCTTGACAACAAGGGACAGTCTTAGGTTCCTTATATGCTAATAGGAAAACAGCCAATTTTCTTGTTCATATAAGAAAACTGTTGCGTTCTCTCTCTCCATCTCTCTCTGTCTCTCCATCTCTGTCTCTCTCTCCCTCTCTCTTCCCTTTTTCCTTCCCCATTTCTCTCTCCTTCAGTCTCTTCCTTTATTCCTCTCCCCCTCCTTCCCTCCCCCTCCCTCCCTCCTTCCCTCCTCCTTCCTCCTAGTCTTCCTAGACACATCACTGAAAGGATAGACCAGTTGCTATATTCAGAATTCTCACTGAGAGTTGAGAAACCCGTTTACAAAGGACTTGGGAGTGAAACAATGGTCTGAACATGAGAGGAAATCAAAGTCAGTGTTGGAGAAGAAAATCCGTGAACCACATAAGATGCTTGGCCTGTGGTGGGGTACAGCAGAGTCACAGACTGGACCAGGAGAGGAGCAGCTTCCTTCATATGTGGTTCCCCCAAGCAAGAAGCCACCATTACTCACCCAGGGGAAGGAACCATGCAGTAGCCCCTGATGTGCCCCTGCCAACTTAAATAGAGCCAGGCATAGGCTGAAGCAGACTGGCAATTGATAGTAAGTGCTTTGAGTATGTGCCCATGTGTTATGTGGCGGGCTATACTTGGAAGAAAAGCCAGCTCTCTGCTGAGTGTCTTAATGCCCAGCCACTGTCAAGGTGCTTTGCACATAGCAGCATATCGGGTGTCTTCTGCAGCCTCCTGTCAGTTCTGCGTCTGTGTGTTTATACTGATGGCGTGATGGTACTGTGACAAGCCACATCCCCTGGAGTGCTGACCTCTCATTTCTTCATATATTAGCTCGGTAGAGGTTTCCTGTTTGCAGTTTTCACCATCTCCATCACCTACAAGGATATTTAGTTACTATTATTAAAAACTACTTTTCTTTTAATTATTAAAATAATCCAGGCTGGTGAGGTGGCCAGCATTACCTGCTGACCCACAACCTAAGTTGGATCCCCAGAGGCCACAAGGTGAAAGGAGAGAACGACTCAGGCAAAGTCATAGTCCTGTGACACCTGTGCTACGAGGTGCCCCTCCACCTCCAATAAATAGATAGGTGTACATTTTTATTTTAAGTAAAAAATAAAAATATGCTCGTCGTAAGGAAAATTCAGAAAAAAACAAAGAATGGAATGAAAGGTTGTATTAGGCTGAAGAGAACTGCTTGCTGAGAGCAAAGCACCCAATGCCAGTGTTTCCTGTCCTAAATGCCAGGCACCCCAGGGTGCCGGTCACAGTCACTTACTGTCCCCAGCGTGCTGGTCACAGTCACTTCCTGTCCCCATCCTTTCTGTCTCAGTGCTAAAGTCTGGGCATATCACTGGTGAGGCACATGGACACTAGCATGTGTCTGTTGTTGGTGTTAGGTAACTATGGTGACCAGAGGACACGCGATCATCTAAACCATGCGGCAAAAACTCGCCTGCAAAGTAGTCCTTGGGAGGGTCCGAGAAATGTGCTGGAAGACTTGGGGCTGGACACTGGGGACTTTCCATGGGATCAGGGGAGCAGGGTAAAGGCCATCCTCTTGGCTTATCCTACTTCTGAACACCCACAGAATAACACCTCTTCCTCCTTTTCCTTCCCTGAGCTCAAATCATTAGTGTCTGCCTTGTTTTCCATTTCCCCCCACTTTAAAATGACTCAATTTTCCTACCTGTAAGAAAAAAAGGGGGGGTGGAAATCTGGCACCTTTCAACCTTTCATATGCCTCTCTTGGGTAAATGCCACCCTGTGCCTAGCAGGATTGGACTATTTTGTTACCCCTCTGAGCCCCCTTTCCACTGCAGGCACTTTTACTAGGAACCCAGGTTTCAGGCAAGAGCCTTTCTTCCTAGGTTGCTCCTTGGCCTTTGATGCCATCGCGCATCAAGACAAAGCCCCTCCCTAGTGGCACTGAAAGCCGTGCAATACCATGGGTGCAAGTGTGTGCATAGCAAAAGTGCTGGAAGCAGCCTGAATCCCTCTGCAGGAACAGTAGCTTGTTTCCCACTAGCCCAGGAGAACCTGGGGCTCCCCCACTTTCTCTAACACAGTGATCTGGGCTGGGCTGGGTCTGTCCCCAAGCACCTTAGGGAATGGGTCAAAACACAGATTTCTGGATCCCAGCTGCAAAACATCTCATCCAGGAAGACTGAGGTGAGGCCCGAGAGACAGCAGTGTTTCACAGGCTCATATTGCCAATGCTGCAATGTATTAACAGGAACGGTTCTTCTGAGAAAGTGTGCCTCTGCAGCTGGGGTGGGCTGTGGAGGTTAAACTTATGGTTACGCTTCCGGCTCCAGGGTCTCGGGGCAGTCACAATCTCCATACACAGCTCTGGTACCTGGGTGAAAAAGAATCTGGGCTGTGAAGGCAGATTCTGTCCTGTTCTGTTCACAGATGTGTGTCACTGACAACAGACAAAGTACCTGAAATACTGTCAGTAATCTATGACTGTTGACACTAGGAATGCACAGATGGCTACAGGATTCTTAGCACTGGGAGGCCACAGCTAGGTAAGCTAGTGCCTCCCTGCTCACAGCTGTTAGTGATGGGACAGAGGACCCCAGAGAGTAGAGGTTCACTGAGTCCTGATGCTGGTGAAATGTGCTCAGGACAGAAGCTGAGCTGGGTGAACTCATGCACCGAGGCTAACGCGAAAGGGAGCTTGAAGGGAAGGAAACAAATTAAGCTGGCCTAGAACCTCCGGTACAACAGAACAAAAGATGAGGCCGGGAGCAGATGGCAACCAGTTCGTGAGGGTTAAACCAAGCTGAAAGGCCATGGGGAACCGATGGTGTATTCAGATGTGAGAGTTAAAGAAGCCATCAGGGCTGAGAGATGGGGTCCCTCAGAGGTCGTCTGTGGAAGGCTTGAGACTGGCCAGGGGCAAGCTTCTCGAGAAGTGTGCTGGCTAGTTTTATGTCAACTTGACATAAGCTAGAGTCGCTGGAGAAGAGGGAATCTCAAAGTGAGAAAGCGTTTTAATAAGATTGGGCTGGAGCAAGCCAGCAGGGTATTTTCTCAACTAGCAGTTGATGTGGGAGGACCCAGACCATTGTGGGTGGGGCTACCTCTGGCAGATGGGTCTAAGTTCTGTAAGAAAGCAGGCTGAGCAAGCCATGGGGAGCAAACCAGCAAGCAGCACTCCTCTGCGGCCTCTGCATCAGCTCATGTCTCCTGTTCTGACTTCCTTTGATGGACAGTGATGTGGAAGTAAAAGCCAAATAAGCCTCTTCCTTCCCAACTTGCTTTTCTCTGTTTCATCACAGCAATATTGAAGAATCTCAAAGAGTAAGGATAGGTAGGTCTGGCGGTGTGTACCTGCCATCACCAGAGCTACACAGTGAGACCCTGTGTCAGAGATAGAGAGATCGCGATATATAGAGAGAGCTAGAGAGGGGGTGGGTGGGCTGAGTCTAACACAGGTCAGGTAATATTCTTTCTTTGTCTCTCTCTGTCTTTGTCACACCCAGCCCCTCACCTGTCCAAGCCTGTCTCAGCTTGTTCACTAGCTGGTAGGAAACTTAAATAAAGAGATGGGTAAAGCAGGGGACAGATGACACATGGTCACCTGAGAAGCTGCTCCCAAGTGAGTGTGTCTGTACTAAAACCCAGTCCCTGAAGGACTGTAGTCGATGGAATGAACTCATTCCATTACGCCTCCCGGGAGCAGGCTGTGGACACCCACCTCGTGCCTGGCACTCATTACTAGCTACTGTTTACATTTCTCTTTTGATAGCATGAAAAGGAACAAAAGACATTTCCAAGACCTCTTTTTATGACATCACATCTCAGAGAAGCAAATCAAAAGAGGATACAGCATGCTTCTCATAAGCAGTAAGTGCCACCTCATCCTTGATTTACAATATGATGACACGTTCAAGACATCTTGACTTGTATATATATATATATATATGTATGTATGTATGTATGTATGTATGTATGTATGTATAATGTCATTCTACATTCCCCCAGATAACAGAGGGCGAAATGGATAACTTCTGGTTTAAATTATATGTTCTCTAGTCCTGTTTAGAGTCAACAAGTAACATTAATTAATCAATTATGGGTTGCTAGGTGATAGGGGTTATCCGTGCTTCCTGCACACCATCCTTATTTTCTAAAGCATCCGGTCTTTGAGGATTCATAATGAACACACACACACACACACACACACACACACACACACACACACACACTGTTAGTCTAATCACTGATTCATGTTTATAAATTTTTACATAGTCCTAAAGTTAAAATGTATGTCATTTCTGTGAAAGATTGATTTACAAGTTGCAACCTTCGGCTTAGATTTTGTTATTAATTGCTACGTGACTATGGCTGCTTCACGGCAATGCCAGCTGTGGTGCTTGGAGAAGCAAGAGGGCTGGACTGTGCTTCCTGCACTTGGGTATTTGTAACACGGCATCAGAGAGGTGACGGCAGCAGGCTGCTAGGCTACAGTTATTTGTAGGAAGGATGTTTCAGTTTTCCCTCCACTGCTGCATCCAGGTGTTTGGCCCAGATGTTGGGACTGGTGGCCTTCATTGCATCAGCAGACCTTCATGAGGTCTGCGGTGAAAAAACCAAAAGAGGAAAGGAGAAAAGCATCTGTGGTGTTTTACATAGACAGACATGTAGCACCATCTGCTGGATCCCAGCAAATGAGGGAGACCAGCAGGATGGAGGTTTCTGCCAGCAGCGAAGTGCCAAGCAGCACAGGTTCACAGAGGATTGGCTTACTCCGGGCTTCCCACGTGGGTGTACCGATGTTGGGAATACTCTGATATAAACAGCCCTTCTGTTCCTGGTTCTAGGAAGCAGTCAGAGAGAATTATTAGTTGTTGTCTACAATCACACACCTACACAGATGACGGCACAAACATATAGTATATACAAAGACACACACACATACATACAAATGCACATATGCACAAAATAGAGATACATGCATATGTATGTATACGCATATGCACACATGTACATATATGGACACACGTCCATGTACACATAAACACATACAAACACATAGAATCATACACACATACACAAGCATATATAGATTCATGCACATACAAATATACATGTATGTGTGCACATATACTGACAAGACACACACATACATACATATGTACATAATGTCCAATACACACATACACATACATATCCAATACACACACTTATACGTATCCATACATGTATACATATGTACATTCATACACACATACACATTTACACACACCACTGTGATACACAGCTCACTCTTGCTTAATGTCTTCATTACATAAAAACCTGCATGGATTGCACTTAGTTACATAGTACTTCTGCACTGCAGTGGCTGGCATGAGAAAAAGAAATCTTGTGACTGTGTATTTTAGAAAGAGATATTTGAAAGTCTGTAATTGGCACCTGGATGTACTTGGTGATGGAGCACTTATCCCTGTGTGCAAGGCCCTGGGTTTGAGCCTCTGTACTGAAAAAACCAAAACCAAAACCAAAACCAAAACAGGCATCAAGAAGTATTTTTTATTGTTCTTCTGCACCAAAAATGTTTTCTTTAAATAGAAGTGTAGCCAATATTTTTTTTAGTACAGAGGATATGTGTGTTTATGTGTGTATTGGCTAGGTATGTATGTAGCTTGATTTGTTTTTTAAACTTATATGTAAAGAATTTTATTCTGCTCAACTAAGCTCAGCTATTCTGTACAATTAAAAAAGCAACTTTTTTCTTTTCCTGGCAGTGATTTAAGATTCTTTTTATTTTATTTTTTAATTAATTCTTTTTTTTAACATATACGTTCATATTATTACACACACACACACACACACACACACACACACACACACACACTAAACTACCTATAGCAAGAAAAACCATGACACAGTCAAGAATTATATAAATGTTACATTCTTAGTGTTTTGGCTATTTGTATTTGGCAGCCTTGAAGAAAACATCTTTCTTTTCTTGGTGCATCTAAAATTCTGAATGTAAATCAATATCAATAATATTTCATCATTATCTCCTTAAAAATCTATCTAGACCTAAAAACATCTTAACCCCTTAACAACTAGCCTTCATTGTAAAACTAAACTATCAACCCCATCACAGACTTGAGAAGAAATAAAATTAATTACCTAAGTATACCGGGAGTGCAGATTAGCGGTTTCTCAAATAAGAAGATGACAGAGACAGTTTGCTGCCTGAAGAGTCACCCAAAATTCTCTATAATGTTGGAGTATCTTCTTCAGCCTTCTGGTCCAGTATATCTGACAGACATGTTTGTGAGGCAGGAACTATTGAGGACTTGCTTACTCTGTCTTGGTAGAGTTTGGCCATTGACTCTGCCTGCATCCAAGCTTGTCCATTTTTAGGCAGAATTCTGTCTGCGGTAGAAACACGGATATTTTCCCCAGTGGCTTGTTCGCCACATTTGAAGCCATCTCCATGAGGAGGTTCTTTGATGCTCATCATCGTCTTTGAGGTAGGCTGGGTTTTGCCAGGAGTTAACCTGTCTCATTGTCAATGAATCTTTAACATGATAAAAACACTTTAAAATGCCATATTCTATATATCTCTGAGGTTTTTGAAGACCTTCTCTAACTATTTTACCTTATCTTTCTATAGAGTCATATCTATTGGTTGCACCTAAGATGTATATTCTTGTGATAAAAATAGACTAGTAATTGATGTGACCATGATTTGATGGACTAACAATTAACTGTATAACTAACTTATTTATCCTAAACAGCCTTCAATAGCACTTTTAAAGTATTGAAAGTAAACCTTGTAGTATAATTGAGTTATATGGGTACAAACCACATATTAGAGTAGAAGTGCATATAATGTGTGTGAAGAATAATCTTAAATTTGAATTCTATAGTAATGTATCAAAAATTAAACTTATTTTGCATCTATATACACAATTCTATGTCAGTGAATTAAAAATAACCTTGTGAGTGACAACTGAGGCATTAAGCTGAGGAGCATCTTCACTAATCTACTTTTTGTTCTATCTTCCTTATCTATTTCTATATTCCCTCTTATTTCTTTTCAACTCCTATCTCCAAACCTAAGAATGGAAGATAAAGGGAAAGAGAGACATCCCTGAGTCCAACCCGTTTTCTCTCTAAATAAGACCAACAATAACTTATAACATTATACAGTCCTAAAATTATAAATGTATAAGGTGTGTGTGTGTGTGTGTGTGTGTGTGTGTGTGTGTGTGTGTGTGTGTGTGTTGCACAGAACAATTAAGGCTGGCTCTCTGTTCTTTGTATGAGCAGAAAAAAAAAGACACCTGTAAATCTCCATTCATGCCATATGAAGAGTATAGCCAGTTTTTATCAGCAAAATGCATATATAGGACAACCTATGCATTAATTCAACAAGCATTAAGATGTCAGCAGGTACCAGAAACAGTGACTGGAACACTGGGACAAGTCTAACGCTGCCAGCAGAAATACTGTAGATTTTCTCCACATGAGGTCGGAACACCACAATAAGAACCTGGAACCCACATTAACGTGCCCAGGAAAGCATTGGCAAAGCCTGCGAAGGACACATTTTCACAGAGTGCGAGTCACTGGACAAGAGCCACTAGCCACATGGAGCACAGCAGTCATTGGCCTTGTGACATCCTCCCACTGGCATCTACTTCATCTTCCATTCGGCAACAGGCTGCACTGTCTCGGGGCACTGGGCACACACCAGCCAGTGTGTAATTCTGTACTTACTGTCTTATTGTCTTATACTCAGACAATCTCGGAGTGGCTTTCTAATTCTGCTGGGGATAAATTCTCTCGGTTTACTCCAGTGCAACTATATTAATAATCATATAAAAGGAGATCTGAGCAAATGGAGAAATGTACATTTCTGTATGGTGAGATAGCGTAATGAAAATGTCCCTTGCCAGGTCACCATGGTAGAGAATTTGCTCAGTTCTGATGCGACTTCACTTGCTGGGATGGGTAGGTGGGAGGGGAGCTCCCCTTTTCTGAGGGGTAGGGGAGGGGGATATGGGGAAGAGGGAGGGAAGGAGGGTGGAATCAGGAGGAGGGGAGGGGGCTATGATTGGAGTGCAAAGTGAATAAATAAATTAAGTAATTAACTAAAAAAGGTGTCAGCTCTTAAATTAGCCTCTATTTCCGATGCAATTTCAGTGAAAGTCCTTGGGACTCCTGCATTTAAAGACAGTGTCTCAGTGTTCTAGTGCTGTGAAGAGACACCATGGCCAAGGCAACTCTTTTATAAAAGGAAGCATTATTTGGGAGCTGGCTTACAGTTTCAGAGGTTCAACCATTATCACCATGGTGGGGAACATGTTGGCACACATGGTGCTGGGACAATCGCTGAGGGCTATATCCTGATTACAAGCTGAATGGAGGAACGACTGAGACTCAGGGCTGTGTGTGGGCTTTTGAAAACTTCAAAGGCCACTCCCAATGACACACTTCCTCCAAGAGGCCACACCCAGTCCCTCTAATCCTATCAGAGTTCCACTTTCTGGTAACTAAGTGTTCAAACACATGAGCCTGTGGAAGCCACTCTTGCTTCAGCAGACAAGTTATTGGCTGGCCAAGATGTCTCAGTGGTTAAGAGGGCCTCTTGCTAAGCCTGAGGACCTAGGACTCACCTTGTGGGAGGAAAGAATCAACTTCGGAAAGTTGCCTTTGATCACTGTAAGACACACACACACACACACACACACACACACACACACACACACACACACCCAACAGTGTGGTAACACACGCCTCTGATTCCAGCAGAGGCAGGTCTATCTCTAAAAACTCGAGACTAGCCTGGTATACATAACGAATTCTAGGACAGCTGGAGCACATAATAGAGACCTTGACTCAACAAACAAACAACAAATATTTAAAACCGTTTCCACATTGGCAAGACAGCACAGGGTAAAGGCTCTTGCTCTGCAAACTTTATGACCTAAGTTTGATCCCTGGATCCCACAGTGAAGAGAGAGACCTGACCTCTGAAAGTTGTTCTCTGGCTTCCACGTGTATTCCACATACTGTATCCACTGGTACTCATAGACACACACATTACACACATACATGCATCTCAAAAGTAGGCCTATGTTGTTGGCATTATTTTTTTTAATTGATTTCTTATATCTACCACTCTTCTCAAGCCCAATCCCTCCCAACACCCCAACACTAGGGAGGAAAGGAAGAAGGTTCCAAGGGAAAGGGCCTTTGAGTTCTTCTTTAAATGACTTCCTGATGATTAGGGGAATTGAGTTCCTTGCGACAAGTCCAATCTCTGTCTGGCCAGGCTATCTCCAACTTCTTGTCTCTTCTCTCTCGACCACTTGACAAACCAACCACAGTAACGGCAGGAGCAGGAACCCATCGGAGGAACAGCCACGCCTTCTTCTTCAGAGCATTCCCATCTCTCTCTGGGCTCTGGAATTTATTACCCTCTCTAGAGTCCCCAGAATTAAGCTCCGTTCAGCTGGAAGAATCACGCCCCTGCCAAAGCACACACGAGGCAGATATTCAGCTGCTGTGGACAATCTGAAGCAGCTGCACATTCCATGCCTGGGAGTAAAGCTAAAACATGTTCACATAACATAACTCTGTTCTTAAAGACACCAAAATTCTTGCCAGAATATGTCAATTATAGAACATAGTTTTTTTTTGGGGGGGGGGATAAATGAGAGGGCCATAGATTCTTGTTATACAGTTCCTTCTTAGGGCACAAAACAATACATAAAGGTATGAACAATTTCTATGAACTGGCATGGCACACTTAAATGGGCTGACAGCTCTTTGACAAAACTGGATAGTTGAGCCAACTGTCACCACAGACATTGAAATGAAAAAAAAATTAAAACAGTGAGGAAATGCATAGTAAGACAGGAAAGAATGTGTTTTATCATCTCTGGCTGGGTTGCTAAACTTGTTACCAGTGAATGGGTCTGGGCCAGCTGTGTCCAGGGTTTTGGCTTCTTATTCAAAGGGTTGATATAAAGGCACAAAGTTTGAGCAAAATGACTTCATTCAAAGCAAGGTGACAGTTCAGGTTAGATAAATCATCAAGACTGACTTGGCCACATGAATGAGGGTACTCAGAGCCTGATTACTGTTTTTGGTGTGTTTTGCCTGGCAGGCTTGGAAGACGTAAGCCCTTGCTCAGTGGTCACATTCTTCCCATGGTGTGTGACTGTAGTCATTGGCAGGTCCAATTATGCACAGGCAGAGGTGGTAAATAGGCGATTCCCCCTAAAAGCTCACTTAGAGGACACAGTTTGCCTTGCTGTACATGTACTCCAAACCAGTTATGCCAGACCAGCCCTCCTCCCCGAGATGGGTTCGGAATCTGTCTGTAGGGAAACCATTTAAGTTTGGTGGCCATTAAGGAGAGTTTACACAGCTCATAGCAGATGGACATCCTGGGTCTGACACGTGGCCAGGTGCATTGTTCAGGGAAGAGTGTGTGAACATACAAACGGGGGTCGTAGGTTTCCCAGTGACTTGTTAGGACAGAGGTGCACAGTGCCCAAGCCAAGTGGAGTCAGGTTCCTAAGCCATTCCCTATGCTCGCCTTACTCGCTGGGTCCAGGCGACTCTTATTCCTTTTTCCTTCACTCCCTGGCTGCAGCGAGGGGAAAAGCTGCTTCCAACAGGCAATCCCAATGATGTACTGCCTCCCAGAGGTCCCAGAGTGACAAGACTAATCAAATGTGGCCTGAAATTTCTTCCTATGAGCCAAAATAAACCTTCCCTCTTCTTAAGTCTATTATTTCAGGTACCTTGTTACCATTATGGAAAACTGGCTAACAGTGACCAAGGTCAACATGGTGTTTACATAAAAGGAGAGACTTTAAATAAGTGAATGGTGAAACAAGGCACTTTTGATGCTAGAACAGCTGAGAAACTACAGCGGCTGATCAATGTAATGAATATATTCTGAAGATAAAGCTGGCAAACTTAGTAATGGGCTGAATCAATGAGAAAAATACATTTTAAGGTGATGATTCTCACTCATAAGTGAACTCACCTGTTCAATCTGAAACCAACTAACTAGGCTTCCCAGCTTGTGAGGCCTTATAACCAAGCTTCTTCCTGAGGCCTGGTGTACTGTGGCTCTGGCAGCAACATTCTTGATGGTGCATGCAATCTGTTGCTTTATGAGTTGCCCTTAGGGATCTTAGATCTTTCCAAGGGATGGTCATGTTTCTGAAAGCATGAAGCACCCAGTTTGTAGTCTGCATGTACAGGGTGTTTTGTGAAGCCCTAGGTATAAGGTATAGGGTTCAGATTGGCCAGGTTACCATGTCCACCCTTACCAAGATGCAGAATAAAGATGTGGTTGATACCCTGGACAGTGCCAAGTTCAAGTCCCCAGCTGCTATATCTCAAAGATTCCCATCTTAAAAAGTGAGGATTTAGGGGCCAGAGAGACGGCTCAGAGGTTAAAAGCATAGTCGGCCCTCTTCCGGCATTCAGGCATACATACAGGCAGAATACTATATACTAAATAAATAAATAAATAAATAAATTTTTGAAAAATTCCTAAGGATTTAAAGAGGTTGGGGAAGATGAACTTGAATACAGGGCATCTGGGAAACAGTTCCCCCAATTGGCTGTGAGGTCAAACAGATCCTCAGTGCTGGTCTGTGCACCCTGGAGGCTTCTGGAGTACTGCCCCTTGAGTCATGCCCACTAGCAAAGCATACAGTCTACCCAGAATAAATAAGCACAATTCAAACATGTTCATTAAGGGCTGAGAGTCACACCGCTGGCCAGGCATGGCTGTGCACACCTGTAATCCCACTGCTTGGAGGCTGAGATAGGATCACTGTGGTTCAGGCCTTGGCAAGGTCCCATCCTGTATGATAACAGTAAGAAGCGGAGTCGTGAGTGAATAGGATGAAAACACATTGTATGGAATTATAACGAAATTTAATAAAAGGAAGAAAACATAAAACTAAGTTTAGCAAAGTAATAGTAGCATGAGCTAATTTGCAATTTATTCTCTTGCTCTCTATCATCAAAGAGAATTTTCTGGTGGGGATGCAGCTCAGTAGTAGAGGATTATCTAAAGTATAAGAAGCCTGGGGTATGTCCCTGCTCTGAAAACTTTTCAAAAGCCAACATTCCAGTATCCTTTTCCCTATATCATTTATCTGTGGAAGACACAAAATGCAAAATTATACACACACACACACACACACACACGCACACACACACACACACACACACACACAGAAACACATATATGCACACATACACATATAAAATGTACAACATGGATAGCATAAAACTAAACACTAAATATTTATAAATAGCTTGATGTCTGGTAAGTTGTCTGTTTTTCTGGTCTTTCCTTGTAGAGCAGGTAAAATGAACAAGATGTTTTGTTAACTTTTGTCTTCAGATTCCAACACAGAACTGTCAGAAATTGGTTGACAACAGGAATGGCATCAAAGGGCCAAGACAATGCACAGTGGCTCAAGCTCTGACAAAGGGATTCCCACTGCAGCAAAGACTCAGAGAAATACTTGTAGGTCCTGGGAGCATCCAGCGTGAGGAAAGATCTGCACAGTCAGTAAGGTGTTACACTGATGGGCTGCACTGTCTGTTATAGATAACTGTCACCGGTCTTTAAATACAATGAATATTTGTGTATACACCACCTACACAAATAGACCCCTGTAGGGTTTCCTATGGATAAAAAAAAAAAAAAAAAAAAAAAAAAAAAAAAAAAAAAAAAGAAAAAGAAGAAAGAAGAAGAAGAAGAAGAAAGAAAAAAAGAAAAAAAAGTTAGCTGTCCTTTCTAAAGAAGAAAAGAACCAAACGGCCTCCCAGTGTTTTAGATAGAAAGTACCAGATGGGATTGTATTTAAAGGCCTCTTTGAGCTCTGCTGTGAAACCTGATGCTTCAAGGATCAAAGATGAAAGCTCCTGAAACGTGTCCTCACTTAGAACAGGAAAAAAGAAAATTCAGGTAACATGACCAGTGGTTGACAGGGCCCCTGCAGTGATGGCTCTGTTGGACTTCAGAGCCTGGAGGAGGTGCTTGCCTTCAGATGGCACAAAGAATTTAAGAAGTGACATTAATTTTTCAAACGCCAGTGCATACCATCCTTTTAGGTTTACTCTCACAGCAGCGTGTGGTACACACAAAACTCAGCAAATGACACTGGGAAAGCAATTGTTGTGTTTTCTTTGCCAGCCTGTCTTTTGTGTGGGCTGTAGGGCTGTTGTGTACTTCCAATGCAGGTGTTCTGTTGTGGCTGCGGTTCCATGCCTATGTGTGTGTATGCGTTTTTAAGATTTATTTATTTACTTATTTATTATGTATACAGTGTTCTGCTTGCATGTACCACTGCTTGCCAGAAGCAGGCACCAGATCTCATTATAGATGGTTGTGAGCCACCATGTGGTTGTTGGGAATTGAACTCATAACCTTTGGAAGAGCAGACAGTGCTCTTAAGCCTCTGAGCCACCTCTCCAGCCCTCCATACCTATGTTAAAATTGACTGACTTGATCAGAACTTCGATGGTGTAGCGTTGGAAACCCAGAGCCACCTTATCTTGGGCTATCTTTAGTCACCTTAATAGCCATCCACTGCCCGTTTTACCAGGTGATACTGTTTGGAGTGTATTAAATTAGCAAACCGCTAGCTCCCGCTAACCCAAAAGCTAGAATGCCATCAGATAGTATCTGAACCCTACAGCACAGACTTCCCACTGTGCTACACAGTCCCTGCTGATGTTCTCATCAAAGCATTGGGAAATATTTTGATTTATGGCTTCCCTTTCTTTTGCAATTACGAAAATGTCACGAAACAGTTTCCATCCTAGAACACGCCATTTGGGAAAGCCTGGATCTGTGTTCCCAGCCCATCAGCCCCCTCCCCCCTAATAAATGGCTCAAGAATAAATTCGAAGTTTCTTTTGCGTTCTACAGTCTCCCGCAATCTTGTGGTCTTCCATCTTGGTACCCTGTAGTAAACCATCCTGGCACCCCGGAAACCCTGTCTTCCATTCTCCCGAAATTTGTGGTCCTCTGGAGCACCCAAGCTCCCTGATATATACAGAAGTCCTGTGAATGACCCTATTCTTACAAGGAAGGCTGACTGCCTAGTGCCAGGCAAGCAAGTTCTCTCTGGCTTCAAAAAGAACGATTGAGTATGCAAAGGAAGTCCCGCCTTTCAGCCTGCGTATTTCCTGTTTGGTAACTAAGGGCGCCTGGCCGTTGCTAGGGCCGCGGAATACAAGCTCGGGCGACTCTGGCTGCGAGCTCCAGGGAACGGTTTGTGCGGCTTGGCTGTGCTCCTTTCGAGCCAGTGCGCCATGAGCAGCGAGTTCCTGTCAGAGCTGCACTGGGAAGATGGGTTCGCCATCCCCGTGGCCAATCAGGAAAACAAGATACTGGAGGACCAGGTGAGGAGAACCGGGTGGGAGTCAAGGGATGGACGGACAGCCAGATGAGGATCAGTGGGAGGTTGGATGGCCAGGTGAAGACTAGGTAAGGACTGTGAGAAGAGGATAAGGGCCAGGTGGGTATCCAGTGGGAATCAGGGGAGGGCGAGGGAAGACCGACAAGTCCTGCTACTGGGTGTCATGTAGCCTATCTCATCTGCGCCTCTTGTGCCCTGACCTCATCCCTTAGGTCTGACGCCCATCCTTCCCACTTCTCCAGCAGCTCCTAGCAGTTGCTACACACTTGAAAGTTTTATCGAAGCAACAGTTTCTATTCAGAGTCATAAAAACAGAATCCCACTCTTCGAGCTTTGTCAGGTGCTGGCCAGCAGGCTTCCCCCATTCAATTAAGGGTTGCAAATGCCTTGTTGGTGTTTGCCTAGCAACAGCCATTTATGCATGTGCGCACACATTTCTCTTGGGCATTAGTGATTCTGTGGTGTTTAAAGTTGCTTGAGTTGCTTTCGAAGGGGGGGGGGGGGGGGGGGGGGGACATTTCAGTGAAGTCTGCAAAGTAGAGTTTCAAAGTGAGGGTCAAGATGTCACAGGATAGTGAAATATTTCACATTGTTAAGATAAATTTACATCAACTAGAATCAAATAGTTTAAGCCTCATGTTAAAAACAAAACAAAACAAACAAACAAACAACAACAAAAAACCTCTTTATCAGTCAGCCCAAAAGTCCCAGGCATTGGTGTTAGGGCGTGGGGAAGAGGGTCCAAGAACTGAGGGTGTGTGCAAATTGACAAAGTGGAAGAGAACTTTCTCTGCCCTATGAATAAGGAAACCCCCTTGAGCGGATCTGCTGAGAAGAATGGAAACTTGAGAGTGCTCTGCTCTGATTCCCGGTCTGATGAGGCCTGACTGGGCATTTCCCCTTGAAGACTGTCAACACTAGGCCAGGTAAAAGATCACACTGATGATGGTTGGGTCACAGCTGCCAGCTGTAGGCTTCCAACCTGCCAGCCAGCCTGATGTGTGTCTTTGTCGAGGTAAAGACAATCTCTCCTTTCAGTGTTATTACACAGCTCCAAAGACATCGTGCGCCAAGTGTTGCTTTCCGGTATGGCCACATATTGTCTCACATGGCTTTATATTACCTATATTAGCTGCTTAGAAAACAAAACAAAACAAAAACCTATACAGTAGTGGAAAGAAAATCAAAGACTAAATACTGAATTAATACTGACATTAGCTGGGCATGGTGCCACACATGTTTAATCTAAGGACTGGGAAGGCAGAGGCAGGTGGACTTCTGTGAGTTCAAAGCCAACTACATAGTGAAACCCTATCTTAAAGCAAACCAGACCACCACCAAACGAACAAAAAGCAAAAGCCTGGCATTATCAAAACAACTTTGTAAGTTTAAGATATTCAAATAGAATAAAACATGTTTTTATTAGTTTTATATTATCTGTGTTTGTTGTATGTTTATCCAGTCCAGTGTCATTTTGATTTATATTAAAAATTGACAGTGGTCCTTTGTGTGGATGGTCTCGCGTACTTTATGTTTCTTGAATTTGTCTTGCTGGTTGAGGTCTATTCTAGTTATTTCAGGAAGGTCCCATAGTGCTATGCTTTCAGCTGTCTGTATCCTTGCTTAGAAACCCAAAGCAGAGGCTTAAGACCCTCCGCCAGCTCCTCCTTGTGCTGACCATCTTCTGGAGTCCTGAGCTTTGTAGTATGGATTAAATTCTCCACAGGCCTTGTGCACTGTTGGCTTGGGAATTCCTGATTCCTCTGCCAGGTTGAGGTTCTGGTTCCGGGACCACTTCCTCTGGATGATTATTTCCCCATTTTGATGTGATTCTGTCTTGTGTCTCTGTGCTGTGGTTTGAATAGCAAGTATCCCTTTAAAAGGCTCATGTGTTGGACCACGAGGAGTAACTTCATCAGTAGATAAGCCTACCAATGACTTGCCATTTGATGGGTGCCTAGGAGGTGGGGCCTAATCGGTGGAGGCAGGTTCCTGGTGCATGGCCTCTACAGGTTACCAGGGCTCCCAGATCTTTCTGCTCTCATTCCCAGCTGCTCTGAGGCTAGTGACTTCAGGCCATTCCACATTCCCAAACATGACAGGGCTGAGAAACCAGGAACTGACGCTTCTCAAGAACGCAGCTCAAACACAGATTTCCTCCTTTGCATTATTTTGTTCAGATATTTTTTATTAATTTATTCATATCACACATCAATGGTTATCCCATCCCTTGTATCCTCCCATTCCTCCCTCCCTCCCATTTTCCCCTTACTCCCCTCCCCTATGACTGTGACTTAGGGGGACTTCCTCCCCCTTTATATGCTCATAGAGTATCAAGTCTCTTCTTGGTAGCCTGTTATCCTTCCTCTGAGTGCCACCAGGTCTCCCCATTTGCTCAGATTTTTAAAGAGACCATGGCTCACATTCCCAAGCAGGGTGTGATGAAACACTCTGAGGCCTCTGATCACAGAGTGACTGTGTTTACCTTCACATTTGGTAATTGTTTGAAAATATTTCCCCCTAGAATTTGGAATGTATTGCTGTCTTATTCTCTAGTGGTACTTGTGAGTAATATACTAGTGCACTGGTTTCTATTCTGTTACACATCACTATTAGGCAGCATCTCTGGAAGCATTTGTAGTTTTATCTTCCTGTTGTTTGCTTTGTTTTTGGCAACTACAATGGTCAACTGTATATTCAGGTTCTTTGCTTCTTGCTCTTCATGGCGTCGTGGTCTTGCAGGGGTTAAGCATGTGCTCAGCTTCTCTCTCTCTATATGTTCATGTGTGTATTTAGTTCCTAGTTTTTAAGTTCTAACTGGGTCTCCTTTGAGATCTTGTTTGTTCATCTTGGCATCTCACCTGTTACTGTATGTTCTCAACAAGTATCTGCTGTGTTTTCCTTTATAGTTAAGAAAGAAGCAATAACATTTGGGAACCCTGGCAGGGCTTATGAAGCGATAATCATTACGTTTTCACTGGAGAGGCAGAAGGGTCACTCTGAAGGTCTTGTGCACTGATTAAGGCACCTCTGGTGACTCATGTGAAAGATATAAACCCACTGCAACAAATATTACAGCAGCTAACTCATCAAGCGCGACCAGTTCTAGTGCAAGCACCACTGCAAAATGCTGCTAGTGGGAGCCTTCCCTAACGTCCTCCTCAGAATTAGGCAAGTGCATTAGACAAAGAAAAAGACCCAGAGAACGTGAACAACACAATAAAATACATGTCTTAGGAGGATGTCCATAAAAATGTTAAGAGTCATGTAATAGACCAAACCAAGAAATGGTGCTGAAAGTGAATGGTTAGCCAAGAAGGCTTTATGCTCTTGAAATGAATGACACCCAGCTGGGCAGAGGCCATGGCGCCATCTTTGTACATGTGACGTAGAATAGTCAGATGTACAGGCACAGGAAGCAGAATGGTGGTTTCCTGGGACCACGTGGTGGGAGCTGTGGGGAGTTTGTGCTTAAAGAGCTCACCAGTTCAATATGGAAACTTGAAAGGTGGTGGTGGAACAAGTGTGAGTGTACTTAATGCTTTGGAACCATAATCACAAAGTTGTTATATGGCACTGTTTTTTTTTTTACAACCGGTAATAGCCCCTACAACACAACACAATACAAATAGAAATCTTAAAGCTCATATTCCCTGACAGTAGACCAACAGAATTTACAACAGATAAAACGGAATTTCTATAAGCCATAGTCCCTGATAGTAAGTGAACAGCATTTACTAAGACAATTAAAAAAAAGTTTCAAGTCATCCTTATCTTATATACTGCGGCATCTTCCTCTAAACCTATTTCTGGTTAGTCAAATTAAACAAAAGAGGGCATTAAAGCTAAGAACAAAAGCTAACGCATCAGCTTGTATAAACAGAAGTTTAAAAAATCTCTGAGACAAACATAGCAGCACTAAGGTCTAATAATGCTAATCTGTAGCTTTGATAAAGTGTAAGAAAAAAATAAGTAAATTGGTATTTTTTTTCCTTCACTTGGTAAAAGTCCTAAAACTTTCTTCTGTGTTTCAATGGAAGGGAGGTGGCCCAGCTGAGGGGACTGTAGCTCAGTACTGTGAGGACACACTACTTCCTGAACTCTCAGACAACCTTGAGGCTTGGTGTACTGTACTCTAACTTCCTGTGACCCTGTCTTGGAAACTCCTCAGAAGTGTATTTCGTTTGGCCTCAGTACAGTGTCTTATTCCTACCAGCAAAATATTTTAAGATATAAGCTCCAAGCATGCAAGAGTATTCTGTAAGGCTTTACCTAAACGTTAACTACCTCAGCATATAAGAAGCATTTGGGAGAGCGATCCCGCTGGCTCTGTAGTCAGTATTTGAACCTGTGGTTCTTGCTCTGTAGTTTACACCTCCCTTCCTTTGCATCAGTCTTCTTTCTTCTTGTCGGTATTTGTTTGGGATGTGTTCAGGTGGATGTGACTGAACACTGTACATGTGTGCAGAGTCCAGAGCTCAACCTTAGGTGTCATTCCTCAGGCTCCTTCTACCTTACTTTTTGAGGCAGGGTCTCTGATTGGGACCTGGGGCTCCCAGATTAGGCTAAGATGATAAACCGGTGAGTCTAAGAAATCCTCCCATCTCTGTTTTCTCAGTGCTAGGGTTTCGAGAGCATGTCACCATGCCTGGCTTTTTATGTGTATGCTTGCAGAACAAACATCTACTTCCCCCGCCCCCTTTCTCTCTCTCTCTCTCTCTCTCTCTCTCTCTCTCTCTCTCTCTCTCTCTCTCTCTCTCTCTGTCTCTCTCTCTCCCCCACAAGCTACAATCATCTGAGACAAGGGAACTTCAATTGAGAAAATATCTCCATAAGCTTGTCCTGTAGTCAAGGCTGTGGGGCACTTTCTTAATCAACGGTGATGCAGGAGGGCCACACCTACTGTGGGTAGTGTCGTCCTTGGGTAGTTTGTCCTGAAGCAGACTAAACAACCTATGAAGAGCAAGGCAGTGAGCAGCATTATTTCCTGGCCCCTGCTTCAGTTCCTGACTCCAAGTTACTTTGCCTGCTTGAGTTCCTGCTCCAGTTTCACCAGTGACTTATTGTTATCTGGAAGCGTAAGATGAAACAAACCATTTTCTCTTCAGTTGCTTTTGGCCATGGTGTTTATCATGGCGAAAGAAACCTAAGATAGTAAGACATCCCACAGATGAGCTGTGGAATAGAACTTCTCTTTTGCCCTATAGAGAAGTCCACCTTGCTGTGTGACAAGTGCACCCCAGCAAGCGATCCTGTTGATACTGCAGACTGAAAGGAGGTTCTGCCACATGACCTATAGAACTAATTTCCTCAACATGATCTTTAGTTGGCAACATTATCTGTATTTAAAAGGTCAATAGATTTTAAAGAAGTCCCTGTGGAAGACAGCATGTACTGGGTGTTTGTGTTCTTCCAAAACTTTTGATTTGATGTCTTAATTCCCAGTGTGATGGTGTTTGGGAGATAGGTTCTCTGGGCGTGTGTTTATATTAGTTTCTTTTCTGTTGCTGTGACAAACACCATGATCAAGGAAAGTTATTAAGGAAAGCATTTAATCAGGCTTAGAGGGTTAGAGTTTTTATAAGGGACACAGTCAATGGGAACAGGAAAGTTGAATCTCAAATATCAGAAGCTCAATTTCAAAATGTAAGCAGGAGGCAGAGAGCACACTAGATATAACAGGAGTCTTTGAAAACCTCAAGCCCACCCCCAGCAACACACCTCCTCCAAGGCCACACCTCCTCCAAGGCCACACTTCCTCTAAGGGTACACCTCCTCCATGGCCACACCTCCTAATCCTTCCTAACAGTTCTACTAACTAGGGACCAAGCATTGAAATATATGAGTCTATGAGGGCCACTCTCACTCAAACTACCCCAAAGGTGGAGCTCTCATAAATTATATTAGTGCTCTTATAAGAAGAAAAAGGAGAGAGATAATCTCCCTGTCATATTTTTGCAAAGTAGGAAGAAGAACCTTACAAGAAATCTTGCAATTCTTCGCTTTCAGAATTGTGACATATATATTTCTATCGTGTAAGGCATCAAGTCTCTGGTATTTTTGTTATGGTATCTCAAGCTGACTATGATACAAAGTAAATGAATATTTAGTTTGCTTTTTAATCATGGCATTTATTACTTACAGTTATCAAAACTACAGAAGGAAAAATCAAACTTGCAAGATCAGCTTCGTGACTATGAAGATCGAATTAATTCTATGACTTCTCACCTTAAGAATGTTAATCAGGAGTTTTCATTTACACAGGTACAGAAATACTGATGCATGTTGATAGCGTTGTGTGTAGTCCTTGGGTAGGACGTGTCACATTTGATCTTGTGATTTTATGTTAGATATATAACAGGAAGCCCCTTAGTAATCAAATGATGTTGAACATAGCTTTGAACCTGAAGTAGACAGAATGTTGTGAGAAATGTAACTACTCTTATCAATTGTCAGCAAAGATTCATTTAAGGAGAAATTGCCATCAAACTCTCAAAGTGTTAACTGGCAGTCTCGCACAAGAAGAGTGTGCTGGGGACAACGCAGAGTGACCACTGTAGACAAAGAAACCTGCTGTGTGCCTGTCAGAGCGTCTGTGTACAGTTTAGTTGTTTGGCATGGGCTTTGGACTCACTTCTACAATCCCTGGGGTTTCATGGTATTTTAGTATAGGTCAAGAAGTGAAATTTTACTTTTTTGAGATACCATCTTGCTATATAGCTGGTCTCAAACTTGTGATCTTCCCACACCCGACTCCCAGGTGCTGATATTAAAAACAATGTGTCATCACACTTGGTTCTAGGAATTGAAACAGTAATGGTAATACTGATGTTCTTTGTTTGTTTTTGTTTAATTTTTTTTATTTTTTACATATACATTTATATTATTATACATGTATACAATAGATTACCTATAGCAAGAAGAACCATGACAAAATCAGGAATTATATAGATGTTACATTCTTAGTGTTTTGGCTATTTGTATTTGACAGCCTGGAAGAAGACATCTTTCTTATCTTGGTGAGTCTAAATTTCTGAATGGAAATCAGTCTCCATCACTTATTGTCATTATCAACTTAGAACACCTATTTTTTTTTTCTTCGAGACAGGGTTTCTCTGTGTAGTCTTGGTTGTCCTAGACTCACTTTGTAAACCAGGCTGGCCTCGAACTCACAGCGATCCTCCTGCCTCTGCCTCCCAAGTGCTAGGATTAAAGGCGTGTGCCACCATGCCCGGCTCCTTAGAACACCTATTTAGACCTAAAATCATCTTAAACAACTAAACAAGCTTCATTGTACAACTATGCTGCCAGGTCTTCAGCTCCCTCAGAGGCTTGAGAAGGAATAAACTTGATTAGCTGAATATGCCGGGAGTGCAGGAATACCGACGTTCTTATGCTTAGAATAGTTTTCAGATAACAGGGGAAGGCAAAACTCATTCTAGACATACTATCGCTGTGGCTAGAGAGATGGCTCAGCTGCTGAGAATGTTTGCTGATCTCCCAGAGGCCCCGAGTTCAGTTTCCAGAACCTATGTTGAAAGGTTTGAAAACACTTGTAACTCCAGCTCTCCAGGCAACAGCCTCTTCTGTGTCCGTGAGCAGCTAGCTTCACACATGTGGCATGCACTCATGTGCACAGACACATGAATAAAAATATAAAAATAAACCTTAAAAAGCAATATTAGTCCAAATACACTTCAGTTAAAATGGTGACTGTGTAGACTCCACAGGAGCCCAGACCCCAGTACCCATCAGCTCTGGCAACATTCCAATTTCCACCTCAAAAATAAAAAAAATCAATGTGTACCTTGGAGAAATATTTAAATTAAGATGGGCAAAGCCATGTTTTTATAAATAATTTATATTCAAGAAAAATGATTACTAACCTTATTGATTTTTATTATAAACCTCATTAAAAGTTTGGCATTTAATTAAATTTCTAAATAATGCTTAGGATTCCTTAAGACTTGATGAGTAAATGATAGATTGGTTCTCCTCCACTCCTCACTAAGCTACTGACTTAGGACTGGAGTGACAGAGTCTCTATGAGAACATCATTACCATGAAAGCTGGAGTGTGGGGACCAAAGTCAGTAAACGTCCCCCAGGGCTGGCACCTTTAATTCAGTAAAGAGAACAGTGAGAGCACATAGCAGGGCTCTCTAGCCAGAAAGTAGCCTCAGAACAAACAGAGCTAAATACCAAGACATGCGTCTGTACCCATACATCCTAAGAGATGCCCACCCTCCATACGTAAAAAATTATGTCAAACTTGTCTCTGTTAAGTCGAGTATTTGATTAATTCAATGTAAACATCCTTTTCTCGATTGTTTATAACCAGTTATAGCTTCTATCTCTGGCCTTATCAGTTTCCTTTCTTCAGTTTCTGCCACACAATATCTGAGCTCCTGTCAGAAGCCATCGGGGAAGCACATGCTAACGTCCTCATGGGTAGTGAGCGACAGCTGCAGAGGAGCTGATTAATTTATTGGGCAAAACCATTTGCTCAAATTGCCTTTTTCCATTAATGTTGAATTCTGCCTATATTGTATGTTCTGGATTAGTATCTGGATTTAGCCACAGGCTAAGGTTGGGGAGATTTCACTGGTGGAGTTAACAGTACTTAGTCTGAGCAGTTGGGTTGGGGCTGTTTGTTGTGGTGGTGTGTTCTGTTTTATAATCTAGAAGTGTAAACGCGCTTCTGTCCTGTGTGTTATTCTTCAGTCTCTTTACAAAGCAAGGCAGCATGAAATCGAAAGTGAAGAGCATTTTAAGGCCATTGCTGAAAGAGAGCTGGGACGGGTCAAGGACGAGATCCAACAGCTGGAGAAGGAAATGGAGACCATCCAGGAGCGCAGGAACGATAAGGAAGTGGGTGTGGCTTGCTGTGGTCCTGCACCTGCCCTCTCCAGGGACGGCCTACCTGCTTTGTTGTTGTTTGCTTGTTTGTTTGCTTTTTAACAATGAAAAGGCCCAGATCTGTGGTATGAATGAAATGATCGAATACTACATGTCTGCTAATGATCTTGTTTTCTTATTTAATTAATTTATTCAGGTTGCAACTCAGTTGTTATCCCATCACTTGTATCCTCCTGTTTCTCCCTCCCTCGTGCTTTCACTCTATTCCCCTCCCCTAGGTCTAAGACAGAGGAGGACCTACTCCCCCACTATATGGTTATAGGCTATCAAGTCTCATCTTGGTACCTGCTATCCTTCCTCTGTGTGCCATCAGGCCTCCCCACCAAGGGGAGGTGGTCAAATATGGAGCACCGGAGTTCATGTCAGAGTCACCCCGCTCTCCACATAACTGTGGAGAATGTCCTGTCCATTGGTTAGATCAGAGTAGGGGTTTGGTGTTTACTACTTGTATTATCCTTGGTTAGTGCAATAGTTTGAGCAGCGCCCCCTGGGCTCTGACCCACCCAACACAAAATCTGCTAATATTCTTTATCTGCTTCTTGGTGCTTCCCCCATGGAAGGTGCCCTGGATCCCGCTTGGTATAGGAATCGTGGCAGATGATGTCGTTAGCCGACATATCCCTTTCAGTTTTACATTTCCTTCTCATCCGTCAGTGTTGGGACCTATCTTGGTTAGCTTCCCTGCTGCTGCGATAAAACGCTGACCGCAAGCAACTTGGGAGGAGCGTTTGTTTGCGTCACTTGTGCTGATCTCTCTTGATCCCTGAGAGAAGTCAGGCATGAAGTCAAGCAAGAGCAGAGGCAGGCGCTATGGAGGAACACGCCTCTTGGCTTGCTCTCAGGCTCACACCCAGCTACTTTCCTTATACCTCCCAGGAACACAACCCACAGTGGGCTGGGCCCTTCCCCAGAAGGCATTGTTCAATAAAGTGCATGTGTATTCACACACAGATTTTTGTAATGTTTGTATATGCAGTATAAATGACATTTACTGATTTTACTTATGCACTCTCTGTTTTCTTTTGTGATAATAGAGTCATTAAGTGACAACATTTACAGGAAGAATGTATCCCCTCTGCTGTTATTTATTTCGGTTAGGAACATTTCCATATCTCTGTATGAGAGACCCCGTAGGGTGGCCTATATGACTGGAAGTGGCCTGAGGGCACTGGTCATGGGTTTTAGCAAGCATGTCAAGCATGCTATTTTAACTGATCCACACACTCCCACATATTTGGCATGGCTTTGGTGGGGCATCTCATGAGTTCTCTTTGAGAGAATGACCCTACAGCTTTTTCACAAGAACGTTGACTTAACCAACTGTTCTTGACTTTATCTGATCCTATCTGTTCTACAACTGAAGACTTAAAATCCAAGCATGGTGGTGATGGGATTGAACATAGTGGGCCATGAATGTGCGGAAGGCAGAGATGGAGGATAATGCTACGTATTGGGTATGACTATAATGCTATGTTTTATTTGCATAATAAATAATGTTTTGTCATCACCTGTTCTCCCCCTTTCCTTGGAAATTAGAATCTCATATTTAAAGCTACTCAAAAGCTGGATGGCTTAAAATGCCAGATGAACTGGGACCAGCAAGCACTGGAGGCCTGGTTAGAAGAGTCCGCTCACAAAGACAGTGACGCTCTCACCCTTCAGAAGTACGCACAGCAAGATGATAACAAAATCAGGGTGAGACGGTATAAATGGCTAGACCTGTGTTTTTTGTTGGTTTGTTTTTTTTTTCTGAGTCAACTTTTAAAACATGAAGTTGTTGTTACCGATTTTAAAGGCAAATGCCCTTGAAGGATTTGGGGCCAGGGTCTCTTCTGACAACCTATGGAATTCAAGTGTCATTTCTCTAGAAAACTGACCATAGTTGAGCCCTATACCACGTTGCTGCCTCTGCTTTGCAGATCCTTGGAAGTCATATGACCCACTGGGAACCCGGGTTATGATTTCCAAGAACTTTTCAAAAACATTTTAGGGGAGAAAGTCTAGTCATACTAGAACTATTAATTATTTTGGATATATTGTTTGATATTTATTTGAATATTTTATATAAGTTCTACTGATTTGCGCTAATATTGCAGTTGATAAGTTATTGTAATATTGTGTAAAATCCACTTGGATTAGTATCTGCTAATAATAATGAAGTTAATGTCACAAACATGCTGTTCTTTAGCAGATTAAGTACTAAATGCATTATTTTAAATATTTTTCAAATGGCAGGTTATAGTTATATTTTTCTCCTAATTGTGTTTAAAGCCATCTTAGAAATTAGTGCATTTTCATGGGGGTATGTGCCAACAATAGATTAACCCTTTGGGGTTGGACAATAAGGAAAATACGTATTATTTTATATTATTTAGATAGAGTGTTTACATAAGATGTAATGAATCATAGTGCTAGGTATGCATATGCCAAATTTAAAACAGAAATATCATGATAATTATAACTATTTTCCATGTAACCACATTACAGGCACTGACCCTGCAGCTAGAAAGGCTGACCTTGGAGTGCAACGAGAAAAAGAAGCTTCTGGACAGCGAGCTAACAGAAACGCTCAGCGCACAGGTTGGTCTCCGCAGACTTTTACTTCTTCACTTCCAAGGTGATATATTTGCAAAGACCTTTAGAGTAATGGACATGTCATCTTCTCTCTGTTCGGCAGTTAGAGTTGGATAAGGCGGCGCAGGACTTCCGGAGGATTCACTTAGAACGCCAGGAGCTCATCCAGCAGTGGGAAAACACCATTGAGCAGATGCAGAGGCGGGATCAGGAGATAGATGACTGCGCCTTGGTGAGCTAGCTTGGAGCCTGCAATGCTGAGTGCTGTTGCTTCCTGTTTACCACATCCATTTAAAATGTATATTATAGCCAGATGGGGTAGTGCATGCTTTTAATCTCAGCACTCGAGAGGCAGAGGCAGGCATATCTCCGTGAGTTTGATGCCAGCCTGGTGTACAGAGCAAGTCCCAGGACAGCCAGGGCTACATACAGAGACTATGACTCAAAACAAAACAAAACAAAACATAACTAACCAACGAACCACTGCCACCACAACACAATAAAATGTATATCATACTGCTGCTTGAAAGACACTTTTCAGCAAGATTTAATGGTTCTGGCAAATGTTCCTCTGGGCTAAGTCAAGCATTTAGTAATGGGGCTCTATGAAGGTTATTTGTTTATGGTAGTATTACCCTTGAGGACTGAGACTTCCTTCCCGTATTCTGGCCTATGGTTGTCTGTTGTAACTTGGGTTTCCCATGTTGCTCTTTGGCACCAAGAGCTAGAGGTGTGGAAAATGGCTGTGGTAGATAATGCAGGCAAAAAGTAGGTACGGAGGAGAAGGCTTGAGTGCCCGCGTGATCTGTTTTTGAAGCCATGGCACCAATGATGATTCAAAGCTCAAAGGGGGCAGGGGTTGTGTGGTATAGGGATTCAGGCCCAGATCACTTCTTTCAGCAGATTTAGGAGCAAGTTTTGGGCAACCATTAAGGAAGGGGATATTGGTGGACACAATTGGAAGATCAGGAGGACTGATCTTGAGTTTGGACTCTGAGGAGGTTTTGTTTAGAATGACAGAGAACCGTGATGGTTTTAATGGCAACAGCCCTTGAAGGGTGGAGGCAGCATCTCCTCTGAAGATCTATGGAAAGCAAATGTTGTCGCTACAGAATGGCTGCAGTTAAAAACCACGTCACGTTCATTCTTCGTGCGGGAGGCTGATATGTGTCTATTTCTTGGCTTCCTATGACTTTGAGACCTCAAGTCCTGTTTCTGTATGTGAATCAAGCTGGTCCAAGATGTCAGCATCTGCATATAGCCCAAGACTACAGTGTAAGCTTCTGTCTGGTCCTTCTGTCTTTCCCCAGTTTGTGTCTTGCTACCAAACAATACATATGTTAATTGCCGGGTACCACTTAGTCATGAGTAGCACTGTTAAGAAACATGAATGCTGCTGTTGGTATTAAATTATCTGCCCAATGGCAGAGAAGCCAGTGTGATGAAGGTTTTCAAGTAAACACTTGAAATATTTAAGCTTGGGAGACTCAGAGGTCTTTTTGTACCAGCAAAATAGTGACATAGAATGCTACATCTTAAGAAAGTGGTAATTGTTAAGGAGACCAGGTAAGAACGCTACCTAAAAAATTAGTTATTTGATAGGATCTCATTTGAGAAATTTAAATATGATTGAGGACAGATTTTCCTTTTAATTCATCAATTCTGTTGCCTCGAGTCACTGGTGAACCCTCATCTGAGCTGCTGTCCAGCTCTTCAGTCTTCTGTTCCTCACTGGCTGAAAGCAGACCCTCTTAAGCCTGGCATTTGAATTTCTTCTCAGGCTAACCCTAAGCCTTACTTTGCTAGCCTGCTTTCCTGCCTTTTCTTTTGTTCACATTTCAACCCTTTTTGCTTTGTTCTTTCCTCAACGCAGTCTTTCCACTCTGTGTTTCAGCCGCAATAAACACTTAACCGTCTCTACCCACATTTGTTTTTTAATCATTTCCTTTATTTTCAAGATTATAGTAGAATTGCATTATTTATTCTTTCTTTTGGCTTATCCTTCCATATACCCTTCCTGGCCCTCTTTTCAAATTCATGGCCTTCTTTTCATTAATTATTGCTACATGAATATACATGTAATATAATGTGGCCTCTTTTTTCATTAATTGTTGTTATATTAATATGTATATTCATGTAATATAATATATTAAAATATATATTATCCTTAATTATAGCTTGCTCAGTCTACATATTCTATTTTTAGGACCAACCATTTGGCATCAGATAACCAGTTAGTATGTTTTTCCCTGAGGCACTCTCTCAGGCTCAGCATTCCTTAGTTGCCTGTGGTTCTTTGCATAGGGCTGTGCCTCATAGTCTTGGCCTCACCCACTTTAGAACGTCTGTTATTGTCATCCTTGTTCAGCTCATGTTTAGGTAGCATGTTGGTGAGACTTTCCAGTCATAGCTTTTGATGTTACTGGGAGACACAGCCTTACAGGAAATGCCCAGATCCCCTGGCTTTTTACAAGTTTCCACCTTCTCTTTCTCACCATTCCTGTAACCTTAGGTGTGGGAATGGACTTGGCGCCACATTCTGCAGTTTGATTGGTTGTGCTTTTCTGTGATGGTCTCGTCTGTCACAAAGGGAAGTTTCCTTGCTGAAGGGTGAAGACGACACTGACCTAGCATGGAAGGACAAACATTTGGAATGTAGATTGTGCTGGTTTAATGAAGTTGTTGCATGCTCTCCTCCCACATCTGCGGCTTCACTAGCTCTGGGTGGTTGGCTAGGTTTCTAATACCAGGAATGATTTTCCTCTTGTTGGCCTTACGACCAATGAGAGAATTGTTGGTTATCACCAAGGTGTTAGGGTTACTGTGCCATGCTGGTCATGGATGTTGCTCATAGGTCTGCCTCATAGATGGACTGTTGGTTGCTTCCCTCCTGTGGAAGCTTACGTGGCACCTTTTGGTCCCCTGAAAGCTAGTTCTCAGGGTGGAGGCAGTGCTGCCTGTGGGTAATATAACCAGCAGCTCCTGATGGACGGGGGTTCTGATCTCCTTTTTCTACTTTCACATAAGATATAGAAGTCAGAGGATTATTTTTATTATAATTTCAAGACCATCACACAGCCGAAGTGAGGACATTTTCAGTGAAACCAATGACAAAAATACATTTTGTTTTATGTTGTTTTGTTGATACAGGGTCTCTTTATGTAGCTTAGGCTGACCTTGAACCATGAGCTTAAGGCTGCCTCAGAGTTGAATTCCACTCAGCCTCCTGAGTGCTGGGGTTATAGGTATGTGCCACCATATCTGGCTAAGTGGTATTTTTAAAAGATGAAAAATGGGCGTCTATATAGTATGTAGAAAATTTCATGGAGGCCTAAGATTCTGTGTGAAAACTATTCAGTACTGCGTGTTTTGTTTGTTTCTGTTTTGGGGGGTATTCTCTCTCTGTATAAAGGCCTAACCACTTCCTCACTCTTCAGCTCTTCCGGAGAATGAAAGAAAATATAATGGCATCCAGTGATATGAATTTACAGATGCTCAGGTGTAAACATTGACAATACTTCTTCTTTAGCTAGGTGTGGCGGCACACACTTTAACCCCAGAACTCTGAGAGGCACAGACATCTGGCATGCAGATGTTTGTGAGGTTAAGGTGAGGCTGGTTTTCAGGTTCCAGGCCATCCAGGGCCACAGTGAGACCCTGTCTCCAAACAAAAACAACAACAAAGCACTCCCCACAACAGCAAAAAAATATTTTTAAACACATTTTTAAAAATAAAAATTAAGTATTAAATATAAAAAATTGAAAACTAAGTTCCCTTTTATTTTAGTTGGTACTTATTAAATAAATACTTAAATGCATGCATTTGTTTCACTCCTTAGGCATTAGCGCGCATAAAGCAGGAAACAAGGGAAAAAGAAGGTGTGGTGAGGGACAAGATCAAGTTTCTGGAGAGTGAGGTTGGGAACAATGTAGAATATGAGAGAAGAATTGCTGTTGCCGAGCGTAAAGTCTTAAAGTGCAGGATGGAATACCAGCGGCACGAAGCCAGCAGAAGTCAACTAAAGGATGAGGTGTGTCACCTAAACACTGCTCTGTGTTCACAGCAGACTGCTCAGTCAATGACAAAGGCCTATTTGATTGGGGAGCAGCCTTCTGGTGCTTTTCCTTAGTTTGTGTGTGTGTGTGTGTGTGTGTGTGTGTGTGTGTGTGTGTGTGTGTGTGTGTGTATTTTTCTTTCTTTTCATTTTTTTCTTCTTTTCTTTTTATTTGAATGAATATGCACTATGCAGGCTCCACTGGCCTGAAATTTGCTATCTAGGCCAAGGTGGCCAGGAATTCATAGCTCTGTTCACCTGTTTTTGCCTCCCGTGTAACGGGAATAGAAGCATTCACTACCACTTATGTCCACTTATGTCCATATAATGAGACTTTAGGTTGCTTTGCTCAAGCCCTTGAATGGCGAGGCCACAGGGAATGCCTTAAACCTCAGGCCTATGCCGGGGTCTGTGCTCGGCACTGCGGTGCTCCTTCCAGATCTAGCATCTGTGAAGCTGTGAGGCCAGATGCTCCTAATGATCCATGCAAGGACCGTGACCGTGATGGCGACTCTGGGCACAGATGAGGCATCATCTCGCTGCTGTGTTCTGAGGGATAGCTGGGGATGTCTTTCCAGTGGCAGCTTCTGCCAGAGATTCTGAAGTTGTCCTCCACTTTGTTAAAGGACAACATCTCAGTCTGGCATAGGACACCGAGAGAGCAAGATTCCCGTGCTCCGCTTCTTTCACAGGCTTCCTAACAGCTGGACGATTGCAGAGTGCCACTTAATGACCTTGTCCTCAGCAACGAGAGAGCCTTCATAATGCTCTGGCTCTGGGGCCCTGCTGTCTAAAGCTACCATCACTTAGGCAACAAGCAGAATGCCACAAACCATTTTACTATACAGTATGTTGTGCTTTCATCTCTGATAGTTTTTTCTGTCTGGAGAGATAATTGTGTAAGAGTCTGAAGAAAGTAATTTCTGCTTATATTAGAAGCCACTGCTGAGAGCTGTAGAGCTTTAACCATGGCAGACAAGTATAAAGACGCAGCCATTCTCAGTTCGTAACTCACCGAGTGGCTTTAGGACATTTGTGTAGTTGTGAGAATAGTCCCTGCTAACTAACTGTAGAGTCTCTGTTACCCCTTGACCTCTCGCCCATTGCTTACTCTTCATTATCGCTGCTCTCAGCCTGATGCCTGAGGCTGCCAAGCCGCTTCCTGTCACTCTAGATTGGCCCAACCTGTATCTCTGATAGCGTGGAATCATGCAGTGTGCTGCTTATGTATGTCTTCCCTCCGTGTAGAATAATATTCCATTGTGCGGCTGTGCTTCATCATTCACTCATCAGTTCATGGATACTGCAGCTGCTTTCATTTTTAGCATGGTATTTGTCTCTCTGTGTCTGAATTTATTTGTCAGACATTCAGGGTTTGTCTCTGTTGTTGCAAATGGCAGGGCTTCTTTCTTTTTAAGGGCTGAATAATATTCTCTGTCTACCCTCACGTGCTAGCATTGCACTTTCTTTAACCATTCATCTGTGTAGGAACACCTAGGATGCTTGCCTGTCCTGACTGTTAGGAGTTTCATGCAAGGAATGTTGGGTCTAGATATTTCTTCAACCTAGTTTGCACATGTACATAGGAGCAGGTTTACTGTAACATATGATCGTTCTGTTTTTAGTATACTGAGGAACTCTCGTACTGTTTTTAAAACTTTTTATTGATTCTTTGTGAGTTTCATATTCTGTAGCCCATCCCCGCTCAGCTCCTCATCCCTCATATCTACTCCTCACCCTTGCAACCTTCCCCCTAAAACAAAACAAAACAAACAAACAAACAAAAAAACTCAAAAGCATAGAAAACATCTCATCGTGGAAGCTGTAGTATGTCACAGTATGTGTCTCTGTCTAACCATCTTTACTTGCAAATATTTATTGCAATGAGTTATTGGTCTGGTTAGAGGTCTCTGGCTTCTGTGACACCATCAATATTGGATCCTTGGCACGGCTCCTCTGGTTATCCTGTTGTTGCCCTGTGTCATGGAGATCCTGCAGCTTTGGATCAGCAGGACCGGCCCCTTTACATCACAGCCATTTGCAGGTGATACAGGTTTTAGGATGGGCCAACTCAGATCCCTGTATGGCAGCTGCCTGGGTGGCAGCTGAGCTGATCAGCTTGCTGGCTTTCTCTTGTCTGCTGGGTGAGTGCTCCAGCACTGCTCCAGCTAGGCCACCTGCTGCTGTCATGGGCAGGAGGCAGGGTCATCTCTCCTGCTCTCATGCCCTCTGGCTGGCTCCACTGTGTTGCCCAGGTGAGGTATAGGGCTCTGCTTTCCCGAGTGAGGAGCCAGTGAGGGAGAAAGGCCAGCTCTCCCACTCTCATGCCCTTGGGGCCAGGTTTCCCAACTACCTTGTATGGGCAAACTCCCACACTCTTTTGTTTTGTTTTGTTTTGTTTTTTGTGGTGACTGACACTGCCTTTGTGTATGACAAATGCAACTTACAGCCTCTCCCTGACTTGATGTGGTGATGCTGACCTGTGTTCCCTGAGACCCAGTGGTACCGATTGTCTCTATATACCTGTTTCCTATTGATGCTTTCTTTAGAAAATGCCTGTTTAGGGCCATTGTCCTTTAAAATTGTTACTTTTTTTTTTTTTTTTTACTGCCATTGGACAGCATGGGTTGCTTGTGCTTTTGGAGATGAACCCTCTATCACCTCTGTGGTTTGGAAGTATTCTGCAGTTGCCTGTGCACTGGGTCGGTGTCCTGAGCTGTGCAGAGGAGTGTGACTTCTGAGTCTTTCTCCTTCTCTTTGCTTGTGTGCCCTGGATTTGGTCACAGAGTTACTCTGTCTTTTTCTTAGCTATTCCAAAGTAGCAAATCTCACCCCAAAGCCTCAGTGCACGCTGGGTGATTCTGCATGCAGGAGAAATCATGTGTCATTACTTATTAATTATTACTTACACCAAGTAATATGTGTTATTACCTTGCATGTGGGTCTCCAGTTTCCCCAGAGCCATTTCTGGAGGGGGCTGTTTTTCACTGGTGGGGATTTGTAGGACATCAGCTGATGTATACACGCATGCAGCTTTGATTCTGCCCTCCACTCTGTTCTGTTGGTCCCTGTGTCTGTCTGGGGCCAGTATCATACCGTTCTGATTGCTGGAGCTGGAAAGTAGGAAGTGTGCTTACCCGAGCTTCAGTTTTCTTGCTCAAGATTGCTCTAGGTTGTTTATTTACTTATTTTGTGGTTTTTTTAATGCACTTTAGGGTTGTTTTTACCTTTTTCTGTGGTAGAGAAATTCTTCATTGCTCATGAGAGGGGGAGCTTACATTATCACTATGGGTGTCAGTTCCTCAGAAAACTAGTTATTGCACTAGTGTTATACATGGCCCAGTACTGCCTCTCCTGAGCGTATCTTAGATGTTCTGTTTGAAGCAATTTAGATTAGCAGTCAAATGTGTGGAGGATGGTGTGAAATGTGACTGTATGGTGTGTATAAAGTGTGTCACTGTAGGATGGGTTTGAAGTGTGTCATGGTAGGATAGGTGTGAGGTGTGTTTCACTGGACAATGGGTATGAGGTGTGTGTTACTGTGGGATGGGTGTGTGGTGTGTGTCACTGTGGGATAGGTGTGTGGTGTGTGTCACTGTGGGATGGCTGTGTGGTGTGTGTCACTGTGGGATGGGTGTGTGGTGTGTGTCACTGTGGGATGGGTGTGTGGTGTGTGTCACTGTGGGATAGGTGTGTGGTGTGTGTCACTGTGGGATGGGTGTGTGGTGTGTGTCACTGTGGGATGGCTGTGTGGTGTGTGTCACTGTGGGATGGGTGTGTGGTGTGTGTCACTGTGGGATGGGTGTGTGGTGTGTGTCACTGTGGGATGGCTGTGTGGTGTGTGTCACTGTGGGATGGGTGTGTGGTGTGTGTCACTGTAGGATGGCTGTGTGGTGTGTGTCACTGTGGGATGGGTGTGTGGTGTGTGTCACTGTGGGATGGGTGTGTGGTGTGTGTCACTGTGGGATGGGTGTGTGGTGTGTGTCACTGTGGGATGGGTGTGTGGTGTGTGTCACTGTAGGATGGGTGTGTGGTGTGTGTCACTGTGGGATGGGTGTGTGGTGTGTGTCACTGTGGGATGGGTGTGTGGTGTGTGTCACTGTGGGATGGCTGTGTGGTGTGTGTCACTGTGGGATGGCTGTGTGGTGTGTGTCACTGTGGGATGGGTGTGTGGTGTGTGTCACTGTGGGATGGCTGTGTGGTGTGTGTCACTGTGGGATGGGTGTGTGGTGTGTGTCACTGTGGGATGGGTGTGTGGTGTGTGTCTCTGTAGGATGGCTGTGTGGTGTGTGTCACTGTGGGATGGGTGTGTGGTGTGTGTCACTGTGGGATGGCTGTGTGGTGTGTGTCACTGTGGGATGGGTGTGTGGTGTGTGTCACTGTGGGATGGCTGTGTGGTGTGTGTCACTGTGGGATGGGTGTGTGGTGTTTGTCACTGTGGGATGGGTGTGTGGTGTGTGTCACTGTGGGATGGCTGTGTGGTGTGTGTCAGTGGAGGTTAAATGTGAGGTGTGTGTCAATGGAGGAGGCGTGAGGTGTGTGTCGCTGGGGAATGGGTGCAGTGAGGAGGAGAGAGGGCGGCTTGAACCTTGAGGTTTTCCATATCCATCTGCCTTTGTCAGGATGTCCTGATGGGTCATCTATTCATGGTACTTCATCCAGATCAGTGGTTCTCAACCTGTGGGTCACGACCCCTTCGGGGATGTTGCATAGCCTTTTCACAGAGGTCACATATCAGATATCCTATATATCAGATATTTATATTATGATTCATAGCAGTTGCAAAATTACAGTTATGAAGTAGCAATAAAAATAATTTTGCGATTGGAGCTCACCACAACACGAAGAACTGTATTAAAGGGTTGCAGCGTTAGGAAGGTTGAGACCCACTGATCAAGAGTCATGTGACACGTTGCTCCTGAACAGGTCTAGTGACTGGATGTTTCTTACATGTACTTTCAACTTGTATATGGCTACATTTATCATTTTCCCATGTTATGAAACAAAAAGTCATTTAAAATTTGATGTGGGAATCAAGAAGCTCCACAGATGTGCGAGTTATACAGTGTTGCTATTTTTATGGGCACTATTAGGTTAGAACTTAAAGTTGGAAGAACACAGTTTCTGAGATATGAAATTAATTTATTGAATGTGAACATGTAATTTTTTTCTGTCTACTGATAAACAGCTGGATACTTTAAAAGCCACTCTCAATAGAACTTCCAGTGACTTAGAAGCTGTGAGGAAAAACATTTCCAAAGTAAAGAAGGACATTCATGATGAAGCAACAAAGTAAGAAAATACAATATAAATATAAAATTAAATATATTTATGGATTTAGAAAATTATTAGTGGCTAAATTATTTTTGTAAATACAAAGCCTAGGGCCTTGAATGTGGTAGGTAAAATGTGGCACCCCAGTCTCCTGAGCTTCACTCCATCCCACTGAGCTCCACCCCATCCCACTGAGCTCTACCCCATCCCACTGAGCTCCACCCCAGACTACTGAGCTCCATGCCAGACCACTGAGCTCTACCCCATCCCACTGAGCTCTACCCCAGACCACTGAGCTCTGCACCGGACTACTGAACTCTATCTACCCCAGACCACTGAACTCTACCTCAACCCACTGAGCTCCATCTTATCCCTCTGAGCTCCAGTCTATCCCTCTGAGCTCCACCCCATCCCTCTGAGCTCCACCCCATCCCTCTGAGCTCCACCCCATGCCACTGAGGTCCACTCAATCCCACTGAGCTCCACCCCATCCCTCTGAGCTCCACTCCATCCCACTGAGCTCCACTCCAGACCAGTGAGCTCCACCCCATCCCACTGAGCTCCACCCCATCCCACTGAGCTCTGCCCCAGACCATTTGCTCCATTATTAAGCTTCAGATTTACCCCCTGCCCTTCCCCCCCCCCCCATTTTGGTTTTTTGAAGCAGGGTTTCTCTGTGTAGCCTTTGCTGTCCTGGACTCGCTCTGTAGACAAGGCTGGCTTCAAACTCACAGAGCTCTTCTGCCTTTGCCTCCTGAGTGGTGAGATTACAGGTATGTGCCACCATGCCTATCTCTCAGATTTTCTTTGTTTTGTTTTGTTTTTGTGTCAGAGAGGGTCAGAGCAGTAGTTTTATAGCCTACCAGATACATGATGGTAATGAAAATCTTTGCAGCAAAAGAAGCAACTATTTTTTTTCCATCAAATACTCTTTGAAACATGTTTCCTATATTTCCTCATAAACCCTATTTAGATTACAAAAATGTAAAAGTTACAACGAGGTGGTAAAGGATAAATTAAAGATGATAACTGCGAAGGCCATATCTATTGAAGAGAAAGCTACCAACATGGAAGACATGCTGAAGGAGGAGGAGAAGAGCGTGAAGGTAGCATTTGTTTTGAATTTTTACAGAAGCATAGCAGTTTTCAACTGAGCAAAGTAATTAGTGCCTGGGATTAGAGGACAGTGGAGCCTTAAAGGACTCTGCTTCTAAGGTGGCCCCACACTATGCCCTGTAGCCCACTCCCTTCTAGTTACTATTGCGCCCACATTCTCCTACCTGTGGTCCATGTGCTGAAGTACAAGCGTCCACGCTCTACAGCTTATTCTGCTTTGTGATCATTTTGTTGTATTTGTGATAAAATCCTTCCATCTTCATAGTTGGCCCATTGTCCGTATTTCATCTTGAACCCTAACCTTAACTCTAGTCCTAATCTTAGCCCTAACTGTAACTCTAACCCTAACCCTAGCCTTAAGCCTGGACCTAAGTCTGACCCTGACCCTAGCCCTAACCTTAGTCCTAAATCTAACTCTTTTTTTTTTTCTAACTCTAACTCTTAACCACAATCCCAGCCCCAAGCCTAAGCCTAACTATAGCCCTTGCCCTCTTACAATCTGGGAGCATTTTTGGCAAGTGGCCTCTGAAATGTCCCATCTCACTAATTATGCTGGCTTCTTCTTCCACTAGCCTCTAGTGTGCTGGTGACAGTAAATCCAACTTTTAAGAAACTGGAGGAGGTTGCTTTGCCATTTTGTCTTTGGAATCTTGAAGATGTCAGCTTGCTGATTTTTCTGTATTTTGAAGGCAGAGGAGGAGAAAGGATAATGGTGATGGGGCAATCTCTGTGCACCTGACGAGGCCCATATATGACTGCTTATGCTTGATTGTGTCTGCTTCCTCAGTGTGTTCTGAATTCCCATGTCACAAAGCCATTTGACCTGAGTGGTATTTGAGTCTAAATACTGCCTTTTTGTTTCACCTTTCCTTAAGAACACAGTTTTCTATGATGGATAGCTGAAAGACTGCAAGTACATTAGATAGAGCTTTTGATCACACAACATGATTAAAGGGACATTTAAAACCAATCAGGTGAACTGAGCTCACTGCAGTTACAGTTATCTGTACAAGACTTGCACAGAATTGTGCCCATAGCATTTCTTCCTGAATAAAGGGAGGGCCCATGAGGCCTACCCCTCCCAGAAAGACTAGTGGCAATTAATGCTCAGTGCAGGAGCTATCACTCTCTTCAGGCATGTAGCCACAGATAAGCTGCCCATGTGCCACTGAACAACTTTCCACCCATGCTCAGGCAAGTGATTCTAATTAAATTATTCAGTGGACCACACACCAAAAGAAGTCAGAGAAGGCTGGGTGTAGTGGCACACATCTTTAGTTCCAGCACTTGAGAGGTAGAGGCAGGCGAATTCCAGGCCAGCCTGGTCTACAGAGGTATCTGCTCGAACTACATAGTGAGACCTCATCGCAAGCAAGCAAGCAAGCAAGTAAATAAACGTATAAATCATAAAGGAAAGAAAGGTGCCAGTTGGAGAGGAAGGGGAATAAAGGAGGGGAAATTGGTGTGAAATGGCTTCAGTTCATTATATAAATGTATGATACTGTCAGGGACAACTGAAATAAATAAATACATAGATAAAGAAACAAATATCATTTGAAGATACATCTGAATTTATTGCTAGCTGAGCAATGCTAAATGAAGTTCTTAAGTTGAAGGCATATGAATCTAGGTAGATGCCTAGGCCTCCACAAGGGTCTAAAGAGGAATTGGCCATGGTACATATGGTGAACAGCTGCAAAAGACCTTTTCTTTTACTCATATTTAACAAAGAAAAATAGATGAACTTGAAAAGAAGAATATTGGTGCAGATGTACCAATGATATGTTAGAGGGGCGTGTTCATCTCGGTGTGTGCTTGTTTTGGGAAAAGCTCAATGGACTTTGTCACAACTTAGTCCAGGCTGTCAAAGTCGGCTGAGGAATCTTTGCAAAGGTCCTGAGTTCAGTGAGAAGTAACAATTACATGAGAAGTACCATATCAGTTATTGGCTATTTCTTGATTTCTGAAGAGTTGGACACATTAGTCCTGGTCTTGTTAAGTTTCACACTGAGATTCACTGGCTATGAAGGGGGAATGTGCTTATGAGTGAAAAATATGCCAGTATTTAGAAGTGGTAATTTGCAGTTGGTCAGGGGTTGGTAGGTCAAGGGGAAATTTAGAACGTGTTGCTCATGAAACACTCAGGTCAAGATGTGTCCTCGAGGAACATCAAGAGACTTCCTTCTCTTTCCTAGAGGCCAACACAGAAGGGAGAGCAAGCAGTGTAAGCCCTTGGTAAAGGGCCGGGCCAGAGCTTTGCTGGGGAGCACTGGTACCTACTGGTTCTCAAGAGCCAGCAGTTGAAGTGTCATAAATTTTTTAAAGTTTACTGCCAAATATAGCAACTATTAAAACCTAATCTCTATGGAGACTTATAATTAAACGCATTATATTGAAATCATTAGTAACACATAGTGTTCATCATTTGCAAATTATACTCTGATTAGCTGTGTACTCGAGGTTAAAATGACATCTCTTATATATGTCATCTGTATGTTGCTTGCAGATGGCTTCTGTATGCCATCTCTATGGTAGTGTCACTATAGCAGTGGTTTGAAATTGCCCACTGTGGGAGAGCTTACATCACAGGAGTATTTGCCCTTTGTCTCTATCTACTGAAGAGCTGATGGCTATATTTGGCCCTAAGAAGCTTCATATTGGATGGTATAATTTCTTTCTTTACACCCTCATGACTGTTTGATGACTTCTGAACTCACAGGGTGTCTAGTTCTGAGGTCAGGGCAATTTTGGATGGAGTTAGGATAAAAGGTCACATGACACAGTAATCGAAAACTACCATCCTTATCTCCCAGCACCCAAGATCAGAGATTTGGGGAATGACTGAGACTTTCTATTTTCAAGGGCTAAATGTTGTCAGGAGGGCCTCAAGTTTGCTTTTGAGCTCCTAAATGTTAATGTTCCTGTAAATACAAACCTTAAGCTATTATAATTAAATAACTCCTATAATTCTTCCAATTTCTCATCAGGAAGTGGAGTCACAACTGAACATAGTGAAAGACGTGCTATTTAAGAAAGTTCAGGAATTACAGAGGGAGACAACGAAAGAAAAATCCCTGGTAGCAGAAATCGAAGGAACCCGCTCCTCCCTGAAGCATCTTAACCAGCGGTTACACAAACTGGACTTTGAGACCCTGAAGCAGCAGGAGATAATGTACAGTCAGGTACCCGCTCCTCTGTGAACATCTTCTGTAAGGACTTTAATGCCTGTGGTGGTCACTTCCCCCAGCGCCCTACAAAGTGAAGAGTTCTAAGATATCCTAGGCGCATATGCATGTGGCAGCTGGCCACCGTGCCTACCAAAGAGTCTTAAAAGCTACTTTTTTTTTTTTTTTTCAATCTAAAGTAAAAAGGCAAGGGGATAGACATTCCCGCAAGGAAGGAGAGACTGTGCTTTAAAGGAATGTGGAGCAGTGGGACCTGGGATCGAATAAAAAAAGATGGCCAGTGCAGGCTACAGAGGATGGCCAGCGCAGGCTACAGAGGATGGCCAGTGCAGGCTACAGAGGATGGCCAGCGCAGGCTACAGACATAAGCATCTCCCACCCACCTTATCTTCATAATGCATTTGAAGGCATTTCCTTCAGTTTAGCCTGCATACCCCCTCATGTTCTTATTTGTTTCCCAGTACCTCCCCATACTCCTTAATTTTTTAATTGGAAAAAATTCTTACTTTCACAATATCAGAGATGTTAAAACATAATTAAAATAATTCATTAACTATTGAGCTTTCCATGGTTATTGTATCCTTTGAAAAATGTCCCTTAAGAATCCTCAGTGAGAGCCGGACGTGGTGGCGCACGCCTTTAATCCCAGCACTCGGGAGGCAGAGGCAGGCGGATCGCTGTGAGTTCAAGGCCAGCCTGGTCTACAAAGTGAGTCCAGGATGGCCAAGGCTACACAGAGAAACCCTGTCTCGAAAAACCAAAAAAAAAAAAAAAAAAAAAAAAAAAAAAGAATCCTCAGTGACTCAGATCTTGTGATTTTTTCTAAGCTCCCTGATGGCATGGTGGTTGTTTTCTGATGAAGTTTGTGTTGCTGTCCTGTACCCTGACTCTTTTTTTTTTTTTTTTTTTTTTTTTTTTGAGGCAGGGTTTCTCTGTGTAGCCTTGGCAGTCCTAGACTCGCTTTATAGACCAGGCTGGCCTCGAACTCACAGCGATCTGCCTGCCTCTGCTTCCCAAGCGCTGGGATTAAAGGTGTGTGCCACCATGCACCCTGATTCTTGAGCAGTGCTATTGCTCCCCAAATAGGAAGGATTTTTACCCTAATTTGCTGAAGGGCCAAGTTGACTAGTAACTAAGGGGCCCATACCAAACTTAAGAGCACAGGTCATTTACACAGAGGGCTGCTGGTTGTTCACATATACTCACTAACTTCTTTTAAAAACCCATTAACAGGATTTTTACATTCAGCAAGTAGAACGCAGAATGTCACGGTTAAAGGGAGAAATTAACTCAGAGGAGAAGCAAGCCCTTGAAGCAAAAATTCTTGAACTGAAGAAGACACTGGATGAGAAAAAATCCACCCTTTCCTTGTTGGAAGCACAGATCAAGAAGCTCCATGTAACTCATCTTTCTTATGTAGTCTCCATGTCCTGATGAGTGTGTGACACACTGCGGTTGTGGTCGGAGTTATTTCCCGCCCATGCCTATCATAACAAATGTTTATATTTTTATGCTGTCAGAATGTCATGTTTGTCACTTGGCCGGTTACACTGTGAAACTGTTGCATCCCATGTCTCTACCATGTTTTGCTTAGTGCTTACAAATGTAAAGCAAGCTGATTACCCTGATTGTAGGCTATGGCCCTTGTTTAGGGTTGCCCAGTGAGTGCACGGAGAAGGTAAGGTTTGAACTCTGATCCATTTGACTTCAGAGAATTCGTAGAGAGTGCACTGTTTAGAATATTGGCAAAGTCTGCTTTTTGCCACAGTAAGTAACTGAATTAGTCTTTATCTTTGAAGTGCTATCAAGAAGTTGTTTTTAAATGGCTAATTTGTGCCTACACAACTACACAGTTAAACAAGAGTTAGAAGGGAGAAAAATTCACTTTTAGGGATTTTATTATGTTTGTTGTAAGGTAAACATCTGTTAAAGTTTGCATTGTGAGATAGGGCCAAGGATGGGGAAGGCAAAAGGCAGGGCAGGAGTATGGAAACTCACTTGATCAGCACTTGAGCTAGTTGGAAAGGCTGGCGATGAGTGGCCCCTAGTGGTCATAAGTAGAATTGCCTCAAATTATTTTGAGAGCAAGACATTTTTTTTTTAAATTTTTTATTAATTTATTCATATTACATCTCAATTGTTAGCCCTTCCCTTGTATCCTCCTATTCCTCCCTCCCTCCTGCTTTCCCTTTTCTCCCCTCCCCTATGTCTGTGATTGACGGAGACCTCCTCTCCCTATATATGCTCTTAGAGTATCGAGTCTCTTTTTGGTAACTTGAGAGCAAGACATTTTTATTTAATATGACCGCTTTAGATTCATGGTTTGTAGCTTGATGACACAGTTTTTGTAGCATGATGATATAGTTTTCAGGTGGTACCTTGGTTTTCTTGAAAATAGCACTGGCTTTGAGGTCAGGCACATGGTTAAATGTCAAGGTAACATGGCTACTGCTATTTTAACATTCCTAGGCGCTAGTTTTCTCATTAGCTAACAAGAAAAAAGCAGAAGCAATGCATTCTGGGTACTCTACACGCGGTGCTGTTTGACATTTAGAGTAGAACACGATGATATGGGTGAAGATCACAGAGGGCTTTTTAGCTGCACTGTGTGGGGTCTACGTGTTCTTAACCACCATGAAGCTGGCTGGTGCACATGCGTATTCCAGCTCTGTTCGACACACAAACTCACAGACATGTAAGTGATTTCCAAGTTAAAGGTGGCTAACCAGCTGATTTGGACTCTTCTCAGCAGTGGTCAGGCCGAGGGCTTCTGTGTGTGAATGGGGTCTCACCCAACTCCAGCTCCTACCTTCTAGAAGAGAAACCAACTTCAGGTTGAAACGATGTTAACACTTTTGTGTAGTTTACCTTGCTATTTTATTTATGATGTGTGTGCCACTGTGTGTACGTGGAGGTCAGAGGACAACCTTGTAGAGCCAGTTCTCTCTGTCCACTTTCATGCAGGCTCTGGGAACCAAACTTAGTTCACAGCTTGCATCTTTAGATAGCAAACACCTTTCCCCTCTGAGTTAGCTAGCTGCCGCAATCAACTTCATTGTTTTGTCCTAGATATAGTTATGAAATCACCATGTTATTGCTAAAGGTTTCCTCCTCTTATGATTTGGCTGAAATCTTAGGTCTTGATATTTCAGAGAACTATAAATGACAAGAAATGCAGAGAAGAGAGGGAGCGGGAGAAGTGGAGGATAATACGAGTATTATCTTAGAACTAGAAAGTTTGACTCAGGAACCAAATGGGGAAAGGGCAGCCGTAAGCAGGCAGGTGGATATTATCTCCTAAAATGAGAAACCGATACCTGGCATGTAAGACCTGCCCATGTGTCTGGTGGAGTTCAGTCTTATCAAACATTTTCTTTTCTGACATGTGATCACATAGAGCAGCTGTGCCTGTGAACGCTGTCACAGTAAGAACCATCCTGCAACAGGAGATGCTCCTATTTCCATTTTAGAGACGAGAAAACTGACAAGTTAGTTGCCTACCCAAGTCAGATGACTAATGTGGAATTAAGGCCATCTGAGCCCAGAGCATTCTGTCAGCCAAGAGTCCTGTGCTCTCCAGCCCCGCCCGCAGTGGTTTTGCTTTTTTTGTTTTGTTTTTTTACCACCTGGGACTTGGTGCATTTTAATGAGCTATTAGCAGGGTCCTTTCCCCTCCTAAGTGGTGAGCACCTTAAACACTGGGCCGAACTGGAACCACACATGATACTTGGTACTTGGGGTTGCTGTGAGGCTAACCCCAAACCATCAATGATAAAAATTACAAGGTATCTGTGTGAATGTATGTGAATATTTAAAATGATCTGAGGAGAGGTCAAAATTGCTGTCTGCAACTCATTTCATATATACTTCCCCTTCTTTTTACAGAATGACCTCTACTTCACTAAGAAGTCAAACAGCAAAAACAATGATGAGAAACAGTCTCTCGTGAATAAAATAAGTGAACTGCACCTTTTCGTTGATAGATCCGAGAAGGAACTGAACAAAGCAAGAGCTATAAAACAGGTGTGCTGAGTCTGTACACATAGTTGATAAGCTACCTGCTTCCATGGGGATCACAGGAAAATGTAGACCAAGGAAGTACTTAAGGGCAAAATCAGCCACCGTAACCACCGTATCCAAGATTAAGTGTTTAATGTATATTATTTCCTATTTTTAAAAAGAAATTTATTATATGTTGTTATTTTCAAATGTTTGATATGTTACACATGTCTCCAAAACATCAACTCTTCTTTAAAAAGTAATTCTTCAGCACTTCCTACAGGGGCAGTTAATGAGCTCATCATAATCTTCTTAAGTGTCTTGGGGGCGGGGCTGTTTGTTTCTGATGTCCTGACAATACATGTAAGTCCTGTGGTCCACAGTTAGTTCCTTGGAGTGATTCCTATCCATGTAATTGAGCTAAAAATGAGTATTTTAGGGACTTGAACTATATTTAAGCTAAATTGTTCTCTAGATAGTCCACCAGCCACACATAACACTCTACTTATTTTACCATCACTGTGGCTGGATTAGGTTTCCAACTGGGTGGACAAATATGGAATCTCATTGTTTTAGTTTGTGCTTTTTACTTGGAAACAGTTCTTTAAAGTTTAAAACATTTATCTAAAACATTATATTATGTTCCATAATTTTTCTTTTTTGAATAGCCAGTTTATATTCTTGATTCATTTTTTTCCATTAAGGGAGTTATATTTTTGCTTTTTAATTTTAATTGATTTATAAATTATTTTATTATAGAACTTGTTTATATTGCCAAAATTTCTTCATTTGCCTTTAAACTTTCCTTGAGTGTTTTTTACATGAACCATTTAACATGAAGTCTTAAGGGCTTTTACTCTAAACTGTTTATGCTTAGAGGCTTGTGTTAAAATCAGACAATGCCTTGCTCTTTCTACTGGTTGCATTGATTTTGTCCTCTGCATTAGGTTTTTTTTTTACTCACGAGGAGTTTCTTTCTGTGCATGTGAGGTGCAGAGATCTCATCTCTCGCCACCTGAAAGCTGTGCTTGGGAAGCAGCTTGCTTTACACGCCAGGCTGTTTGCTCTAGGTTATTTCATTGGAAAGTCAATCGATTTGCTGACTTCTATGCAATACTTTACACATAACAAAATGGTTTTAAAGTACAGATGTATGCCCACAATATTTTGTGATTGTTACTTTGGAGTATGAAGATGTTTGTTGGTAGGACAATTTGATTGTAGGGAAACTGTATCCTAGTAAAGCTTGAACTTAAATTTGAATTATTGAAAGTGATTTAGAGCAGTTACAGCTCCACCCTCTTTTTCTGGCTGTTGTCAATCAGTGGTCTAATTGGAAAATGTGTGTTTTCAAGTTTGATTTTTATCACAATAAAGAAAAAACTGGCATAGAAATAGTTATTTCAATACATAAATGTTTTGCTTTCTTGGTAGGATTTGATGATCGAGGACAATCTCTTAAAGCTCCAAGTTAAACGCACTCGAGAAATGCTTCACAGCAAGGCAGAAGAAGTCTTTTCCCTGGAGAAAAGGAAACAGCAGCTGTACACAGCCATGGAAGAAAGAGGTGAAGAAATTAAGGTGCACAAATCCATGCTTGCCTCACAGATCAGATTTGTTGACCAGCAGCGACAAACTGTGAGGTAATTATCATGTTTTGTCTCTGCTAAAGAACTTTACAAAAACAACACCAGGAGAGCTACCTGTTCCCTGACACCTCCCTCATGGCTATCTTTGCCTCTTCTGACAAGCTCTGAGCCAGAAATCCATTGCTTCCTTTCGACTTATCCTGCACCCTTAAGACATATCCCTATAAAGATCAATAATATACTTGGACTTACTTTTTAAATGCATGTGTATTCATATATATGTATATGCAAGTGCATGCACATGCCTGCAAGTGGAGGCCAGAGGACACTCTCAGGTGTCTTCTTCAAGAATGTCCTCCCATGTGACAGGGTCTTTCACTGGCCCAGGGTTCATCAGTTAGGCTGGTCTGGCTGGCCAGTGAGCCCAGGGATCCTCCAGTAACCATCCTCACAGTGCTGGGAGTACAGGTTCCTGTGACTATACCTGACATTTTTATATAGATTCTGGAGGCAAACTTAGGTTCTTATGCTTGGAAGACAAGAACTTTGCCAAATCTTAGCTGTTGAAACTGGTATTTTGCTTATGATTTCTTAAACCAAAACAACCAACTTTTACATAAAAAAAAATTATTCCCTTTACATCCTGGTCATATCCCGCTCCCTTTCCTCCCCAACTCCCCAGAGAAGGGGAACACCCCGCCTCCCAGCATATCAACTTGCATCAGGACTGAGGGCATCCCCTCCCCTATACCCTAGGGAGGCAGTCCCACCAGAGGAAAGTGACAAAAAAGCATGCAGCAGAGTCTTTCAGAGCCAATCCCCACTTCCTGCATCAGGGTACCCACATGATGATCAAGCTGCCCATTGGCCACACTTGTGCAGGGGGCCCAAGACCAGTCCATGCATGGTCCCTGGCTGGAGCCCGACTCCACAGGCCCCCTTGGGCCCTGGTTGGTTGGTTCTGTGGATCCTCCTGTGGAGCTCCTGTTCCCTGAGTTCTCCATCTTTCTCCCCAGGCTCCATCACTGCTCCACCCCATGTTTGGCTGTGGGTCTCCAAATACGCTTCCATCAGCTGCTGGGTAGAACCACCCAGAGGGCACCCATGCTAGGATCCCAGCCATAAGCACAGCAGAGTATCTTCAGGAGTGCCAAGGATTGGCTGTCTCCCATGGGTGGTCTCAGGTTGGCCCAGCTGGACATTTCCTCAATCTCTGCTCCATCCCTGTCCCTGCACATCTTGCAGGCAGGGCAAGTCCTCAAAGTTTCTGTGGGTGGGTTGGTGTCTTCCTGTTTCCACTAGGCATCTGGTCAAGTCAGAGGGCATCCTCTTCAGTCTTCATGACCCCTGCTACTAGCAGTCTCAGCTAGAGTCACCTCCATATTATCCCTGGAGCCTAGCCTGTTGTAGGTGTCCAGCTTGTCACAAAAGAATCCCGTGCACACGGTTTCTTTTCTCTCTGCAACCCTGTTCACCTGCCCCGACTCACCCAAGGTCTAATTCGAACTCTCGTTTTTCTCCATGCTCCCTCTTACCCACTTCCACTATTCTATTTCCACTTCTGAGTGAGAACTCCCTTGAGTCCTCCTTATTACTTATCTTCTTTGGGTCTGGTTATCCTGTATTATATGGCTAAATTCCACTTATAAGTGAGTACATTCCATGTGTGTCTTTCTGGGTCTGGGTTAACTCAGGACAATCTTCTCTAGTTCCATCCATTTGCCTGCAAAATGCATGCTTTCCTTGTTTGTAATGTACCTTGTGTAAATGTACCAGTTTCTTTATCCATTGCCGAAGCAGCTTTCTTGCAGATGTTTTAATATCATTTATGAGATTATTCTTGGCCATGTGTTATTTTTTTGTTAATGCTAATTCCATTTAAAGCATGCCATCTTTGACTGGTTATGGGCATATAGGGACATCATACTCAGTTCCTATGTGTTAAGCATTGCACATACTAAGGTAGTAGTTTTAACAGTAGGCATATCTACTCTAATTTTCTGGGTGCTCCTCTCCTACCATTTTTTAATACTTTTGCTTTTTTTTTTTTTTAAAAACCTATAAGGCTTTTTCCTTTACTGTTCTAAGACCTTTAATACTGAATGACAGTAATTAGATACCTTTATATTTGCCTGATCTCAAAGAGGTTTCCTTATTTTATAAATATAAGGGCTTTTGCAATCTAACTTAATATTTACTTTTTGCAGTGCTGGGGATTGAAACAAGGGCTTCCTACGTGCTAGACAAGCTGAGCTACATGCCTCAATCCTGTTCTAAGATGCCTGTCACCATGTTAGAATATTGTGCCCGGACTTGAACTCTTTTATTTTAACCTTTATTATATACTTTTCCTGTTTATTGACATCACATTTCCTCTGATTTAACATAATTACACCAACCAGTTTTTCAGTCAACTTTGTAAGTCAACTTACTGCTTGTATACTCTGGATTTTGCTTGATAGTATTTTATGCATTTTTAACTTGTGTGCAAATGATCCTTGATTCCTTTTGCTTCTATCATCAGATCTTGCAGTTGTGTATGCCTTCATAAAATGGTGTATGTTTCTTAGATTTCTCTACTCTGGTTAAATTTGCAAAAGAGCAATTTTGGTTTTCTTCCTAGACTTTTCAAAGACTTCACTGGGGGCTTTGAATTTTCTTGATGGGGAATGCTCAACCACTGATTCAACTTATTGTTTCAAAATGTGTTTCATACTTCTATTTGGTTCAGGGTTGTTTTTGAAGACAAGGGAAAGGGTTTCTCTGTGTAGTTCTGGCACTTGCTCCGTAGACCAGGCTGGCTTTGAACTCAGAGATCCTCGTGCCTTTGCTGCCTGAGTGCTGGGACTAAAGGAATGCACCGCCACTACCACCCAGCTTGATTCAGCTTTTATAAATTATATTTTCTTCTTTGCAGAAAGCAGCTCTTGCTGCTGCAGTAATGTTCTGTGAGTATATGTATTTTTTTTGTCTAACCTTGCCTCCCCTCCCCCCCAAGGCAGGGTTTCTCTGTGTAGCCTTGGCTGTCCTGGACTCACTTTGTAGACCAGGCTGGCCTGGAACTCACATCGATTGGTCTGCCTCTGCCTCCCAAGTGCTGGCATTATAGGCATGAGCCACCATGCCTGCATTGCCTTCCATTTTTTTATGAACTATGTAAAGTTTTTTTTTTTTCTTGTTGCCAAGGCATTTGTTTCCTGTCTTTCTCAATTTCCTTGTGAGAAAATAAATATGTTTATTACTAGTTTGTTTGTGAGACTTGGTATTGATATCTATGTCAGGCTAGCCTTGGCCTCAGAGTCCTGCATCTGCTTCGCTAGAATCAGGATTGAAGGTGTTTGCCACACCTGGCTTTTCTTGTTTAGAAAGGTACAAGGATGAACTTTGGGTTAGTCTGCCATTTTTAGCTGATGAGAAAGTTTTAATCATATGAGACTGAGTATGTCCTGATAATAGTTAAGAATTCTAAAAAGGCAACTTTTGACCTAAATGTTTTTTACCACCAGCTTTTTTTCTAGAAGTTAGTGGTTTACTTTCATGAGGTTACAGCAAGTGGGTCAATCTTTGTCCCGCCATGCAGACGTGACCATTACTAGTATTACTAAAACTCATGAAAATAGCTCATAAACCTTTACTGAAACAAAAGGATAAAGTAACTACTGGTGCACCAAGTACTGGGGCACTCTATGAATTCTTTTAATGCCTTGTAGAGAGAGACACTACCTACTGCTTCTGCTGTTTGGATAGCAATAAGAGGTCATTCCCCACCCCCACCCCCGAGGAAAAGTTTGGTGTGTTTTCTTGTTTCCCACTTAAAAATACTTGGGGGTTCCTTAACGACTGTAGTATCTACTGGAGCCCCTTCTTGCTCTCATGAGATATGGGAACAAGCCATGCAGATGGGAAGCTCATATTTCTTTTTGTGTCATCTCTGTTACAAGAGTTTCTCATGTCTCCAGCTAGCATCCATGGAAGTATGACAAGTCACTTGTTCAAGTAGGGTAAACTCTTGAGATCTTCACTCAGAATTATTAAAACAAAAGAGCACTCTAACCTGCTTCAGGATAGTAATAAAACAAGTCTAAAAAGTCTTCAATAAGAACACCTACTAATTTTCATTTCTTTCTTTTCATATTAGTGCTGAATTTCATGAGCGGCTAAGTAAAATTGATAAGCTTAAGAACAGGTATGAAATTATCACTGTTGTTATGCTGCCTCCTGAAGGAGAAGAGGAGAAAACACAGGCCTATTATGTAGTAAAGGTAACATTTACCTGACATACATCTATGACTGTGAAATATATATTCAGTCAATATATATTCACATAAATATATATTCATACCTCCCATGTCAAATATGCAAAGTATTCCTTGGTAACTAAACTTAATCTAGCTTTTAACAGAAATTACCCATGGCTGGAAGTGGAGAAAAGTAATGTCCTGTTTTTATAGGGATGTCACATCTGTTGGATTGAGGTCAACTATAGTGACCTCATCTTGACATCTGCAGAGACCAGACTTCTGGATGAGGTCACACCATGTTCCTAGGTGTTAGGACCTCAGTACATCTCTTTCATGGCCACGGTAGCTCCTAGTGTTGGTCCTGCAGTAGCCTTTGGCCTATGTGTGGAACACACCAGGTTGTTTTCCATGTTTCAAATTTAATGTCTGCTTCTGCTTAAGAGCAAAACTGGAAAAACATACCAAAGAGCTAGCATCCTTCACACCTCATTCCCAAGACACTGTGTTTATAAGCCAACAGTCTTGTTCTGATCAAATTTGTGAGACATTAAAAAGTTGCAACTGTTTCAAAATACGAACTTTCCCAACCCAAAATAAACTACTACTACAACAACTACCACTACCACACACACACACACACACACACACACACACACACACACATTCTCTCTCTCTCTCTGATTTACCAACAGAGGGAACAATCACTTTAGAATGTAAAGGCACACTCAGAATTAAGTCAGAAATTTATATAGATGAACAAATTAAACTAATTTAAGAATGAACTGAGTTTAGGTAAGTGGCATTTATTAAAGTATTCCACTGTTACAATCTGTCTCACTCATTCCCTATTTAACTGAAACAGCAATAGATCTGACTTTTATTGTTTTGGCTATACTTCACATGTACAAATTACATGTATTTCTAGGTTAACTTTATGTTTCCAAACATGTATACATTTATTTTTATTTTTAAAGGACTCAAATTTCTAATTATTTTTTATTTTTAAAAATAATTTATTCAGATCACATCTGTTATTCCCTCAATTACATGTATACATTTAAATTAGGGGTAATCACATATTATGTATCATTTCTTTGTGGGTTTATAATATAAATGTTGCTGCAAGTTGATAGGCTTTTGGGAAATAACTGGCTCCCAAGGATACTAATCTCATCAGTGGATTAATTCACCAATATTTAACTGTTGGCATTCTAGAGGTGGTGGAGCCTAGGTAAGAGGAAGTTGGAGGCATTCCTTAGGAAGGGTTATCTTGCCTCTTCTCTGCTTTCTGGCTACCAGGAAGCAAGCAGCTAGGGTTTAACCACATATACTCTGCCCTGCTTTACTACAGCCCAGAAACAGGAACAAGTGAAGAGATAAAAGCCTCTGATACTGAGCAAAATGCAGGTTTACTTCTTTATGTCAAGTATTTTGCCACCAATAAAGTACTATTTATTTTAAATGTGTAATCACGTTTTGAAACATAATAAAAATGCCAATAAAATGTTAAGAATGAAAACAGCTTTCTCATTGACTTGGTTTAAATATGCTTAAAGCTGGTTGAATAAGACTTGACTAAAAAAAGGAGGCTTTATAGCAAGTAGACTTTAATTTCTTGCTATTCTGCCAGCCTTAGAGTTCTTTGGAATTGTAGAGAACTCTGAGAAGGCCATCACAGAAAGTTACTTTGGTAAGCCCATCATGTAAAAAGTTTTGATATTTAAGCAATTTACAGGACTTTATGTTTTTAGCTACACTTATTACAAGTACTATCATCATTTGTACAGGTGGCTTTAAAATAAAATTTTTTTTCTGTACATGTGAGACCAGAGAAGTCAGATCTCTTGGAACTGGAGTTACAGGTGGTTGTGATCTCTCTGATGTGGGTATGGGGAACCAGACTTGGGTCCTCTGAAAAAGCAGCAAGTGATCTTAACAGTTGAGCCATCTTTCTGGTCCCAAAGTTATCTTTTAAATTGTGATAAAATATGTTAGAAAATACACCAACATGATTTTCCTGGATATACTCTGGTCACTTTTTACCCTTAGTTTGAATCAAATAAAAATCAGGTCCCCAAATCTCTCTCAGATGAAACATTCTTATTTATAGTTTCAAGACCTTTAGGGTCACCAGAGCTAAAAGTCACTTTTTTGAGTCATTCCAGAGATCTGGTAGTTGCTTAGCTCCCCATCCCCCTTCCTCCTGGTGTGTTTTAGGTTGGCTCTATTTCCACCATGATTTTTTTATCCTATATATATGCTGTATTTTAAAGCCTAAGCATTTAGTCTTATGTATGAAACTGAGTGTAGGAAGTAAATGCCTGGCAAGCATGTGCAGGTCCCAAGATAAGCAGAGATTGCTGTGAATTAACTATTTTCTGCTTCAAAGCTCTGTTCTGTACTTTATAGGCTGCTCAAGAAAAAGAAGAACTTCAAAGGGAAGGTGACAGCTTGGATGCTAAGATCAACAAAGCTGAAAAAGAAATCTATGCTCTGCAAAACACCTTGCAAGTACTGAACAGCTGCAACAACAATTATAAGCAATCTTTCAAAAAAGTGACCCCGTCAAGTATGTAGCAGCCACTACAACAAATGTGGTGAAGACTACAGTTAAATATATATATAGGGGAGGGACATTATGATTCATGGAGAATACAAGTGTGTCATGATTGGGCCTAAAAACAAAAACTACCCAATTATGCTCCTTCCTGCTTGTTTGAACCAGTACCAGATGTTATTTACATTATTAGCTGGTCCCCCGCCACCCCCCCTTTAGGGAATTGAATCTGGAAAAAATGTATTGCTACTATAGCTGACTAAATAAGAAATGGCTACTGCATGCCTATACTGTGTTTTTATATGGATCTAAGCCATGTAACCTTTCATAACAAGAAAGTTAGAGGTGTATTTAGGTAGCTACTTTAAGGTAGCTTTCTGCATATTACACTGGAAATTAAAATTCTTTCGTAGGTGATGAGTATGGATTAAAAATTCAACTAGAAGAACAAAAAAGGGCTGCAGATGAGAAATACAGATACAAACAAAGGCAAATCAGAGAACTTCAAGAAGACATTCAGGTGAATTCTATAAGTCTTTTAGTAATAAGCCCTAAATAAAGGTCAACTACCATTATTAGTACTTAATCTTATATAAAGAGCATCTTTAGGGAAGTAGGCCTTGAGAAACTTAAACCTCATTTAAAGAAGAAAAGCAAGTGAAGGAAATATAAAGGAAATCAGTTAAAATTCTATTGTTGGGAGGCAATAACTTCATTAGTTCTCAACCACAACTAGACAATTATGAATTATCCACTAGCCATTACTTAGTGACCCCCACTGACTCTCCAAGGTCGCATTTAGACTGTAAACACAAAGTGTAAACAGACACTCTAGTGAAAGCAAACAACTCAGGACAGAAGACTGTGCTTTGTTAAGTAGGCCCTAGCTAAACTGATGGATGACACAAATTGTGAATCTTTGAGAATTGGGTAATTTCAAGCAATCGTTCCTATTTTTTCCCAAGTGCTTTAAATAGTTCCCAGTAGAATTATATTCAAAAATAATTCACAGGACCATTATACTTCTTATCCACGTATAAATACAGTACATAAGAAAACAGAATAATTCAAATTGAGGGAAGAGCTGGAAAATGGTGAGCAGTTAAGTCAATTTTTTATTCTGACCATATGTTGATACTTTTTATTTTCTACAGAGCATGGAAAATACTTTTGAAGTTATAGAACACTTAGCAAATAATGCCAAAGAGAAATTATCAGAGAAACAAACCTATTCACTTCAACTTCATAAGGAGATTGAGGAGCAGAAGCCAAAAATAGAACGAATAACTAAGCAGGTCCTGACTGCCTCTTAAAGCTGACCCTAGAATTCACACCTCTCGAGTACCAAATGGACTCCCCCTTCACTTTGTAGGAAACAGGCTTATGTAATATTTGACTGCTATTTCTTAACAGTGTGGAAGACTCAGAAGAGAAATTCGCATTTTGAAAGGAACAAACGATGAAACACTAGAAGAACAAGACATTAAACTCCGTGAGATTAAACAGTTTCACAAGGACATTGACCAAATGTTAGTTAATGTCATGGAAAATGATGAAATCCACATCATTCTTAAAACATATTTTGAGCAGGTAATAGAATACAACATATTGTCTGTGCATTTTATTACTTTTCTTTTAAAATGTGTAGGACTAATGATTAAAATATTCTTTCAGAGTGGCTTAGAACTACCTACAGGTAAAGGCCTGAGCTCTAGAGCTTCTTCACAGTCTTCAGTTGCATCAGTCAGGTAAGGGGAAGCGGGTTCTCAACTCTCACAGCTACTGCTCACCTTAGCAACCTCCCTGTACCAGGATTCCTGCAGCTGCCAACAATCCTATTATAGCACAGTTACTATGACTAATAAGCTCTTTTAGGGAACAAGGTTGTGTGAAAATTGGGGTGATAGAGTTGACATTTTGGGCAAACTCCAACTCTGGGGAAATTTAAATTTTTTTGAACTGTAAAAAGGCAAGTAAGATGCACAAACAATTAATTTTGTAATTATAGCTACTTCTGTGAATGTCTATGGACCCAACTTTACAATGTTGTAGGGTAAGTCATGGACACTAAGTCTTTGTGGACAGGTTTATTAAGGACAAAGATGCCAATTTCAGTATTTCTAATGTCCTGTAGTTGACAGCTTTTTACTAGCCTGTGTAACTGTCTCATGAAGGAAAAAAGAGAAGAGAAGAGAGAGAGAGAGAAACAGACAGAGTTTTAAGTTTAGCTGGGCATGGTGGTGTACACCTTTAATCCCAGGAGGCAGAGTCAGGTGGATCTCTGACTTCGAGGACAGCCTGGTCTACAGATTGCGTCCAGGACAGACAAGACTACAAGAGAAACCTTGTCTTGAAAAACCAAAAAGCAAACAAACAAACAAACAAACAAACAAAACAAAAAAACCCAAAACCTTCTACATAAATGTATTAAACTACTCAATGTATTTATTATGTATTAAATTTTCTGTACTTTTTATAAAACATATTATTTGAGAGCCAGATGGCTATTTTCCAGATGGCCTCATCATTTTCCTTGCCAAAACACCCTATTTTTCACTTCAGCTTAAACTACTTGAGCCTATCATTCTGATCACTTTTTAAGCACCCACTCCTCCTTTTGGTGCCATCTTACAAACTATTGCTTCTAATTCTAAGAAACTGATTACAACTGAAAATATTTTTCTCACAGAAAAAAACTGTACTATTTACTTAAATTATGCTTATTTCTTCTTTCGAAAGATTTGGTTATACTTTTAAATTTTATTAAAACTAATGGCTTTTCTAGTTCTTTAATTACTTATAGAATTAAAAAATATTTTTGCCAGTAAAAAGGTATATTTAAATTACATTTTGCATTAAGTTTATAGTAAATCCTTTCTTGTTCTAGGCCACTTGAGGGCCCACGCTCCCGCACCTCTCCACCTACACCTACGGCTAGAGTGGTGCAGCTCAGCTTCCCGGAATCTCCCTCAGGGAGCAGCAGTTCCAGGCCATCGAGCAATGGCAGTAGTTCCAGCAGTCGTAAAGGAAGGAAGCCCAACAAATAAAGCATGTTTTTAAATATCTTGTACAAATGTGAACACAAATGAAAATCTCATTAGCAGTTAAGTCTCCCTCTTTTTCTGGGGTTCCATTGATTAAAGATACAGGCCTACTAAAATAGTACCAAAAGTACAGGCCAGACAAAGTTCTGCACAGTGGCTATAAAAGCTGTCCGAGAAAAGAACAAAGGCAGTTTATAGAGAAGGAAAATTGCAGAACCTTCGGCAGGCCGCAAGTGATAAAGCATTGATCTCTATAGCGTTAGATGTTTTATGAAGTAACACACTTACATGATTCTTCACAAATACACTTCTAAAGATTTATTTTATATCTCCATAAGGAAACTTTCAGTTATTCTAGATTACAAAATTAAAGTAAAAAACAAAAAAGCAAACAACCCGATTCTCAGAATTTTTTTTTTTTTAAAGGCAGGTTGGACCTGCTACAGGCTGTTGTTTGTTTGATTTGGTCATAATTTGTAACCAAAAAATAGCATCATTACCACTCCCTCAAGAAAACATTTAGAAAAAAAAAACACATACTTTATTTCTATATATGCATACATAAACTGTAACTTATGCTGCTGAGATTGCTTCTACTCTGACCTTGAAAGAACTGAACATGTTAAATTTACACTGGAAGTAGGTATTGCATACTGTATTTAATATTGTTTTTCAGCTAATACTTTATTTCCAGCACTTTGATTTTTTTTGGACTAGAGTGAGAAATAATACCATAAAGCTCCATTTCCAATACAAATCAGCATCTCCTTTAAACCTTGGAAAAGTATTCATTACAAGAGTGATTGTCTTAGAACCACTACTCAGTTACTTCTGAAAACGCAGTAGTGGTAGTAAATGTTACTATTGATGATCATTTTTAATTTAGAAATAAGAAGATATAATCAATTCTAATAATTAAAATGTCTTAAAAAATGGGCACTTTTTGGTTGAAACATTGCCTAAATGCATGACATGTTTAAGATCTAAAGCTGATTAGTAATATTTGTTTAACAATGTTTTGATTCTAAGTCATCTAAGTTTGTTTGTCATGTTTGTAAGTTACTTGCAACTTAAAACATTAAACTTTGTATTCTACAAAGGCAATTTTGTTTCTTACTAGGGAGATTACTTTTCTATGCATTTCTTTTTGTAATACAGAGATGATTAACTATCACAGGCATTTTAAAGTAATACATAAGCAAAACACATTGGCCTTGAAACATGGTAACTGATCTATAAAATAGGTAGCTTATACCTATGGAGTCACTACTAGTCCCTAGTCTGGAATGGCCAGCATCCAAGTGTACATTTAACCACTATACTAACTGCATGCAATAATCTAAATGGTAAGACAAAGGACCAACCTCTGTTTGCAGATCTGGAGCTATCTTATCACCCCAAAGTCACAGCTCTTCGCATGTGAACCAAGACAAAGCTAAGCAGCGCAGGCACAAACTGCGGACATACTCATGCAGCATCAATTTAGTCCTTCAATGTCCCAAGGAATGAGATGCTTGGACCAGTGCCGTCTGCCTAAGTTAGCATGTCCTAGGAAGGGTGTCATCTCCAAATTCTGGTAGTCTACCCCACAAGGCACTACCCTAAGGATTACATAAAATGATATGTGCAAAATTATTAAGAGTACTAGGGAAAAAGATAAAGGGGTGTGTAGAGGGGGCTTCACTCCCCGGCCCCCAGCTATGTGGGAATAAGACTGGAATGATTAATACAAAGAGCACTCTTAAGAATGTCTTGGTACTGGGTTAGCAAAATGGCTCAGTGAACAGAAGTACTTGCTTCACTCCAACCTCTATGTATATGGCACACATGCTCAATGTCCTGGCCCCCGCAATAAATAAATAAATAAGTAAATAAAAATAAAAGAGTTTCTTGGTACAAAAAACTAATGTTGAAGTGATTATGCAATTTCTGCTGTCATTATTTATTGTTCTTAATCAAGGCTTCTTTTCTCTATTATACTGTAAAGTAAATTTCAAATTCTGTAGTAGTTTTCCATCAGTATAAATTTGGTACAAATAGTACATATCAGCATTAAAGCTTTTAGTATTTATGATAGAACCAACCATGCAATGAGTCTTTTCTGTTTCTGCCACTCCTTCATGCATGTCTGTGGTGGATCCCATCTAACGACCAATGAGAGATTAAAAATTGTCTTTTACACTTTCTAAAATCCTAATTTAAGAACATCATAAGTGCGACAGTTATGATTCCTACTAATATCTCTAAGAGTCTACTATTTAATTCTTAGTAAATCAGAGAGGTTCTTTCGAAGTCTAAGATGCTTTCTTCTTCAGGTATTGGCATGTAGGTACACACAGGGTACTGTGCTTGTGTGTGTGGCTGTCAGAGGACAAGCTTTGGGGGCCAGTTCTCTCAATACACTATGAGGCTTGGGATTAAAACTCAGGTCATCAATGGATGGTACTTTTACCTACTGTGCCACCTCAGAGGCCTAGGATTTATTCTGGGTTATTCACTAGGACTCAGAGAAGGGCATCAGTAAAGGAGGAAAGTGATAGATGAGGAGAAAAGTAAAACTACAAGCCAACCCTCTGATACTTAGGAACATGCCTACTGACCGCCCAAGAACTTGCAATATTAAGACAGAGGAAAACCAGATTTATAGGGTGCTTCTCTGGTGCTATTTTTATTAATAGTGATATTCTATTCTCATCTAGTCTTGTCTAAAATTCTTGAAGGGTTTTGTTAATATTTAAAGTTAAAAATTTTCTTATGACTATAACCATTAAGTAAAAATAATGAAGGAGAAATAACAAAGCGGGCTCTGATTAACCAAGCAGCTTTCATGGTCTTATTCTTAAGGTATTTTGTTAAGCTGGTAAGAAATAATGTTCACAAAGCATTTACATCAAGCTTTAGAAGTAACTCAAGTCATAACTTATCACTTAAAAATGAAATGGTTTAAAAATTTTAATACCAAAACCTAATGATTTAAAATAGTACCTAAGGAACATTCAAACCATATACTACCCCCTTATCCCCCCCCCCCCAAAAAAAAACCCTAAGGGCTTTTAACAAAAAACAAAATATTTTTTGATAACAACCCAACTGTTCAATGCAAACAAATTTTTCTCTAACAGTGAGATATGATAGGTCCAGGATTCTCACACCACAAACAAAGAAGAAACAAAGTGCTTAGAAAATATCTGTCGATGAAAGTTTGCCTTGCCAGGGCTAAGAGCTATAGCCACACATACCTGCAACCCTGACTGACAAAGGGGCTGATAACGGAAACAAAACTGAGCGTCTTGTAATCGGCTGTAAGTACTTCTAGCTTCAGAACTGTTTTAGGACAAAAGCATCCCCAAACTTCTGAAAATTTAGTGACAATTTCCTTAGCAGATCATTTTTTTGGTTTATTTCCCTTTTCTTTCTCAAATTCAGCTATCTGATTAAATATATTGAGTAAATTTTGAGGTAAATTTTTCTTAACTCTGCTTTCTGGTTGCTCTTTGCTATTTAGTGTCACTTCTGGAGCCTCAGTTTTGCTGCCCTCCCCATAGCTGTCCTCCTTTTCGTGTGCACGTTCTCCCTCATTTGTATTTAACTGGCATCTTTGCTCGTGCCTACTAACATCACGTGATCCAGAGTAAGTGTATTTTTTGTGTTTTTCAAGTGACTTCCAAGAGTAGTCCGAACTTGCTGGTGAAGCTGAGTACTTCACAGAACTTGGCTCCCACCTCCTAGAGTGCTCTTTTCTTCCCTCCGTGTCCTTTTCAAATCTCCGGTAACTAGATGCTTTCATCTTGTCCTCTGGATTTCTAGAGAATGAATCCGAGGAATTTTTCCTACTGGAGAATTGTCTTTCTGATTTACATGGCTTTTCCGTTTTGCTACTACCTGCCTGGGTTTTATAGCTATTGTAAAAATCTGGCCTACCTCCCAAATCATCTGGTACTTCAACTGAAGATGTGAGAAGACATCTCTCTCTCTCTTTTACCTGTGTGTTTGGACACTGTAACTTATCCTGCTTTTCCAGCAGTTTCTCCACTTCTTGTTTTTGATTAAGGAAAGATGCTGAAGTGTTCGTTGGAACTGGGTAGCAATCATCTTTCCTATTCTGATCTGTGTGACCTGAGGATGTCCTAGACCACTGCCTCTTTGAACTGCGAGAAGACTCTGAGCGATTTCTCTTACTTTTCTTATGCCGTTTATGACTAGAGGAGGAAGAAGATGAGGAAGAAATGGACTCATCAGCAGAAGAAACACTTGAAGAGGAAGATGATGATTTTCTTCTTTTCTTCTTTAGCCTTAAAAAAAAAAGTAGTTGGCTCATCAGACATATTAAGTACAAAAACATCAGATATTCCTCAAGATTTGACCCTATTTTGTGTCACCTGAAGATAAGCTGTCACTCAAAACATATTAACAATCTCAGACACTGCATCAAACTTTACCATGGCCCATGACCTGAGAATGCCTACAGACACAGGTGTCATTTTAAGCAAATCCAGGGCTTCTGAAAGACACAGTGACTTTTGTAGCACTGCTTACAGCTGCCCGAACATGTCAGCAGCAGCCTGAGGTTGGTACTTGGCTTGTCTCTAGTTTCACCATGCCCCCTTCAGCATTATTAACATCTTGAGGCCAAGCAGTTCTTTAGTGAAGGTAGGAACGGACTGCTGTGTGCACAGGAGGATGCCTATGTCCTCTAAACACTATATGTTAGTGCTTTGCCACAACTTACAATAGCTATAGAACAAAGCCACTAGTATCTAGGAACCACAACTCTTCTTCTAAAAGCCTATCTCTGAGAAACAAAGTAACTTATTCTATATTTTAATAATTTTTAAAAATAATTTTAGCCTTAAAATCTACTTTGCTTAACTTCTTAACATGCGGAACACATGCTTGCTAAAAATTACCACTTAGAATACTTTTTTTTTTTTACTTACTTTACCTCCATATGGCACTTTGAGTTCAACTCAGTAGTTGCTTTTAAGTTTAAAAAAATACTGAATATTACAGTTTACCTTTTCTCCTCTTTTAAGAGCTTACGCAACTTTTCTGCACTTGTTTCTATTTTCTTTGTTTTCTGCTTTTCTTCCTTTTCAGCTTGTTTTTCTCTTAATTCCAAAGATTTCTTTTAGAACCCAGATATCGGAAAAAACCACACGTTAAAAATAAATGTAGCAGAAAATGCAAAAGGCAGTATTTAAAAACCACCCCCAACCACAAACCCAATGTAGTATAACCAAATCACCATACGGCCAGTTATTAAACAAGTTATAGTTTTTCAAATAAAAAAATTAACAACACACGTTGGCATTAATCATTTGAACGGCCAGAACGGTATTGAGGACCATATTGCAGTTGGTGTCCCAAGAAAAACAGGGAAGCCATTGCAGTAGCATCAATGACCCAGAATGCAAGTAAATAAAAAAAAAAAAAAAAAAAAAAAAAAAAAAAAAAAGATTTAAATTGAAAAACATAAACAGGACACAAATTTTACAAATAAAATTCAAATACGGACATTCCACAGAGGTGAATTGAGGGGAAAATCACCATGTACAAATACAAACCATTTTAAAAATAGCACAGCCCAGTTGGATGCATGATTACATAAGAAATCATTTTCCAGTTTGTGGATGGGGATGAGCAGCACCAGATGTCACAGACACAGCAGCAATGGTCCAATTCAGAAGAAAATGCATGAGAAAACATCATCATCAGTATTACAGGAAAGGACAAGTAAAAAAAAAAGTCTACAAAGGTTTGCATAATTAGTTCAATTACACCAGCAATTCTCATAATTTTATAACCACCAGGTAAGCTCTCTACAAAGTCGAACAATCAAAATCATACACTGAATTTAGGTGTGGGCATTTTCTTATAGAGCTATTTTTACTTTTGAGTACAAACAAAAAAGCAGTGGTACTATAATGCAATGCAGACCTAATTAGGAAAAGCTATTCCCTTTCATAATATTTCACCTAAGTAACCTTGCTTTTCCTAAAAGAAAATGACATTTAGTATCAATTTTAAATACCATTACATTTCAGAGAGGAAATAAAGAATCACCTGCATATATTTATGAAGTTTCTGCAAGGCATCCTCTGCATCTTTAAAAGTCTCATCCAAAGCCAGAGCTTTCTTATAGTAACTTTCAGCATTTAAAAACTTTTCTTCTTCTTCTAGCCTAAATTAGGAAGAGTCTTTTGTAAAAACAGATTTATCCAAATACAAAAGTCATCAGAAGCTTATGACAGAACTTGTTAGAGGAAAGTAATGTTTAGAAAATTATTTTCTAATCACCTACTCATGTGCTTACCAAGTGAGAGACAGCTTAAATGACAATCATTACTAGCACCTAAACAATAGAGGTTATTTTTCCTTAGAAATATAGGAAGACATACTGCTATATAAAAATTTTGCATGATTTTGCCCCTTAGCATGCAATTATATAAAATTGCTTTTTCAAATAGCTTATGAAGTTTTTTTTTTCTAAAGAAAAAATTTCCCTGGAAATCCATTAAAATTCTTTGGAAATACTAAAGCACACACATAGTTGTAGATATCATTATAGCCCACAATCATTAATTATCATATAATCAAAAGTATGAGCTGTGAAAAATAAAAATGAGAATGTTCAGGTGGGTATGGTGGCATATACCCACTATCCAGCATTTGGGAGGCAAAGGAGGGGAAAGTTACTGCGAGTCTGAGGCTACTCTGGTGGAAACGGCAAGTTCTAGGCCAGCCAGGGCTACACAGAAAGAGGAGGCTTGGCTACAGGGCAGGGAAAGGACTTCACCAAGTACTGCTTTCTGGTTAACAGAAGGAGAACAATGAGTACTGCAAAGCAAACGAGAATCCTTGTGTCAGACAAGAGATGTGGGGAGCTGAGGGACAAGCAGCATCCTGACTCATGCTTGTGGTCTGGATAACTGGTTAATGTTGCCGTTCATGCAGCTAAAAGATGCCCATACACCAGGAGCGAGACAGCCTCACTGCAGTGGTGCTAGTCACTCACTTGGTGACAATGACAAAGACTTGCCAGTCACTAACTAAAATCTCATTAATTTGGAATTTATGGGAATTCCCATCCCACAAATGCTTAGGTGGAATGCTCATCTAAGCAAGCCTGGCCAGGCAGATGCATGACACAGAAGAGACCACGCTTTCTTCAGTAAAAGCAGAGGGGGCTAGGGATGTAGCTGATTGGTAGAGAAGCCTGCCTAGCATGTTTGAAATACCCTGGGTTCCATTCCCAGTATTGGAAAAAGAAAAGAGAAACAGCACAATGTTACTAGCACAAGTGGCTTTAAATTATTAAAGGCGATCACTGCCTGTCAGAACACGGTCCATGAATGAAGATGTGTGAGGAGATTTCTGAGAGGCTGTGAGAAAACTCAAGAATCTTGTAATCTCTGTTCCTACATAATATGGATTTATTCTTGGAATGTGCTTTCATGCCCCTCCCAGGTGTAGTAAATAGGGGTGAGCTTGCTTCAAATTATATTGCTGCTTGCTTTTATTATTCAAAAATGTTTCCAAGTGCGGATTGCCCTTGTGATTGTATATAGATAGCCTAAACTCACATGACACTGCTTAGCTCTCAGAATGCCCTTAGAGTATGGATGTCTGATGCTCTGAATAAAGCTGGCTACTGCAGGAGACTATAGTCTGCCTCATTTTTAGGCTCCACTCTCCTAAATTCATGCTGCCAACTAGAGCAGCAACACTGCTAATTACTTTCAATTCCACCATTTAATCTGAGTTCACACATACACACACACACACACACACACACACACACACACACACGGGGGGGGGGGGGGGGGGGGAGGACTGTATTTTAAAAACCCTGCCACCCAAACTGAAACAAAGAGTGCTCTGAAATTACATGTTAGGAAGCTATTTCTTTACAAAAAGCTCAGGGTGTTCCAAGAACTGGCTGCACATCAGGCTTTTACTATCAAATGAAATCCCATACTTACTGCCCTCCCCTTTCCACAAGTGTTTGGCAGAGATATTTTCTTGCATTCCTGTGAGTTGGGCAGTTTTCTAATGCTAGCTCAAAATCTTCTATTGCTTTGTTCAGACTTCCCTTTGTTGCATATCTAGAGACATTACAAAAGTAGAGAAATTTAATCTTGTGACCTACTTACACAGTTTTTGCATTCTTAAAAACATTTCCTTAAAATCCACAACTCACTTACAATGCTCCACGAGCTACCAGAGCTTCTACATTTTGTTTGTCTATTTCTAGAGCTTTATTGTACTCGTTCATAGCATCCACATGTCGTCCAACCTTAAAATAATCGACCCCAATCTTCACACTGAAACACATTTGTAAAACATCACAAACATTTTACAAAGTATCTAAATGTTAGTATGGGTGATTATTAAAAGTCCTTTAAGCTGGACCAATATTTAGTTTTTGAATTACTCTCAATATCCTTAAAAAGCATCCTGCCCTTATAGGTTGTCATAGCAAACATTTATGAAACTCAGATATCAAGATGCTAATTCTTTGCAGAAAACAATTCTGAACAAAGCTTGTTTGCTAAGATTCCATTGTAAGAACAACATAATACCTATACAAATACCGTCAAAGAAGTTTTTGTTCATTTGTAAACACATTCTGGTCTTAATGATGATAAGGAAATAAGTGCCTCACCAAAACTTTCATACTAGATAACTGCCATTGTTAGAACAAGCTCCATACCATTTTAAAGCCCAAGATGCTGATTGCTTCTTTCTTAATGCCGAAGCAAAGTCATCTTCAGAGAAATTTTTGCTATGAAAGAAAATGAGAGTAAAAAATGTAAATACTTAAAAAATATACTTCATTCTGTCTTTGGTAGATACAGCTGAAATGGTGAATTTTAAGCAGGCAATCTGTACTGCATTTATGTAGCACGGTCCTACAACAGTGAGATGTATTACTCTTAATAGTATTTTTCTTAAGCATATACACATTTTCTGTACCCTTCTCTACTTGGCCATATGGTGTAGCCCTACCACTGCTTAGAGTTCAGAGCAGGAGCTATGACTGCTCACTGCATTCAACCTTCAGCACATTCCTGTTGCTATGGTCAGTCATGTCCTTCAGCTACACATCTTCTGAGCCAATCCACTCCCCTCACCATCTGTGAAAATGCAGAGCTACTTTTACCTTTGTAGGCCTCTCATTAAAGATGGTGGATGAGATTCATCTATTCCTAGTTTCTCTAGAAGGAATTCAACTACTCCTGGATTAACAAATCCCAGAGAACTCTGCATGATATTTTCATAGGACTCCAAAGAATTACTGTTTAGTTCAACACTCCTCCTTTGTAAAAACAAGCAAACAAACAAACAAACAAAAACAATCAGAAACACAAACACACAAGTACAATAATCAGCATACCCCATTTCTACTGAAGACATTACTTTAGGAGGTTTAAATACTAATACCATTTTTGTGCACTAAAGTCTTGCACTATTATGATATAGTTCCTCCTATCAAGCCTAAAGTGATGTAAAGGTTATAAAAATGAATATCCATTTTACAATATAAAAATTATAGTTCTATTTTGTTAGAAGTAAATAAAAGATAAATACCTGTAGTACAAAGGAAGCTCTTCAGAAGTAATCACACCTAGTTTGATGCCAGACAGGTGTGGTGGAAGAGATGAGCTATATAGAGAGACTGCAAGCTTTTCATGGTATCTGTCAATATCCTTGATTCCAGCTTTAAAGAAGAAAAAAGAATCAAACACAATAAAAGTGAAAACAAAAATAAGCTCTGCAAACACCACTTGCATTAAACTGTACTTTCAACATTAATTTGAAATTTTTAATTAGTATGTTGAAACTGATCACCTCGAATTATGTCACCAGTTTGGTAGTATGACAAAGGGTCTCCATGGTTACTGTGAGAAGGCACATCTCTTAAGGGACAAAGAGCCTGCAATGAAAAGTATTTGAGAACAGCACACATTTCACTTTTTGGCAAGAACGGTACCCCTTTTTACCTTAGTTACTCATGGGTAATATTTCATATGAACATTAACAAGTATAAAGTCTAAAACTTTTTAATCAACCCATAAAAATACATATTTATAGGTTACAATTATACAACATTTACAGAGTGGTAATTCAATATACACATACAATGTGCAATTACTCTATTGGCAGTTAGTAACAGAAATACAACTTTTCTTTGCATTTGGAGTTTCCAATTCTTTTCTGGTATAAACTTCAGTCACACTACTATGCTGCAGAACACTTTCATTCTAACTGGATTCTGATGTCAGTTGTCTACCTTCCTTCTAGTCTCCTACCGCCTCCTGACTTGGTTACCACTACTCTACTCTCTTTTTTAGAATCAATTTTTTGGCTTTTATACATAATGTGAACATGTGGTAATTGCCTTTCTGTGTTTGGCTACTTTCATTAAAGATGGGGTCTTTTACTCCCATCCATTTTGCCACAGATGGCACAGTTTCATTCTTTTTGATGACTTTAAACAACTGCTAACAGACATAACGGTTACTTAAATTTAGTGTTTTCAGTTCAAACACAATAAAGCTTGTTTTCTATTTTAAGAATCAAAGATGAGAAAATAAAGGTATGTGCATTTGCTAAATGAAATATAAATTCCCCTGTTTTGTAATTCTTCCTTTTCATAAGCTGAGACAGATAGGAAATATCAACTGTTTTAAAAGTAAAATATCCCAAATTGAGGCAAAGTATCTTATCACAGTGGAAAAATGTTATAGTTTATTATTAACATATGATAGGAAATTTTTACTAAATTACTCATATGCAAACACACAATGCCCAATTATGAAGCATATATTTAACTAGAAGATATATATTCCGAATACCAATGAATATTATCACATCAACCAACAGATCTCTAGGATGTAAAAAGGAAACTGACCTGCAACCAGAGTCCCCCAAACCCTAAAAAAACAAAAACGAGGGAAATGTAACAGTCTAGTACTTGTTCTTTCGAGACAAGGTTCCATTACAGAGGTAAGGCTGGCATACCTCAGGAGATCTGCCCACCTCTGCCTCCTACGGCTAAAGGCATGCACGACCAATACCCAGCTCTCTAACACTTTTAGTAAGAGCAGCAACTATATACTTTCTTTCTTCAGCTTATATTTAATCCCCAAAGGTATACCAACAGCACATTTAAGCAGAACTGGGTGAGCACATAATTGTGCATGGGATAACTATGGAGTCACTTACTGTGATTTCTAAGTGAGATATGTCTCTCATGATGCCACTTCCTAAACAGATCAATACCATAAAAAAACCAAATTCTCGAATAGAGCTAATCCGTCCAATCACTATGTCACCACGTTCAATGTCTCGGAAAAACAGCTCTCTCCGGTCCAGGCTAGGGATCTCCATAAATTGCTCCAAAGGTGGCATGACCGCATAATGATCTGAGGAAAAATTAAAACCAACAGAACAAGTTTGATGCTTCACTCCTTAATAATATACTGCTAATAACCAATCAATCAATCCCGAAAAGCTTTCCAGGCTAAACTTACTGTCATTGTCGTCATGCACTTCAGAGGGCGCAGACGCATCTGATTTCCAAGACAGGGCAAAGAGCAGATCCGCCTTTTTAGAGATGAATTTTTGTATTTCAATGTTGTCAACTCTCTTCTCTTTCCTTAAAAAGGAGAAAACGAGTGACTGTGAAAATGTCGCACGAGCAAACCTCCTGTACATCCAAACTCGTGCAAAGTGGCTTTTCAGCACCCAACCTCCCCCAGGTTTCACCCAGGCAGTGTCTCTGGAGAAAGTTTTATTTAAGTCTCATTATGTTGGCTTTTCAATATGTATTTATTTAGTGGCGTCTGTGTGCAACTGAGGCTCATGGGGGACCACGCAGGGGAATCCTCTCCTACCAGGCGAGTCCCGGAAACCGAGCTCAGGCCACGAAGCTTGATGGCCAAGTGACTTGACCCACTGAGCTCCGGAAGAAGTTTGAATCTCCTTCTCCCTTAGTCGCCTACTGGGACACGGGAGCGGGGAAGGTGGGAAAGCTTTGCCAGCGGTTGAGAAGGAGCAAGCCGGGACCCAGTGCCGGGCCACACACACCCCGCGGGGTTCCCGCTCTCCGCTCCGCCCTGTGCCCGGGCCGGGCCCAGGGGACAGCCCCCCCATACCTGCCGGTTCCCTGTGGCGGCGCCGCGCCGCGGGCTGGCTCGGCTGCCGTGCCCAGCAGGCTCCGGAAGTGTGGGTTGTCCTGCTGCTCGCTCCGCAGCAGCGCCAGCAGCGCCGGGCCGTGGCAGCCCAGCGACTGCCGCAGCAAGTCGCGGTCCATGGCGAGCCCGCCAGGGTCCGGCTCCCCGAGCCAGCGCTCCCGACACGGTAACCTCCCGGAAGCGTTCTCGCAGCGGCGGGCTGCCCCGGGTCTCGCGAGACCCAGCGGGACTACGGAAAGCCGCAGGAAACGCGAAGCGGCGTGTCTGGAGCTGAGGGTGGAGTAGGGCTTGAGGTGTGGTTTGTCTGGACGCTTGCGTTTAATGTATACGTGGGGAAGTGGCTCCTAGGTCGGAACTGCCCGAGCTCGGGTCTGGGGTATCTATGCACCCTGCGCCTCCGAGTGCCCGAGAGGCCGCGGAGGAAGTTCCCTCAGGATGGTCTGGGACGTCCATGCCTCTCCTCTGTGCCACAACTGTCTCTAAGTGGCTGTCCTAGGAAAGGTGCCAGATGGGCTGAAGAAAGACAGGGGGCCTAACGTCGTCGTCATAAGCCAGGATAGCTTTAAAGGGCGCCACGCGTGCCCTGTTCCGGTTGGGGCTTTGTAGGAGTTCTGTGGTAACTGGTGGTGTCTGTGGGGAAAGCCTGTTGTGTGCAGTGCGAGGGAAGAATTTCAGGCTCTTCAAAGTCTGGCTAGGGTTGGTTGCCTCTGCTTTAGTGTCGGCCTTACACTGAGTGTAACACCAGAAACCAAAGACAAGTTTGTTCTTTACCCGAGAACCACACCCACCGTAGCGGACCAGGCCTTTTGTAGTTACAGGCGGGTTTTTTAAAAAAAAAATTTAATTAAAAATATTTTACCAATTTATTCATATTACATCTCAATGGTTATCCCATCCCTTGTATCCTCCCATTCCTCCCTCCCTCCCTTACTCCCCTCCCCTATGACTGTGACTGAGGGGGACTTCCTCCCCCTGTATATGCTCATAGGGTATCAAGTCTCTTCTTGGTAGGCAGGAAGTTACAGGCGTTTTGAATGCCTTTTCTTTTGTGACAAATACCTCATTTTGAAAAGGGCAGAGCACTCAATGTAAGGAGTAAAGAAGGAGTAGAGGGCTAGTGCTTGGATTTTCAGCGTGACAGCCAAGGGCTCTACCACTGAGCTACAACCCAGCCTACAATTTTATAAAACTTAAAACTGTTCCCAAGAACCGGGTGTGGTGGCACAAGCCTGTAATCCCAGCATCCTGCGAGGCCAGCCTGGTCTGCAAATCGAGTCCAGGCCAGCCAAGACTACACAGAGAAGAAACCCTATCGCTAAAACCAAAACCAAAAAGCAACTCCCAGAAGCTTTTAAGAAATATGAGTAATTTAATGAACTATGGAGGTGAGGCAGGGTGGGAGGCGGTTGTATGGGACGAAAGTGGTGAAGCAAATTGAGAATGCAGAGCAACCCAAGTAGATTTTCAATGTCTTGTTTCTAAGTCTACCTTTATTGTGATTTCAAGTTTCACTTCTAAGTAAACACACACACACACACACACACACACACACACACACACACACACACACCCTTTAACACTGTAGATTCTAAAGATGAAAATATTTCTGGTTTGGGGCGACTTAGTGGAATAGACAGGAAGGCAGACACAAAGCTGTAACACTATGGTAAGTTAATGTAGGCCACTAACTCAGGTGTCTATGAAGATCCCTCTTCTGATACAGAGTGTAAAAGAGCTGCCGGGGTACTTAGAAGAGAAGGAGATAAGTAAGTGCAGTCTAAACACTGGACAATATAATTAAAAAGCTTAAGTTTGAAAAGATAAGATGTGTTCTGGAGACCACAACATGATATTAAACAGGGAGGGGTATTTTTATTAACAGACATACAAAATAGATAAGCACATGACTTCATAAGGGCTATAGGTTAGCCAGAAGAGACCCTCGCCATCCTCTGTGCAAACAAAGAGAGGGAAAGAGGGAAGGAGGGGGAAACAGAAAAAGATTACATTCATTATTTAGCAAAGAATATAGAAATTAAGGTAAAGTAAGGTAGCCACATGGAGCAGTAACAGAAATGTATTTTAATATAGTTTTCTTTATCTCCAAAGTATCCCAAAATAACATGTACAGCTTCTGTGTTACCATTTCTGAAGGATGTAAAAGTAGTTTTTTTACTTCATAACAACATAACACACACACACACACACACACACACACACACACACACACATTCTGGTTCTTGATCCCACTGCAAACTGTCAACAAGGCCTCATTCCCATCTGAGGTGAAGGAAGGCATGTGTTAGGGAAGACAGACACCAAATAATACTCTAGCTCTCTCTGGTTTTTATTTTCAGATTCTTTTTTATGTTCCCCCGCCAAAAGTAGACGTTACTTGTTTACATATTTGTTTTGGTTTCTTGAATCAGTCTCATGTAGCCCAGTCTAGTCATGAGCTGAGTGACTCTCTGAACTTAAATCCTCCTGCTTCCAGCTCCTGGGTGTAGGGATTTCAGGCGTGAGCCACCATGCACAGTTCATGCGGTGCTGAGTATCAAAATTAAGACTTTGAGCATGCTAGCAAGCACCCTGCCAGCGGAGTTACACTCTCAGCCTTAGAGAAGTGATGCTGACTCTGTAACAAGAATGTTAATGAGTTTTAGCTGACCAGACAGGCTGACATGTGCACTATCATTCCTTTGTTTATGTATCACTGTTCCTGTTTATCTATAGCAACACTGTTAGTTTCTCATGATGGCCTTAGTAATAGGACGTTTGTAATCAGCTGTGTTATTTTTATGAAACGATGTTTGGTTCTCTTAGCTTATTTCTTATCCCAGCTATCGCACAAATAGGTGAGACTTTATATTTGTTTAAAAATATGCTTTCCAACACAATCTTGAGCAGGTTAAAAGTCTATTCGTAACCCTATATGTTATTTTTGTCTTATTCCCAGTAAACATCCCAGCTATACTTGCACTTTATAGCTTTCCTGGGCTCCTTCCTCCTGACCTTTCTTGGACCTCTTACCCATGGCTCAATCCCCAGCTCAACCCCTTACTTCTTCTTCTAATCCCCCCCCCCCCCCCCCGCCCCGCCTGGCTGGAAGCCCAGCTCTATTCTCTCCCCTGCTCTGCGACTGGCTGTAAGCTGCTCTATTGGCATACCAGGGAACATCTGGGGAACAGTGTTTGCACAACTTTGAGACAGAAATCAGAATTTAAACCACACAGTAACCTTATGCCTACACAGTTGTCGTCTGAACATAGAGCTAATGAATGCCATCACCTGGAAGATCACCAGAGGAGAAGCTCTCAGAGATGTGAGGTCACAGGGAACACCACTTAGGAACCTGGTGGCATGTTTACTAACATTGGTGACATATTTGCTAATAATATCCCTACTCTGCCCATGTACTTAGTAGGTAACATTAGACACTGGAGAAGGGAAAACAAAAGACAGACAGGATCTGGGGAGGTGAAAACAAAAACAGAGTGGACACTATCTGTGAGAAACAGGAAGCAAACTATAGCCCTGGCTCATGGCAGCAGATGGCCAGTGCTGTCAGACTCCATACAGATAAGACACAGGGAGCACCAGAGACACACTGAGGCCAAAGAGGAAGAAAACATGTATTCAACTGCTTAGAGATGAGTTAAAATATTTTTCAAGCAAATACTTACCAACATAGCTTGCAAGATGTTTTTCATTAAAACAATCAAAAATAAAAGAGTAGATTTTCATCTTAGAGCAATTTTAGGTTCATAGCAAATGTGAGCAGAAGATACAGACCTCTCCCTAGTGTTTCATACTCATCGACTTCCTCATTATCAAAACTCTCCAACAGAATGGGAAATTGGTTGCAATTAATGAACCTATACTGACATAGAATAAATATCACAGATACTACATGGTTTACCAAAGAATTCACATGCTATAATATAGACAAATACATATTTTACACATCATACGAGTCACCGGAACAGTTTGATTGCCTGGACTTTCGATTCCTCCCTCTCTACCCTGAAGTCCTGACAACCAAAGAACTTTTTACTATCTTTATGTTTTTCCTTTTTGAGGTTATCATTAATTGGGATAATTTAGTATGTAGCTTTTGCGAATCGTTTCTTTCACTTTCTAATGTATGCTTAAATTTTCTCTGTTTCTTTTCATGGGTTCGTATGTTGGGGGTTGGTCTGCTGCTCTGTGTATACAAATGATGAATTTTGGGCCCCTAGATCTGGTTGCAGTCCCGAGGGGGGCATTGCCATGTACATTGATCAATGTTATGCAAACTGTGTCCCCAGTTATCTCTGATTGCTTAGAAAAAAAACTGGACAGCCTATGGTTGGGTGAGAGAGTAGGAGGAGAAACTTATGTTCAGGTCTTGGGTTCTTAGGTAGGGACAACGAGGTTGAGGGTGGGAAGAGAAGGAGGAGAGAGAAGAAGGAAGAAGAGATAGGAAGAGGAAATTGCCTGGAGGAGCAGAAACAGCCTAGACAGGACCAGCATGACAAGTAAATCAGGCCACATGGCTGGGAAATACCAAAATTAGCAAACACGATTAGTATAAATAAATATCTGCTGAGTTGTGATGCTTAAAGCTTATTAATAAATCTTATAAGTCTCTGCCTCATTTATTTGGGAGGTAGAGTGGGTGATTAAGAAAGCACCCCCCAAATATAAATTATCTTCAACATTGGTGACTAATTTCTTAATGCTGAATAATAAATATCCAATTGTCTTATGATACCGACACCAACCTACAGGAGACTAGGGAAGCTAGTCTCCTTTACTGAGTCCTTTACTGAGTCAGCATTTTTACCTGAAAATATTCTCATAGACATGCCCAGAAATAATATTTAGTCAATGACTTGGGCATCCCTTAATACAGTCAAACTGATATATAACATGTTTTTTTTTTTCTTCATGTTCTGAAAGAACTTGGTTTCAGCTAGCTCTCTGAATTGCATAGAATAGTAAAATGCTTGCAACTACGTACACACTTAGTGCAATTCTAAAGTTAATATTTTGACTCAAGCATTTATTAATCTTTCCATACTACTTTCTTCATTTTTCAAATGGCAGAAGAAAAGACAGAGCCTGCTAATTGTACTAATCAACTCTTAGTTTCAAGCCAGACATGGTGGTTGGTGTATACCTAAGATCCCAGAACTTGAAGTTAAGGCAGCAGGAATGCTGGCTTCCGCCTAGCCTGGACTACACAGAAAGACTTACCTCAAAACAAAGAAAACGAATTCTTTAGTTCCAAACCAGTATTTTGTTTGTGTTGGAGAAACTAATAAAAAGTATATTTTCAAGTGAGGAGGACACTTGGAGAACTTCATATTTACTATAAAAATATAATAATCAAGACAGTGTTCTAGGGCTGGAGAGATGGCTCAGGGGTTAAGAGCACTGACTGCTCTTCCAGAGGCCCTGAGTTTAATTCCCAGCACCCACCATGTATAATGTGATCTAATGCCCTCTTCTGGCATACATACTGCAGACAGAAGACTGTATATGTAATAAATAAATAAATAAATCTTTAAAAGAGTCAGTTAACAATAGACATTTCAATGTCACTGACTAACAAGCTCAGAAATACTATATAAATAACATCTACTCATCTTCGGCAATAGTGGAGATAATCCATGGATAAAGATGATCTTTTCAACAACATGTGCATGCCTTAAAAATAGTTTCTATAGAGAGAGATACCATTTCCAAATAAATTAAACTGGGTCACGGTTCACAATACTGTGGAAGTCCAAGAAGAGAACACAAGAGAAAACACCACACAAAGGCACGACTGACAAGCTAGACCTTATTGAAATTAAACTTCTCTGGGGCTGGAGAGATGCCTCAGCAGTTAAGAGCATGTACTGCTCTCGCAGAGAACCCAGTGCTGTTCTCAGCACTCACATGGTGGCTCACAGTCATCTGTAACTCCAGTTCTAGGGGATCCAATGCCCTTCCTCACTTCTAAGGTCACCAGACACACATCCAGGGCACGTATATACACACAAACATTCGTACACATAAAAAAAAATCTAAAAAATTGAAAAAATTAAAAATTTCTAACCTACAAAAGATTCCATTAAGAGGATAAAAAGATTAATGCACAATCCTGCAGAAAGTATTTACAAAAAGCATATACAAAGAACTTTTGAAACAATGATAAGAAAACCATTAAAATGATATTTTAAGTTAACCAAACATTAACAGACCTTTGGTGTGTCTACCACCAAGAAGATATACAGATGGCAAATGTACATATGAAGACATGTATTACATTGCATCATGGTAATGCAAATTAAAACAATTAGATAGCAGTGCAAGCTTCTTAGACCAGATCCCAGAACATTGGCAAGACCAATGGTGATTATATGAAGCAACAGAATTCTTCACTTGTTGGTTTGAGTGCTAAATGGTGCAGCCACTTGAGGGAAGTGTAGTGCTTTCACAAAAACCAAAACAGTGTTACCCAGTGCTTACATTCATTCTGCTTACCTTGATTGCTGAAAATGTACACATAAGACCCCTCACATGAATATTTAGCACTTTGAATCACATGAGTCAAAAATTAGAAACTAAGATGCTTTTCCATGGCTGGATGGATAAACTATGGTATCCTCAGACAACAGGATATGTACTGTTCAGTGTTAAGGAGAAATTAGTCACCAACCCATGAAAATAGCCAGAGGAAACCTAACCACATATTAATGAAGGAAAGAATCACACTTGCAAAGCTGCATACTGAATTGTCCCAACTAACGATAATATTGAGAAGAAAAAACTACAGAGACAGTAAAAAAAATTCTTTGACTATCAAGACTTCTGGGGAGGGAAGGAGGAATAGATAGACCAGAACTTTTTTATTTTAGGGCTGTGAAACTGTCCTGTATGCTCCTATGATAGTGCCATCCAACCCACCAAGAGCTTGAAAAAGAAACAAGGCAGAGGAGCTTTCCCCTCGCTCCAGTGCTTGAACTGGGGCATCTAATTTCACCTTCTCCTCAGAGTAGACTTAAAATAGTCAACTGCTCGTTCTCAGGTCAGGCCTGTGGGCCCAGACTAGCTTTCCTGGGTCGAGAGCTTGCAGATATGATACAGGTTTCTCAATCCTTTTAATCTGTCATTTTGTGTATCATGTGAGGCAGTTCTTCATTTTATATAGTATATATGAATATATACATACATACAGATACATATGTGCATCTTATTCTGCTTCCCTGTTTCATCATATGCTAATGTCAAATATTAGCATATTCATATCATAACTTGCAGGTGATATATGTAACACTCGTGGGGAGGCACGGCGTATGGCACTCTTGGAGATGTGCAGTGCTTGGCCGTATGAAGGATTCTCTGTAGCCTTTAAAACATAATCCTTGTATGATATATAGGACACCCTTGGGGGAAGTACCGTGCTCGGTATGGAGTGACCACCAGAAGTCTTAGTCTCAGCTTGTATTTCTCCCAACATCGGGTCCAACAGTTGGGAGGACTGTTCATAGCTGTGGACTATTCAGCACTCAACTCAAAGCCACCCTGGAGTGACTTAAGGGAGAGTGGAGAATAATTACCCTATTCCTTTGTTTATTATTAGCCTCAAACACTTCTTTCCATCGCTAGTGGAGTAATCTCAACTACATGCCATCTGTTAAAGGTTGGTACAGGTTCATTCCAGTAGTCCTTGTTTGAAAGGGTTCTCAACTCTTTTTCCTATTGCCAGAGCAACACTTCTTTACAAGAAAAGAAATTTTGTCAGTTTATTCCACTTGAGGGTGCTATGAGATTACCATAGTATGAAACTGTGCTCATGCCCAAAAGAGCACACAACTAAATATGTATTTGGGGATGGGGACCTATGACTTATTTCAGGACAACTGTCTTCAACATTGTCTCTATCTTTTAGGGACTGGTAAAAGCTTTGAGGATATTATTTTAATGCAAATAAATCCATATTCTATTGTTCATCACTTAGAGTTTCTGAGACTTTGGTTTTTTTTCCCCTAGAGTAATATCCACTGATTTTGGTTTTAATCTAGGCTGAGTAATTCTGACGAGCTCTAGAATGTGCATAGCTCCAGGGCAAGGGGTCAGAATATTAGCATATTTATATCACAACTTATAGATAATCTATGTCTCATTCCTGGGGAGGCACAGTGTTTGGTCATGTAGGAGAGGATTATAACATAATCCTTGTAGGATGTATATGGCGCTCTTGGGGAAGCACAGTGCTGGACTAAAGTCTTAGGCCTTTTATTTGTTTATGCAAAGGATTAGAAAATAAAATGAAAATACCTCAAAATAACTCCACCATAATTGTTGGGAAAAGTTGAAAGATGTGCTCATTACTGATATGGGTTAGGTTGGGTTACTGTGCATTTTTAAAATAAACTTGTTTGTGACTGTGCATAAACATAAATACACATGTTAGATTCATTTTTATTTTTAAATTTATTTTATTATAATTATTCAGATTACATCCTGAATGCTATCCCCTCACTTCTATCTTTCCATTCCTACCCTTCCTCCCTCTTCTGCCCTATTCCCCTCCCCTACACCTCTGACAGAAGAGGGACCTTCTCCTCCACCATATGGCCACAGGATAACATAATTTTTTTTTTTTTTTGAGACAGGGTTTCTCTGTGCAGCCTTGGTTATCCTTTGTAGACCTGGTCATTTTGTAGACCAGTCTGGCCTTGAACTCACAGTGATCCGTCTATCTCTGCCTCCCAAGTGCTGGGATTAAAGGCGTGCACCCCCACACCTGGCCCACGTAATAGATTCTTAAATTCATATTTTGTGATAGTATTTTAGAATACTATATCAAATAACATTTGATACTTTTAACTAAGAGAAATGGAAAGTAGAATTGTCAGGACAGTCTAGAATGTTTTGAGGACCATTTTAAATTCAAATTATACATTGTTATAAAATCAGAATAGTTGATCATCTTTTCATTATCAAATAGTAGTTTTTGAACTTTATTGATGGGCAGCACCAAAAGAGACTGTCAGGAATTAGAAATACATTTGTTGTTTTGTATATCACTTTTTTAAGTGGGACCCATTGGAAGACCCAGTACATCAGGGAGAGTGTTTAACACTCCTTTATATGTGACCTTTGATTATCTGTAGATACAGTTTCAAACTTTGAACTGCATCAGCCTATTCATTTAACAAATTTTCTTGGGATTAGATACTATTTGAAATGTTAAGGACATAATAATGAAAAAGATTCACCAGTATTCCTGCCTTCATGAACCTTATATTCTGGAGGGAGACATAGTAACCAACAAACATATGTGAATTGTGCCCTATATTGGTGATACATCCTATAACAAATTATCTGAATCAGGGGCAACAGTGTTGAAAGAGCCAGGGGACTGGTGTAGTCATTTCCAATAGGAGAGTTCTGGAAGGTCTCACGGGAGACAAGCCATTAATCACTCAATTTATCTCAGAGAAAAAGCTAAAGAAATAACCAGAACAGAGGATCCAATGGAGGAAACATTTGATACATGTGAGGAATGGAGGGAACAAAGTGTGGCAGGAACAGCATGACCACTCAGGAGTCGAGTTCTATAGGTCAATATATGAACTTGGATTTCACTGCTAGTGGTTGGAATAATGTTAAAATATTACGTATATGGACATAATGACTTTTGTTATCAAAATTTTTGATCTGGAGTTGCCTACCTGCTACTCATAAGATACATAACAAATTCCATAGGAGACTAAATATATCTTCTTATTTATTAGGAAATAAAACGTTAGTGTTTATGTCATTATATAAAACGAGACTATGGAGTTTTCAAAAGATTGTTTCCAAAAGATTAAGAGTTTGAAAAAATCATTATTATAAAATAGGTACTTATCACAATGGGAATAAATTTAGTGTATGAGTCCTAACTATTTGGACAAGTCACAGGATCAGCCATGCCTCTCTCATCACTCAAAACCCAGGGTGTTGTACATGATGAACTTTGATATTTAAACCTTAATATTCTATACTCTATTAAGAAATGAACCTTGTAAGTCTTATATAATACTAACTTCTCTCTTTAAGATATAGCACTTTTTTTTCTATGAAATAATATGGAGCCATTTTTCTATTGTGTTGTACTGCTGGCAAGTGGGTTCTTATTGTGGCTGGTTTCTTTAGGTGAGTGAGATTTTCTGGTTTCTTTAGGTATAGTTTAGGAAAGGCATAAGCCACAGAATTAAAGGCAGAGATTGGCTAGTTACTGTAAGGAAATCTCAATGAGATCTATATGGCACATTCTGGGAACAGGTCCTTAGTTTTAAATTAATGTAATTTCATATATCATCAGCATAAAATTGAAGAAGGTTTTTTTTTGCCAACATTTCATACATACCTGGTACAGACTAACCAACTGACTGGGCACCAATCTAGATAGCACACTGATAATGTATTCATAGTAATTGCTCTGGGGATCAAAAATAATTTTAAATTTCAATATATTCTCTCATGGAAAAGCAACTTTACACAGCAGTTTGCTAGTGAGCCTGGAGTAAAAGCAAAAACAAAGAAACAAATGCAAATGGGAAAAAGAAAGCAAATGCTATCTGCCATAGTACGATAATGAAAAATGCTACGAGTCCAGTTTCGTTTATGCACCCATTTCCTCTATGTAGGTACTCCTGCTAAGGTAATCAAGTGCTCTGCTTACTCTGTTTCCACATGTCATACACACATATGATGTGCATAACTGCTGGTGCACATATTTAAAACTGCTTTCCAATGTAGTTTTTTTAATATTTTTGAATTTCTCAAGAATTGAAGCCCAGAATACAAAACAGATGTACACATAACTGCATTAAAGTGATTAAATAAACGAGAGAACCACTGGCGGGGAAGATAATCGCGGGTTCAACCCAATAATGCCTCTTCCTTTATTCTTTTCCTTCCCTGGCCTTTAGTAGGTGGAGTGATGGCTGGAGAGGTTTATAAGCTTTAGAGAACTCCTTTGTCTAGTTAACAGATGACTTCTTCAGGCAGGTGTCTGTGTTATTATGTTTCTGTTTAAGTTATGATCATATGCTGGCCATTCGCTCTGTCTGCCCTTTAGTCATGCTGGAATTGCACATTTCCCAAACACTCTAGCCACACACAGACAAACGCTACGCTGTGTTCATTGACCCTCATAAATAGCAATTCTTTCTCATTATGCTTTGATCTTTCCCAGCTCCACTTCCTTAGAAGTTCAAGAGGGCTCAATTTTCCCCGCAAATGAATTCATCACAAAGTCTCTATGGTTTGGTTTCTGTCTATATGTCTTAACTCTTGGTCCTTTCTATCAGTCACCATCAAAATGCGGTCACATGGGTTTTCTATTGATTTTAAATGCTCTTGTGTTTCTCGTACTTCATAGGTATTGTTGGTACATTTTCCAAAATGTTCTTCCTTATTTCCTTTTTGTCTCTGCACCTTGGCATAAAGGATTTACTTTCTCTTTTACTTACTTCAGTTATTTCCATTGCAATGCTCACAATAATTAATTTTTTATTATCTATTCTCCCTACTAAAAATATAAGAACCGTGAATGCTGTTCTTTCTGTTTTGTTCATGATATGTGCTCAATAATTAGCTTAGAATATATCTGGTACATATCACATGTGAAATAAATATTTGGATGAATAGATAACTGTATGCAATAATGACATATGTATGTTATATTTATTTAGAGTAAAGCATGAGACATTTACTGCCCTTTATTGTTTGAGCAAGGCTCAGTGAACAAGTCCAGTGACAGAGGCCTAAAAACAAAATATTTGGGGCAGCGGTATCATCCCTTGGTTTGAGAAGAAGATTGGCAACAGACAAAGCATTGTTTTAGAAAAGAGGTCTATATTGATGATGGACTAAAAGTGGTTTTCGATCAGGTATAGGAAACATGGCGACTGGGAGCTCTAAAGCATGTAGCTTGACTTGTTTTTTAAACTTACATTTAAAGAATTTTGTTCTGCTCAACTAAGCTCTATTATTCTGTACAATAAAAAAGCAACTTTTTTCTTTTCCTGACAGTGGTTTAAAATTCTTTTGGTTTTATTTTTTTTATTAATTCTTTTTACACATACATTCATATTACCACACACATATATAATAAACTACTTACAGCAAGAAGAACCATGACATAATCATGAATTATATAAATGTTACATTCTTAGTGTTTTGGCTAGTTTTTCTTACTTGAAATGATTTAATTATAAAAATGTCTCACCCCCTCTGTCTTTCTCTCTCTCTCTCTGAGACAGGGTTTCTTTGTGTAACCTTTCCTGCCTTGGACTCACTTTGTAGACCAGGCTGGCCTGGAATTCACAGAGATCTACCTGCCTCTGCCTCCCAGAGTGCTGGCATTAAAGGTGTGTGCCAATACACCTGAATCTCAGTTCTTTTTAAAGAATCATATAAAAGCCACACCACAGAAGGAGGGTGGGAACTGGAAGGTAAGAGCCAGGGGATAACAACTGGGATGTACTGAGAAGAAATTATATATAAATAAATTGTAACAATAAATTATAAACAAATTATAAATACGTTACATATATCCACACCACAGTATATATAGTCACACAAAGTATATAATTTGCCATGCCCAATGTCCAAAGAAAAGCAAGCACAAAGTGTACCCTATAGCAGGCAAGAATTCCACTAATAGAGCCTATCTTAAAAACAAGAGACGAGATAAAAGAATTAACAGATAAGGCATTAAGATAGCGTATATAGGACTGGAGAGATGGCTCAGCCATTAAAGGCTAGGCTCACAACCAAAAATATAAGATAACTTATATAGCAGACATTACAAATGATATATAAGGATCAAGGAAGGAATGCTATTGTTTGCAATTGAGGTGTCCCCCCAAAAGTCCATGTGTTGAAAGTTTGATCCCCAAATGGTGGCACGGATAAGAGGTGATTGGATCAGAGGGCAACTAGCTTCATCCATGGTTAATTTGTGAGCACATCTCGAAAAGTATGTCTAATTCTGTTCTCTTCTCAGCCAGGGTGAGAAGAACCTAAAGAAGATGGCAGATGATGAGAAGAAAATACTGTCATCTTGCAGCCTGTTGGCACAGTAGGGAAATATATATATATATATGGATACAAGTTTCCAAGAAAGACCACGTAAGAGCAAAGGTGGGCAGGTCTTCCATAGATTTGTCATGATTGGAATTGTTTAAGCTGCAGTCACCAAAGAGAAAGGAGACTAAGCAGTCTAGATACTGAATCTTCACAATGGTGCATCACACCGGCTGCACACAGTGGTCTCTTGCTCCCCAGTCACTTTCTAAGCATGGACCTTCAGATTCATTATTTGATAATTTTAGAAATGTGCTTATTTCTACAGAGAAAAAAGCATGAAGCAGCCTGCAAACCTATGTGAAGCTAATAAACTTTGTGTGCCTGAGATTTCTGAAATCTAATATGTAGGTACGTTATTGAGAGGAAGGGTGAAAAAAAAAAAAAAGAACTGCAGTAGACAGCTAAAAATAAATTATCTTCTCTATCATTGTGGAGGAAATATGATGATGCAGTACTTTGTATACCTCACTTTGTACCATCAGCAAATACACAGCTGCAATAAAAATCTCCATCCTTCCTGTCAATGCAATCTGAAAACCTACCTGGTTAGAGCCTTTCCTGTCTAAATCTAAAGGAAAGCACATATTCAGGCACGACCCTGATTGTGCCTTGTCACTCTGTTCCTGTGCAAGGACTGTCAGTTCATGTCTTGTCTTTGGTTGAAGTGAAGAGTGTTATGCTTTTGTCACAAATGCACAGTGCAGTTAATCTGGGAAGCAGGCTCTCATTTCTTCAAGATTTGACTTGAAGTTCCATTTAATTTTTGTTCATTGGAACTTTGTAAGCTCATAGATTGTTATATAATTTGGGTCATTCCAATTGTAATTTTTTGTTAATTTTATTTATTTAATTTTCCCTTAGTACACAAATAATGGGCTCAATTACATTTTCATACACACATGCATGCATACATACATACATACATACATCTTTTGTACCCCTACAAACTTCCCCTACCCTCTCTTTCCTCTATTGCCTTATTGTCTTCTATCTCTCTATCTCTTATCTATATAGATTCAACATATAACAAAAAAAGTGCAATATTGTTTTTGTTCTTGAGATTTATTATCCTTTCTCATTTCCACTTGAAGTGGTTTGAGTGAGAATGGTCCCCGTAGGACCATATGTTTGGATACTTGGTCCCCAGGTGGTGGAACTATTTGAGAAGAATTAGGAGGCGTGGCCTTGTTGGAGGAGATGTGTCACTGAGGGTGGGCTTTGAGACGTCAAAAGCTCATGATATTCTCTCGCCTGAGTATGGATATCCAGTGTTCCTAGAATTAGTTGTTAAAGAGGCTATTTTTCACGCAATTGCACTTTTGGTACTTCTATCTAAAAATCAAGTTTGTTTGTTTTTCTTTTTGCTTTGCTTCCTTTTTTAATTTATTCTTCTCTCTCATGATACATCCTGACCATAGTTTCTCCCTTGCACCCTTCCCAGTTCTCCTGCTGCAGATCCACTTCTCCTCCACTTCCTTTCATAAAAGAGTAGACCTCCCAGGGACATCAACCAAACATGGCAAAGCAAGATACAAACCCTGGCTCAAGGCTGGGTCACCTGACCCAGTAGGCAGAAAAGGGTCCCAAGGAAAGGCAAAAGAGTCAGAGACACCCCTACTTCCACGTTCTGAGTCCCACAAAACACCAACTTAACAGCCATAACAAATATTTAGAGGACCTAGCACAGAGCTATGCAGGCTCCATGATTGTCATTTCTGCCTCTCTGAGTACCCATAACCCTTTCTTAGTGGATTCTTTGGGCTATGCTCTCTTTACATCCTATAATTTTTTCCTCCTCCTCTTGTGTGGGATTGCTAGAGCACGAAGGGGAGGTTCCCAATAGAGAGCTCTAATTTGGGCTCTCCCTTTGTCTCTAATGACAAGTAGGCCAGGCATTGATCCGTGAGTATAGCAGAATATCATTAGGAATCGTTTCATTGATTTTTTTTTTCTGCCTCCAGTTCTGGTCATCCAGGTAGTGTCTGGCATAGGCTCCCTGCTTTGGCTTGGACCTCAAATTAGACCAGTCATGGTTGGATACTCTCACAAGTTCTGTGTCCCCGTTGCCCCATTACATTTTGTAGATATGGCAGATTGTGGATCAAAGATTTTGTGGCTGGCTTGGTATTTCAGTTCCATCACCGGAAACCTTGGCTGCTCATAGATGGCTGGTTCAGGCTTCATATCCTGCTTTACTAGGTGACCTCACTAGGGTCACCCTTATAGACTCCAGGAAGTTGCCACTACACTAGGTTTCTACATCATGTTCCCCCCCGCCCACTCCCCCCGCCCACAAATCCCTCTAATTCAGCCATCTATGTCTGTACTGTACTCTCTTCCTCCACCCCTCCACCCCTCCACCTGATCCCTCATGTTCCACTCCTTACCTGCCCCCAGTCCACTCAAAATCTATTCGCTTTCCCCTTCCTGGGGAGACCCATGTTTCCTGTTAGAGCCCTCCTCATCATTTAGCCTCTCTGGGTCTGTGGGTGGTGGCATGATTACAATTTATTTAACAGTACATATCCATTTATATGGACATACCATGTTTTTATTTCTTGGTTATCTTCTCAGGATGATTTTTTTCTAGTTCCATCCATTTGTCTGAAAAGTTAATATTCTCTCTTTTGAACAGCAGAGTAATACTCCGTTGTGTAAATGTACCACATTTCCTTTTTCCTTTTATTTTTAGCTGAAGGACATTTAAGTTGTTTCCAATTTCTGTCTACTATGAATAAAGCCACAGTAAACATAGCTGAGCAAGTGTCTTTGTGATAGGATAGAATGTCCTTTGTGTATATGCCCAAGAAGTAGGTGATTCCTGGTATTCTAAGAAACCACTGTATTGATTTCCACAGTGGATCTACATCTGGGCAAACATGTGCTGTCACTTGTATTATTAATCTTAGCTATTATGACAGGTGTAAGATGAGATCTCAAACTAGTTTTAATTTGCATTTCCCTATTGGATAAGATGTTGAAGATTTCTTTAAGTGCATCTCAGCCATTTGAGATTCCTCTATTAAGATTCTCTTTAGATCTGTATCCAATTTTAAAATTGGATTATTTGTTTTGCTGTCTAGTTTCTTGAGTTCTTTATGTATTTTTGGATATTAGCCCTCTATTGGTTATGGAGTTGGTGAAAATCTTTTCCCATTCTGTAGATTGCTGTTTTGTCCTACTGATGCTGTCTTTTGCCTTGCAGAAGCTTGTCAATGTGATGAAGTCCCATTTATTAATTGCTGATCTTAGAGCCTGTGGTATTGGTGTTCTGTTCAAGAAGTCGTCTCCTGTGCCAATGAGTTAGAGGCTCTTCCTCACTTTCTGTTTTATCAGATTCGGTGTATCTTGTTTTATGCTGAGGTCTTTGATCCATTTAGACTTGATTTTTGTGCAGGGTGATAAATATGGATCTCTTTGTATTCGGCTACATGTAGTCATCCAGTTAGACCAGCACCATTTGTTGAAGATACTGTCTTTTTCCTATTATATAATTTTGTCTTCTATAGAAAAATATCAGCTGTCCATGGGTGTGTGGATTTATATCCGTGTCTGGCTCAATTCTATTGATCAGTGTGTCTGTTTTTATGCCAATACCATGTGGTTTTTATTACTATAACTCTGTAGCACAACATGATATCAGGCAGGGTGGCACATCCAGCAGTTCATTTGTTGTTCAGAATTGTTTTTATCTATCCTGGTTTTGTTTTTGGCTTTTGTCCTTTTTTTTTTCCTATATGAAGTTGAAAATTGCTCTTTCAATGTCTGTAAAGAATTATGTTGGACTTTTGATGGGGATTGCATTGAATTTGTAGATTGCTTTTGGTAAGGTGGTCATTTTTACTATGTTAATACTACTGATCCATGAGCATAGGAGATCTTTCCAACTTCTTATATCTTCTTGAATTTCTTTCTTCAGAGGCTTGAAGTTTTTGCTATATAAGTTTTTCATTTGCTTTGTTAGAGTTACCCCCAGATATTTTATATTATTTGTGGCTATTGTGAAGGGTGTTGTTTTTCTGATTTATTTCCACGTCTGTTTGTCATATTATGCAGTAGACCTACTGATTTTTCTTTTCTTATCTTTTTTTTTTAAGTTAATCTTGTATCCAGCCACTTTGCTGAAACTGTTTATTAGCTGTAGGAGTTCTCCAGTAGAATTTTTGTGGTTGCTTATATGAATTACTATATAATCTGAAAATATCAGTACTTTGACTTCTTTCTTTCCAATTTGTAACCTTTTGATTTCCTTTGGTTGTCCCATTGCTCTAGCTATAACTGTAAGTACTGTATTAAATAGATATGGAGAGAGTAGTCAGCCGTGTCTTGTTCCTGATTTTAGGGTAATTGCTTCGAATTTCTCTCCATTTAATTTGATATTGACTATAGGCTTGGTATAAATTGCCTTCAGTATGTTTAGGTTTATTCCTTGTGTCCCTAATCTCTCCAAGACTTATCATGACAGGTGTTGAATTTTGTCAAAGGTATTTTTAGCATCCAATGAGATGATGATGTGTTTTTTCCCAGTTTTTTATACAGTGGATTACATTAGCTAATATTTTATGTTGATCCATCCCTGCATCTCTGGGATGCAGCCCCCTTGGTTATTGTCTTAGTTAAGGATGTCTACTGCTGTGAATAGACATCATGACAACAGCAATTCTTATAAAGGAAAGCATTCAATTTGTGTTGGATTCCAGGTCAGAGGCAGTCTATTATCATCATAGTGGGAACCATGGCAGCAAGTAGGCAGACATGATGCTGGAGAGGTAGCTGAGAGGTCTGGTAGGCAGCAGGAAGAGAATGAGGCTGGGCTTGGCTTGAACATCTGAAACCTCAAAGCCCATCCCCAGTGACAGACTTCCTCCAACAAAGCCACACACACTGCAACAAGAACACACCTTGGAATAGCGCTACTCCCTATGAGCCTATGGGCATTTTCATTAAAACCACCACATTCATAGTGGATAATCTTTTTGATGTGTTCTTAGTTTGGTTTGCAAGTATTTTATTGAGTATTTTTGCATCTATGTTCATAAAGGAAGTTGCTCTGTAATTTTCTTTGTTGACTCTTTGTGTGGGTTGGGTATCAGAGTGTCTGTGGCTTTGAAAAATGAACTGTGCAGTGTTTCTTCTGTTTCTTTTTTTGTGGAATAATTTGAGGAGCATTGATGTTAGCTCTTTGAAAGTCTGATAGAATTCTGTGCTAAAACCATTTGGCCCTGTGCTTTTTTTTTTTTTTTTTTTTGATTGGGAGACTTTTAATGACAGCTTCTATTTCCTTAGGGCTTATATGTCTATTTAAATTGTTTTTCCCAAAAAACCCAGAATAGCTAAAACAATCTTGTACAATAAAAGATGCTCCGGAGGAATCTCCATACCTGATCTCAAACTGTACTATAAAGCAATAGTACTTAAAACAGCATGGTACTGGCACAGCAACAGGCTGGTTGATCAGTGGAATCGAATCGAAGACCCAGATATGAATCCACACACATATGGTCACTTGATTTTTGACAAAGAAGCCAAATCCATTCAATGGAAAAAGGATAGCATCTTCAACAAATGGTGCTGGTCTAACTGGAGGTCTATGTGTAAAAAAATGAAACTGGACCCATATTTGTCACCTTGCACAAAACTCAAATCCAAGTGGATTAAAGACCTCAACATAAAACCAGAGACACTAACTCACTTAGAAGAAAAAGTGGGAAAGAGCCTGGAACATATTGGCACAGGAGACAACTTCCTGAACAGAACACCAACGGCCCAGGCCTTAATGTCAACCATTAATAAATGGGACCTCATGAGGCTGAGAAGCTTCTGTAAGGCAGGAGACACTGTCAAGAGAACAAAGCGACAGCCTACAGACTGGGAAAAAATCTTCACCAACCCTACATCTGACAAAGGTCTAATATCCAAAATATATAAAGAACTCAAGAAATTAAACACCACCAAACCGAATAACCCAATTGAGAAATGGGGCTTGGAACTAAACAGAGAATTCTCAACAGAGGAGTATCAAATGGCTGAGAAACACTTAAAGAAATGCTCAACCTCCTTAGTCATCAGGGAAATGCAAATCAAAACAACTCTGAGATTCCATCTTACACCCATCAGAATGGCTAAGATCAAAAATTCAAGCGACACCACATGCTGGCGAGGATGTGGGGAGAGAGGAACACTCCTTCATTGCTGGTGGGAATGCAAACTAGTACAGCCACTTTGGAAATCTATCTGGTGCTATCTCAGAAAAATGGGAATAGGGCTTCCTCAAGACCCAGCTATTCCACTCCTTGGAATATACCCAGAAGATGCTCCAGCACACAACAAGAAAATTTGCTCAACCATGTTCATAGCAGCCTTATTCATAATAGCCAGAACATGGAAACAGCCTAAGTGTCCCTCAGTAGAAGAGTGGATAAAGAAACTGTGGTACATATACACTATGGAATACTACTCAGCTATTAAAAACAAGGAATTCCCGAAATTTGTGGATAAATGGATTGAGCTAGAAATGATCATAATGAGTGAGTTAACCCAGAAGCAGAAAGAATCAAATGGTATATACTCACTTATATCTGCATACTAGCCCAAGGGGCATGTCCCACGAAAGCCTTCACTTACCAGGAAACTGGGACAGAGGGGAAGGCATCCTATTGGGACTCTAAATGAGAGACGCATGGGAGAACAGCAAAATAAAAGGATCCAGAGGGTCCTAGAAATCTACAAGTAGAACAATATGATAGGCAGATTTGGGCCCAGGGGTCCCGCTCAAACTAAGGCACCAGCCAAGGACAATACAGGAGGTAAACTTTAAACCCCTTCCCAGATCTAGCCAATGGTCAGAATATTCTCCACAGTTGAGTGGAGAGTGTGATACGACTTTCTCACATACTCTGGTGCCTCACATTTGACCATGTCCCCTGGAGGGGGAGACCTGGTGGCACTCAGAGGAAGGACAGCAAGTAGCCAAGAAGAGACTTGATACCCTATGAGAATATATAGGGGGACGTAATCCTCCTCAGGAACAGTCATAGGGGAGGGGAATAATGGGAAAATGGGGGGGGGAGGAATGGGAGGATACAAGGGATGGGATAAACATTGAGATGTAACAAGAATAAATTAATAAAAAAAAAAATAAATTGTTTTTCCAATCTTGATTTAACTTTGGTAAATGATATGCATTGAAAAATTATACATTTCTTTTAGATTTTCCAATTTGGTGGAGTATAGGTTTTTAAAGTATGACTCAATGATTCTTTGGATTTCCTGGGTGTCTTTTGTTATGGCCCCTCTTTTTTACTGATTCAGTTAATTATGAGATCTTTGCTTTTTGGTTAGTTTGGCTAAGGTTTATCTATCTTGTTGATTTCCCCAAAGAACCAGTTCTTTGTTTCATTGGTTCTTTGTATAATTCTGTTTGTTCTTATTTTATTAATTTCAGCCCCGAGTTTGATTATTTCTTGCTGTTTATTCTTCTTGGGTATGCTTTCTTCTTTTTGTTGTAGAGATTTCAGGTGTGCTTATAAGTTGCCAGTATGAGATCTCTCCATTAAAAAAATGTAGTCACTTAAGACTATGCACTTTCCTCTTAGCACCACTTTCATTGTGTTCCATAAATTTGGTATGTTGTATATTTGTTTGTTTGTTTGTTTGTTTTTTTTTGGAGTCATCCTGTATCAACTTTTCAACTTGTTTGAAGTCTGTTTATAAATTTTGTTAAAGATTGATTAATTGATTATATATACTGTATTCTGCCTGCATGAGTGCCTGCACACCAGAAGATGGCACCAGATCTCATTGTAGATGGTTGTGAGCCACCATGTGGTTCCTGGGAATTGAACTCAGGACCTCTGGAAGAACAGATGGTGCTCTTAACCTCTGAGCCATCTCTCCAGCTGTATATTTGTTTTTATTGAATCCCAGAAAGTCTTTAATTTCTTTCTTCATTTCTGTCTCGACACATTTTTCATTAAGTAGAGTACTGTTCAGTTTACATGAATTTGTAATCTTTCTTTTGTTGTACATCCAGCTTTCATCTGTGGTGGCCTGATAGCATGTAGATATGAAGGGTGTTGTTTCCCTAATTTCTTTCTCAGCCTGTTTGTCACTTGTACACAGGAGGGTTACTGATTTTTTAAAGTTAATTTTGTATCCAGCCACTTTGTTGAAAATGTTTATCAGTTATAGGAGTTCCCTGGTGGAATTTTTGGGTCACTTACATATACTATCATATAATTTTTGAGTAGCCATACTTTGACTTCTTCTTTTTAAATTCCAATTCCTATCTACCCCCTTGGTTTCCTTTAGTTGTCGTATTGCTCTAGCTGGGACTTCAAGCAGTATATTGGAGAGATATGGAGAGAGTGGACAGCCTTATCTTGTCCCTGATTATATAAAGTTGATTTAAGTTTCTCTCCATTTAATTTGATGTTGGCATGGGCTTGCTGTATGTTGCCTTTATTGTGTTTATGTATGCACCTTGTTGGTGTTGGAGCTTCTCAAAAGCCTTTTCAGCACCCAATGACATTATCATGTGTTTTTTTTTCTTTCAGTTTGCTTATATGGTGGATTATATTGATGGATTTTCCTATGTTGAACCATCCCTGCATGCCTGGGATGAAGCCTACTTGATCAGGGATGATATATTTGATCGTTCCTGGATTCAGTTTGCAATGTTTATAAGGAAAATTGGTCTGAAATTCTATTTCTTTGTTGGGTCTGTGTGGTTTAGTTATCAGGGTAACTGTGGCCTCATAGAATGACTTTGGTAATGTTCCTTCTGTTTCTATTTTATGGAATAGTTTGAGGAGTAGTGGTACTAACGCTTCTTTGAAAGTCTGGTGGAATTCTGCACTGAAACCTTCTGACCCTGGGCCTGTTTTTGGTTGGCTGACTTTTAATGACAGCTTATATTTCATCAGGAGTTATAGGTCTATTTAAATGTTTACCTGATCTTGATTTAATGTTGGTAAGTGCTATCTATCAAGAAAATAATGAATTTTATTTAGATTTTCCACATTGTGGCATACAGGCTTTTGAGGTAAGACCCAATGATTATTTAGATTTCCTTGGTATCTGTTATTATGTCTTCCTTTTTGTTTCTAATTTTGTTACTTTGGATACTTTCCTTCTGCTATTTAGTTAGTTGGCTAAGGGTTTGTCTTCTTGTTGGTTTTCTCAAAGAACCAGCTCTTGTTTTCATTAATTCTTTGTATTTCTCTCTTTGCTTCAACTTTACTGATTTCAGTCCTGAGTTGGATGATTTCCTGCCATCTATTCCTTTTGGGTGTGTTTACTTCTTTTGTTATAGAACTTTCAGATGTGATTTAAATTGTTTGTATGAGATCTCTTTATGAAGGCACTTAGTGCCTTAGTACTTAGTGCTTTCATTGTGTCCCATAAGTTTGGGTATGTTGTGCCTCCATTTTCACTGAATCTAGAAAGTCTTTAATTTCTTTTTTAAATTACTCCCTGACCCAGTGGTCAGTGAGTAGAGAGTTGTTCAGTTTCCATGAGTTTGTAGGCATTCTATTGTTTCTGTTGTTATAGAAGTTCAGCTTTAATCTCTCGTGGTCTAATAGAATACAAGGTGTTATTTCAATTTTCTTTTATCTGTTGAAATTTGCTTTGTGGCCAAGTATGTGGTCAATTTTGGAGAAGGTTCTGTGAGTTGATGAGAAGAAGGTATATTCTTTTATGTTAGGATGGAATGTTCTGTAGATATCTGTTAGGTCCAATTGACTCATAATGTTGGTTAGTTTCATTATTTCTCTGTTTAGTTTCTGTCTCAATGATCTGTCCATTGGTGAGAGAAGTGTGTTGAAGTCTCTTACTACTAATGTGTAGGATTTGATGTGTGACTTATGCTTAAATTTCTTTTATGAATGCAAGTGCCCTTGCATTTGGAGATATGTGTTCAGAATTGAGATGTCATCTTGGTGGATTTTTATTTTTATGAGTATAAAGTTTCCCATCTCTTTCAATTAATTTTGGTTGAAAGTCTATTTTATTAGATACTAGAATAGCTACTTCAGTTTGTTTCTTGTGTCTCTTTGCTTGGAAAATATTTTTCCAGCCCTTTACTCTGAGGTAGTGTTTATATTTGTTGCTGAGGTGTGTTTCTTGTATACAACAGGATGATGAACCCTGTTTTTGCAACCATTCTGTTAGCATATGTCTTTTCAATGATGAATTGAGACCATTTGATGTTTAGAGAAATTAATGATCAAAGATTGTTAATTCCTGTTATTTTGATGTTGGTGGTTGTGTGTGTGTGTGTGTGTGTGTGTGTGTGTGTGTGCATGTGTGCGCACGCGCATGTGCTTCCCATCTTTTTCTTTTTCTGGTGTGGAATTATTTACTTTCTCTGTTTTCTTGGATGTAGTTACCCTCACTGGGGTGGGTTTTTACTTCTTATATTTTCTGTAGGGCTGGAATTATAAATAGATATTGTTAAATTTGCTTTTGTCTTAGAATATCTTGTTTTCACTATATATGGAAATTGAGAGTTTTGCTGGGCATAGTAGTCTAGGCTGACATATGTGGTCTCTTAGGGTTTGCAAGACATCTGTCCAGGCCCTTCTGGCTTTTAGACTTTCTGGTGAGAAGTCAGGTGTAATTCTGATAGGTCTGCCTTTATATGTTACTTGGCTCTTCCCCTTTTCAGCTTTTAATATTCTTTTTTGTTCTGTAGATTTAGTATTTTGATTATTATGTGGTAGGAGGATTTCTTTTTTGGTCCAGTCTAATTGGTGTTGTGTATGCTTCTTGTGTTTTTCTAAGCATCTCTTCCTTTAGGTTGGGAATTTTTTCTTCTATGATTTTTGTTGAAAATACTTTCTGGTCTGTGGAGCTGAGTCTCTTCACCTTCTTCTATTCCTATTATTTGGAAGTTAGGTCTTTTCACAGTATTCCAGATTTCCTAGATGTTTTGTGTCAGGAATTTTGTTTTGCTTTTTGTTTTTTTTTAGCTTTAACATTTTCTTTTACTGATGTATCTTCACTTCCTGAGATTCTCTCCTCCAGCTCTTGGATTCTGTTGGAGATGCTTGCACTTGTTATTCCCGTTCTCTTCCCTAGGTTCTCCATCTCCAGATTGTGCTTTCTTTATTGCTTCTACTACCTTTTTCAGGTCTTGGACAGTTTTATTCATTTCCTTCACCTGTTTAATTTTGTTTCCCTATATTTCTTTAAGGATTTATTTATTTCTTCTTTAAAGGCCCCTATCATCCTTATGAGACTGGTTTTAAGGTAATTTTCTTGTTCCTCAGCTGTGTTGAGCTATCCTGGGCTTGCTGTAGTTCTGGTGTTGACATATTGCCCAGGATCTTATTATTTGTGTTCTTGCATTGGCCTTTAGCCATCTAGTTGTCTCTGGTATTGGCTAGTGGTTCCTGGGAGCTGCCCCCTTCCAGGAATGCACGTAGATGTGAGGTCCAGTTGTCGGAGTGTGCAGAGGACCAGGCATAGTTCACCTCTGCTGTGTTTGCCCTGCAGCTTGATGGTCCCTGGGGGCCTTTGTCTTTTCCCAGTGGCTGGAAAAAGGCCTCCGAAGATGAGGCACTGGACTGGGAATGGGGTTTTCTGGGGACAGGGTGGGTCTCTCCTCTGCTAGATTTGCTGGGAGATAGGGCAGGCTGGTAACGTGGTCCACTGGGTCTTACCTGGTAGTCCTTGGTAGCTGTAGGCCTGTCTTGCCCCGGTGGCCTCCAGGGGCCTCCAGAGACCGAGGTGCTGGTGGTTCCCAGGACCCACTGGTTTCTAGGAATAAGTATGGGGTGAAGTCTAGTAGGTGGAGGGTGCAGGGGCCTGGGCATACCTCACCACTGCTATGCTTGCCTATTGTGTTGGGGCAAGCAGGGGCCTGATGCCTGGAGATCTCACCTGTCTTCCTCAGGTGGCCACCACAGGCCTCCAGGGATAGGGTGCTCTTACTGCTTTTCTTTTCAAAGACTATTTTAAAATATTTATTTTAGCCATGTGTATATGTATATGTGTCTGTGTTTAGGTCTGTACACATGAGCATAGTGCCCATGGAGGCCAGACAAGGTTGCCAGTCACCTGGAGCTGGAGACATTGGCAGTCATGAACCTCCCGCTGTGAGTGCTGTCACTTGAACATCTGTAAGGCTGTGTGTGATCTTAACTGTTGAGACATATTGCCTCTGTCTTCCTAAGGAGGAAGATTCCTCATATTGAGACCAGTGGCCTGTCTTAATATGCCCGGACAGTGTAACATCTAGGCTAGATTTAGCCAAGGGAAGAAATGGTTAGGATTCAATTGTCAAGTCATCTTTTGAAGAGGAAGGAAAAGTTATTGTGATTTTTATCAGTACCTTCATATACCTTTAATTGCCATAAAATATAAGTAACATAAACCACCTTACCCATCTTAAATGTGCAGCTCTCTATAGCATCAAATGATCCAAACCAGGCAGCCAAAGTCACCACTTTCTCTAATGCTTTTTGATCTTTTCAACACTAACTCCCCATTCCTTTCTCCTTGTGGTCCCTGGACCACACTGTATATCACTATTCCATATTTTGTTTCTCTGAATGTAATTACTTTAGGTATTATACATAAATGAAATCATACTGTATTTATAGTTTTGTGGTTGGCTTGTTTTACTTGGTAAAGAGTCTTCCAGGTTCATCTGTGCTCTAACATGTGTTAGGATTCCCTTCCTGACTAATATTCCATTGTTAACATATAACCCAAATTTGTTCATCCATTCATAACTAAGGGATATAGGCTACATCTACCTATGGATGTTTGTGCAAAATGGTACTGTGAACATGGGTGTACAGAATCAGTTTAAGTAAGAAGACCTGCTTTCTAATTTAGAAAAGAATGCTAGTGGTTTTAGACACATGGAGTTTCCTGTCCGCAGCCACCACTTCGGTGAGTGTAATGCTCCTGCTTGCATGAGGAACGCCAGCTCCCTGGCGCTGTTCCTTCTGTATTACTTATTCATCTGCTCTGATGCAAACAATGCGGCTGCTCAACAGACAGTGCAGTCTGCAAGTGAGATACTGTTCCAGAACTGGAGTACATGTCTGCCAGCCAGTGACCTGGAACCAATTCATACACAGCAACACCACAGACATAATACAGAGGTATGGAAAATAAAATTACATCAGGAATCCTATTATGCCTGTAACAGACTTTTTCTGGCTCAGTTCTTTTTGCCCTTGCAGGAAAGAAAAGTTTTTTTTTTAAATCATTTCTGCAGAACTTAAAGGATTATGTGGCAGGTGGATGTGTTTTCAAAAAGAGAGGAAAGTGTAGGCAGAGAAAGCCAGAGCCTGCACTGGATCAATGAACTAGACAGAGAGCTAGATAGCTGTGAGAGGAGGTCACTCTGGGCGTCTCTTCTGGGATGGTTTTCTACCTCTCAGGACTTGTGTCAGTGCGTGTGTAGCATCCTGCCAGTGTCTCCTGCAAACATCTCTGGCCTGGTCTGACAGGACTGCAAGTGATCTCCTCGTCCTCCTGGAGTCTGCGCTCTGAGTTCAGAGATGCATATCAGTTTACTAACAGCAGACACTGAAAAATGAAAGATGAAATAAGTGGCTTGCAAAAAGCTGCTTTAGAGAAAGAAGGAACTGAAATGGAAGAATACATTTAGAAGTTCCTATGGGAGAAGTTTGCAGAGGGCAAGTCTGGGGCTGGATGTGTAGCCAACCAAAGTGAGATGCACTTTGGAGATGTGAGACAAGCACAATCAAGACATGAAAGACTTATTTCCTGTGCAGGCACAGGGAGAGAAGGGGAGAGAGAGAGAGAGAGAGACACACACACACAGACAGACAGACAGAGAGAGAGAGACAGAAACAGAGACAGAGACAGGAGAGAGACAGACAGAGAGACAGAGAGAGAGAGAGAGAGAGAGAGAGAGAGAGAGAGAGGAGAGTTGTTTCTAAGGCAAAAGAAGAAGCTTTATCTAGTTGGCCTTTATCTATTCATGTATTCGTTGGAGGCTCATCCATTCCTGATCCTGCTCAGTTAAAGCATACACTCCTGGACACACTCAGGTTAAGGTCACAATTTAAAAGGAAAAGACAGTAGACACACTTTTGATGTGTTTGGCTCAAAGCCTTGGAGCATATATGTCTAAGATTAAAGTCATGGGCAAAAATGCCCCAGGGGTGTGTTTAGCTTACACCAAGAAGTTCTAGCGGGAAATGAAGGAAAAGATGCTGTGAAGGCATGTTAACACAGAGGCCCACCCCTAAAGGTGCCTGCCTTACTTCACAGCTAATAGGAGAATAGGTAGGGTCCAGGGAGATCGAAAGGAAATGAGTCTCCTCAAAAGAGATTAATTTGTAGACGTTAGGCCAAAGGCAGAAGGAAAACATTGACTGTGTGTGTGTGTTTGTGTGTGTGCAAAAATAGAATGCTTTTCTTTAAAAAAAAGAAAGAAAAGAAAAAAAAATTCACCCTCTCTCCCAGGAGTTTAATCCAAGCTGCCTTTACAAGTACACTCTCACTTAAACGAACACAAAGCTTCTCTAAGGTTTTTTTTTTCCCCCTGGCATCATCTTGACAAGCCTATCTCCTTTTAAGAACCTGTTAGCAACGTTAGGAACAATTTAGTTACCTGTCTCAATACTGAGTCAACCTGTATAAGACTTGTGGGCTACATTACTTTTTTTTTCTTTAATGTATGAGGGTTTTGCCTGCATGCATTGTGTACCATATGTATGCTATGCCCATGGAGGCCAGATGGAGACCAGATTAAATCCCCCTGTGACTGGAGTTGCAGACAGTTGTGAGCTGCTGCTTGGGTGCTGGGACTTGAACTCAGATCCTTTGGAAGAGCAGTTTGTGCTTTTCATGACCAAGCCATCTCTCCAGACCCATTTTCTTTTATTATTTTATTTTTGAGATTATAATACAATTATATTTCCCCCTTTCCTTTCTTCCCTCTAGACCCTCCCATATACCTCTCCTTGCTTCCTTTCAAATTCATGATCTCTTTTTTCATTAGTTCTTATTGCATACACACACACACACACACACACACACACACACACACACACACACACATTTATATGCATACCTGAAAGTTCTGGAGTCCATATAATGTTACTTGTATCTATGTTTTCAGGGATGACCACTAGATATTGGAGAATCAGTTGGTGGGCTCTTTCCTGGGGGAGTATTTTTCTCCTGCTTTCAGTGAATTTATTTGTGTATGGATGAGGCCTCCTGGGGTTTTCCCCATTCATGTTGGCATGTTTATTGTTGCTATTGTTTGGGCAGTCATGTTAGTGAGTGTAGCCTCTGACATATTAGGAGGCGTACCTCACAGCAAAGTTCCTGATCTTCTGGCTCCTACAGTGTTTCTGCCCCTCTTCTCCAGTGTTTCACGAGCCTTAGGTAAAGGAGTGTTTTGTAGATGTATCTACGGGCATTGAGCAGGGCAATTCTGCACATTCACTGGCTATGTTTCTATAGTGGTGATCTCCATCTGTTGCAAATAGAGGTTTGCTTTATGAAGGGTGAAGACTTCACTTATTTGTTGGTACAAGGACAAATGCTTAGATTGTTGTGAAGGTTTAGAATGCTTCAGTAAAGTTGTAGCTGTTGGTCTCCTCCAACAACCATGACTTCACTAAGCCTGAGTAGTTAGCTAGGTTTCCAGTCCTAGGCATAGTGCTCCTCTTGTTGAGCGCACCTAAAGTCCAACCAGAGACTTGTTGCTTGCTGCCCGGATATGTATGCCACTACTGCACTCTTAGGATTATCATGTCATGTTGGTCACTTATGTGGTTTATAGATGTCATTGCTGAGTCAGACTGTTGGAGATTTCCCTCCTTTGGAAGCTTTTATGGCACGTTCCAGTACCATGAAAGCTAGTCTTCAAGGAGGTGGGAGCTAGGTCAATCCTAGTTCAGGGGTCTTTGAGCCCGATTTTAGAAATTCATGGTGTTTTTAGCAACAGGGACTTAACCTTCTGCCTCTAGGGGGCAACCAAGGGCAGTAGCAGTAGGCTCTGTGTTTTGAGCACATATTATAGAGGTGGGCTGGGGTTTAACAGAACTGGGCCGTTACATTTATTGATAACTTTCCTCAAAGGTTGCTAGAGGAACTGGGAGGGTGAAGACTTCCCAGACTCTCCTCACTTGACGAATCTGTTGCAGTCTCGCAGCTTTCCCCTGTCTCTGAACCAGCAGCTTTACAGAGCAGTTTGCATAATGTGCAAGCAGATATTCACTAAGGAGCAGCTGGAACACATAGCCACTGAGCACGCAGTGAAGAGGAGTCCACACATTTCCCTGAGGTAATTAACAGTTCCTTTCCTTGTTTTATTTAAATTTTGTTTTTACCTAACTGACCTTACTACTGCTCTTAGTGAAACAGTTTAAAAGAAGAGTTTCAGAAATCAGAAAGTTCTTTCTTGACTAAGTGCTAGAAGTACTGAGGTTGACTGATGCAGTGTGGCATATGAAGGGTTTGTGTACAGACCTATTGCCCCTAAGTTTTCCAGGGGAGCCTTACTCGGAATGGGAAGACTCCTTTCCAAGTAGCTAGTAAAGTGTCACCTCAAGTGAGTAAGATAAGGCTTAGCAGATGTGTCCCGGAAAGGCCACAGAAATATCTAAAAGTGAAACACTCATAACCCCAGCTCAAAGATGTTAGCTGAGTGAGATGGGCTCCTGGAACCAAGAAATTGTTTGCACAGTCCACTCAGGCTGGGTGATGCAGGTTAGTACTCTTAGCTACTTGGGAGGCTGGCAGGAGCATTCCAAGTTCTAGCCTAGCTTGGGTAACTTACTATTGAAATAAATAACAATAAAAGAATACAAAAGGCTAGGATGCAGCTCTGTGGTCAAACATGAGGTAGCATGCGCAAGGCCCTGGGTTTAACACCAATACTATGAAACAGCAGCAGCAATAAGGACTGGTCTTTGGGACACCATTACTTGCAAGTCTCTGGACTGTGTCCCAGCGTCATACGAACTCCATTTTAGTTGCTTCCCAGTAATACCTCACAACTCAGTGGAGATATTATGCTGCCATTTTAACAGTAGAAAAACAGATTCTGTGTTAAAAAAAATTCTGTGTTAGAATCGCATTCCATGCTTTTTGTAAAGACCCATTCAGAATTATATACTCGGAACTGCTGAAACAGTCATCATTACACATAATATAGGAATCAAAAAGCTATCAATAAGCTAGACTGCTAATGAACTTAAACGAACATTCTATGTAACTAAAAACCAAGATTGCAACGGTCAACTATAGAAGCCGTTCATTCAGGCATCCAGCAATTCCCATACTTATGCCACATGTAAGGCATCCTATGAATTGGGTTCATAGAAAGGAAAAACCAGATAGTCTGAAAACACAGGCTTTAAGAAAGTAATTATACTAATGGATATTTCCTCATAGTTATTTCTTCTTGCAGCAGGAAGAAGGGCTCATTAGCCTTGGGAAACTCACAAAACTCACAAGAAAGTTACAGGACTTACAAAAAGTTCCCAATGCACAGAATTATTCCTGGAGGTTAGTTATATAACTGATAAGCAATTGTGGAAAAGAGACTCTTTGGTGGAGCTGCCTACAGGGTTTTCAGACAACGCCAGGGATGTACCTTTCATGAAGTTGTTCATTCCAGGGAGGACTTTTTTTGATGATACACCGCCTTCAATTAGACTTGGGTCGAATAGCTTCTTTGATCTGTTCTCAGTGACCTGTGACTAGACATCTATTATTCACACCTCTCCAGAATAAGTCACATAGGATTTGACACCCGAATAGGAACACAACAGAAAAAAGGTTGGGATAAGATCAGGTAAATGGCTCCTGCAATAGATGACAAGACAAGCAACTGGAGCCGAGGGCTTGAGACTGGAGCCGAAGCTGAAGTTTGAGGGTAGAGTGTCCACAGGGACAACCTGGTGTGGCTACCTTATCCCATGTGCTTTGTCTTGTGCCCCTTGCTATAACTAGCTTCTGTGGGTGATAGTGTTCACAACTGAAGCTGAGTCATTTATGGTGGTGGGAGGTAGCTAGAGAGGAATGTAGCATGCCTTTTAATGGGTGAGGATGTCATCCCAAATGGCTGAAGGTCAAGGGGATACACTGCAGTCCATGACAGCAGGACTTATGGGAGAATCAGGAGCAGGAGATGGCAGGAAATGGCAGGAGATGGGTGACATTTGTGTGGGCAATAGGATATGCAACTGAGGCTCAGCTACGTGCCTGGAAATAACTTAGCATGTAGATGAGCAATTACAATCGTAAAAAGACGTGCTAATGTTCCTGCTATGCTCTGTATTACTTCTGACTTGTCAGGAGAAACAGGAAAAGGAAGAATGGATAAAGATGTTGGTTTGACTTTTTGTTGTTGTTGTTGTTTTGAGACAGAGTTTCTCTGTAGCCCTGGCTGTCCTGGGCTCGCTTTGTAGACCAGGCTGCCTTCGAACTCACAGTGATCCACCTGTCTCTGCCTCCCTGAGTGCTGGGATTAAAAGCATGTGCCACCACGCCTGGCTGGTTGGATATTTCTTAAAGCTGGAAGGCCTCAGGGGAAAATGAGTGTGTTAGATCTGTGCTGAGGGCCCTTCTCCTGACATCCGAAAGACTTAGAACCCAGACACAAAGTGGAACAGTGACGAGGGAGAGAGCAAAGCCCAGCCAAAAGAAGACACACCTCGAGTCTGAACCTTGATACGGAGTAGAAAAAATGTCTATGACTCAGCATGAGCACGGGGCCCTTATTAATGCTCCACTAAAGTACAACATGGCAACTGGGACTATTCTGCTTCTGAACTGCTCAAACTGGGGAGACTTTTAACCAATAAATGAGAGAGTCTCTCATAGCCTATCTTGTGAGGCTGTGTGACATGGGGCAGATGGATCAGCCAGAGTGCCAATGGAAGCAGAGAGACTGAGTCACATAACTTCCTATCCTTCCTGAGACAAAGGTTTCATAATCAGTCTCTATCAAGAAAGCTCTGATGGGCTGGCTCCTACAGGCCATGACGGACACTTGGCTGTCACTGGCTGAGTTCCACGTGAGTTGCAAGGATTAGAGGATGAGAAAGGACAGGCATCACTGAGGGAACTGGAAGTCATGGAAGCGGCATTCTATTCTTAGTTTACCCAACCAGTTAGGATGTTACCCGTAGACGAGTAGCGGAAGAGATTGGTTCCACAGGCCCTGTTGCAACTGGGATAGAATTTTAGTGGCTTTGCTGGGCTTCATGGTTGGACAGGGTCTTTGTGTGGAGGAGGTACTCTGGGTGGTTTAATTGATTTGTATGACAGTGTAAATAAAATACATAATGTACTAAAACATTCAGGAGGAGATGGGGGAAAAGTCAGAGCAGATTATGGGACATGTTTAGGTCACTTAGAAGCAAATGTGGCAAGATTTTAGTGGAGCTAAAGTTCCTGGGAAAAGTTGACAGCAAGACAAATTCAATGCATTTAAGCCTCTGAAAGACTTCAAAGCCTGAGGACTATAGTTCATTAGTAGGGTAAAAGGAGTGCATGAGGGAGAGGTAAGAAAGCATCTCCCAAGTTTGGGCAATTGTTTCCTTGGGCTATTCTGTATACAGATCTCTCCTGGGGGTTGAGATTGTTTGTCCAGCCCAGGGCTTCTTCAGCAGCCAGGTATAGCTGATGCTACAACACTAGCCTAGAGCGTAGGTGAGCACACGGCCTTGCTCCCCATAGGTCTTGGGCTAAGCTGATGAGTTTACAAGCTGGCTAGGTTGAGCCCAGTAGAGGACAAAGAAATGCAAGGTGGTGCCATACCAGTGTTTCAGGATGTGAAAGTTCATCCATGCTACTTTAACCAACATAGTTCATTTGAAAAACAAATGATACAAGTAACAGGATCTTTTCGTGCTGTGTTGGACCCTTGTTCATGTTTCATGTTTAATTTTTTCTTAGTCACTCATGACCAACTGACAATTGCTTGGTATGGATGGCTGTGGACCTACAGAGAGCCTGCTCAACTCCATAAAACATTCCTCCGTTTTCCTATAGTTAAAAAAATGAGGCAAGAGATTCCATATTACACCCATCAGAATGGCTAAGATCAAAAATTCAAGTGACACCACATGCTGGCGAGGATGTGGGGAGAGAGGAACACTCCTTCATTGCTGGTGGGAATGCAAACTAGTACAGCCACTTTGGAAATCTATCTGGTGCTATCTCAGAAAAATGGGAATAGGGCTTCCTCATGACCCAGCTATTCCACTCCTTGGAATATACCCAGAAGATGCTCCAGCACACAACAAGAAAATTTGCTCAACCATGTTCATAGCAGCCTAATTCATAGTAGCCAGAACATGGAAACAGCCTACGTGTCCATCAGTAGAAGAATGGATAAAGAAACTGTGGTACATATATAGTATGGAATACTACTCAGCTATTAAAAACAAGGAATTCCTGAAATTTGTGGACAAATGGATTGAGCTAGAAATGATCATAATGAGTGAGTTAACCCAGAAGCAGAAAGACTCAAATGGTATATACTCACTTATATCTGCATACTAGCCCAAGGGGCATGTCCCATGAAAGCCTTCACTTACCAGGAAACTGGGACAGAGGGGAGGACATCCTATTGGAACTCTAGATGAGAGAAGCATGGGAGAATAGCAAAGTAGAAGGATACAGAGGGTCCTAGAAACCTACAAGTAGAACATTATGATAGGCAGATTTGCGCTCAGGGGTCCCGCTCAAACTAAGGCACCAGCCAAGGACAATACAGGCAGTAAACTGTAAACCCCTACCCAGATCTAGCCAATGATCAGAACATTCTCCACAGTTGAGTGGAGAGTGGGGTATGACTTTATCACGTACTCTGGTGCCTCATCTTTGACCATGTCCCCTGGAGGGGGAGACCTGGTGGCACTCAGAGGAAGGATAGCAGGTTACCAAGAAGAGACTTGATACCCTATGAGCATACACAGGGGGAGGAAATCCCCCTCAGGCACAGTCATAGGGGAGGGGAATAAGGGGAAAATGGGAGGGAGGGAAGAATGGGAGGATACAAGGGATGGGATAACCATTGAGATGTAACAAGAATAAATTAATAAAAAATTTTGAAAAATGAGGCAAACTGGGGCAGAATCCTAACAAGAGAGACAAGGGGAAAAGGCCAAGAGGATGAAAGAAAAGATGAAAGGCTTCCCCAACCTGGACCCCTGGTTTTTAAAACCCTGGGTTGAGAAATGTAAGGACAGTCCCAGGGTATCGCTTCTGTTTACAATAACTTTCCTGAGAGCCTGTCTGAGGAACTGGGATCCTTGCTGATTCAGAGGCAGCTTTGAAGTGTCTTATCAACACAGAACCAGGTTGGTGACACCTTTTTGCCAAATGGTCTTTTGAGAGTCGCTGCCCTTTTCTGAGAGCCGATAGACTGTCTTCTCTGGAAGGGAACGTATTCGACCTCTGTCTAGTGATAGGTCACTAGACAGACCCACAAATAGGTACATAGCATTTCATGTCATAAAGTCAATTCAAAACAGCTAAATAAAGGGCCCATGATTCTGAACCAGACCCTATTGGGAGGCCCATTGCAGCTCCAGATAGGGCAGGGGAAGCTTTGGGCTGCTTCGGGGCCCAAATAAAGGCAATTTGAAATCAAGAAGAGATTTCAATCGAGGCCTTATCTCAGCTACTTGAATTTTCTCAGTGTCCTACCTGATAATGAAGAGGTAAGCTGGAAACAGACGTGAAACTTCAGGCGGCCTAATCTCAGACCCTATTTTTCTAGCAGACTTGGAGTCCTGTTGCCTTCTTACGATGATGTTTCCAGTACTCCGGCGACTGTCCATGTGAGCCTGGGATGGTTGTTGGCAATCTCTGAGGCCCTGTACTTTCTCTGAAAGCTGACATCTGAAAGGACCTCAAGTCTTTTCTGACTAGGAAGGGTGATCTTCATTCCTCATTGTCTTGCCTCTCTGTGGCCCTTGACTTGCTGCAACCATGTCTGCTCTGAGCTTCTATTAGAGTGGCGGACTGAGGATTGAAGCTTCACAGAAACAGAAGAAAGAGCCAGTGACTGGTCCCACAGCCTGTGTCTCAGCAAGTGCGAGCCTCATTCTGTCTTCCTCTGAGTCCTCTTCCAACGGTGAGTGTTCTAAAGTGGGATTGCCATTATGCTATCGAAGCCCAGCCTAACAGTGCCAAACCTATCTACTCTTTCCATTTGGAACTTGCTCTTGGACAGGCCCATTTCTCCCCATTTAAATTTCCAGCTGGGAAAGTTGTCTTGTTCTGCTTTGTCAGACAAAGCTGAGCTTTGGTACATTTTGGAAATTTAGTTGATCACTATTTGGAGTGCCCGTGAGTGTTTAGTCAAGAAGCAGAGAACGGTGAAAGGTGATGCTCAGCTGTCTTCCCCTTTGTGTAAGATCTAGTGTCCCAGCTCCCAAAATGGTCCTGAGTGTGGGTCTTCCTGCCCTTCAACTAACCCAATCAACACAATCACTTACAGGCATGGCCAGAGGCTAAACATTCTCTCCTGAGCCTGCCTGAAGCCTTGTCTTTTATATAATCCTAGATTCTGTTAACAATTTGCCTGAGCATCACAGAAGCTTAAAATTTCTTTATCAGTTAAATCACATAGAAATGCCTCGACTGCTGAAGGCTGCAGGACAAGAATAAAACAATTATGTAAATAAGTAAATTGCCCAGTGTGTAAGTTGCATGCTCCAAATACTGAACTCAGGTCTGCTGGGTTCCAGCAACTGTGCCTGTTATTCAACCGTATCTGAAGCCGTGCTTTTGAGCTCCTGGTTAGTTGATTCCTTATAAGGCCAGCTAGAATAACTCACCGACGTGCAAACCACCCAATCCATGTAGCTTTGTCAGATGTATTTTTCTGGCACACACCCTCCCTCCCCCCTGTATTTGGAGAAGAATATCGCAGATGTCAGGAAGCAACAGGCATGTTCTGCAGCCAGAAATCAGCACCCACGTGAACATCAGTTGCCTAAATGTTTTCTTTCATATATCTTGATATTTCTCAGAAGCACACCATCTGTTCTTAGAATAGACAACCAGAAAATATCTTCGGTAGTTTTTCTTATCTCTTGTAATGAATTATCTTTGTTCTTATACATACATAATCAGATTTTGAACAGGAGGATGAAACGCTGACCATCTCATCACTCCAAAGGAAGGCGATGTATGTTAACTAGATTGATTAAACACGAGGAAAGGACATACGAGTCGAGAGCTTCTGATCAAGTGCCGGAAGGCAAGCATACATGTTCTTTTATACAGGAGCTAGAAAAACTGAATTACAAGTAGAATATTGACTGGAAGAGATTGGGAAGGGTAGAGTGTGTGGAGTGGACAGGGGCAATGGGTTAGGTCAGTACACACGATGTGCATGTATGGAAAATGCACACTGAACCTCATATGTACAGTTAACATGAGTTAATTTTTAAAAAAATTTTTTGAAACAGGGTTTCTCTGTGTAGCCTTGACTGTCCTGGACTTACTTTGTAGACCAGGCTGGGCTTGAACTCACAGCGATCCACCTGCCTCTGCCTCCCAAGTGCTGGGATTAAATGCATGCGCCACCACCACCCTGCGAGTTAAATATTTTTAATGATGCTCATGCTCTGGTGGGACAAACAGTATTTGAAATACTGAGGACAGTGGCAACTACACAGTAAAAATTCAATAAGTGCTGAGTATTTTTGCAATTACTTTTTTTTTCTAGTTGCAGTGTTTCTTCCCCTTACAGTAGACAAACTGTCCTCGGTTTTGCCTTATGTGGCATGAAAAACCTTAAAGTCAAAGCAATCTCTCCATTTGTTTATCTAAAGATGTTTACTGTGCCCCCTAAATACACTGGTGAGTAAAATGGTGAAATCCCTGCGTTCAAGGCCATAGTCTTGTTCAAGATACAGGCAGAATCAATTGCTGCGCAGAGGCGTTTAGTGTTCCTGATGGGAGGGATGAAAACAGGTATGACATTCGTGTAGGGAGTAACTTATCCTTTTAAGTGACATTTGAGTTTTGAACTCGAAAAGATGAGTGGCATCACTGAAGGCAGAGAAGTGGACGGGTAAAGTGTTCTAGAGGAAATGCCCCTGTATGCCTGTCCCATCCTTTTCTCCTTCAGCTACTGTAAGCTCACGACAGCGCCCAGGTGTGTACGCAACACACCTCCACGGCACGGTCCTCATGGAAACATTTTCTACTTCAAAGTAGCAGAGTAACAGCAAACCTGCTATTTCTCTGCCACAGCTGCCGGCATTCTCAGAATTCACCAGGCCCTTCTACAATCAGCAGCTAAGCCATTGCTGCCACAGAAAGGGCCTTGAGAAACTGATGCCTTACTCAGAAAGGCTGTAGTTTTCTCTCTTAGCTCATCTCTGGTGTCGTGTTGGTTTTTAAATATTTTGAATGTAACATAGCTGTAATCCCAGCACTTGAAAGGCTGAAGCAGGGGAGCTGGGGATTCCAGGCCAGGTTGGGTGATATAGTAAACTCCAGACAGGCTCTGTCTCAAAATCAAGTTACATTTTCAATATAGTCTACGATATCATAACTAACCCACAATGAAGTCTCGATTTTATCTCCTGGGAAAGATGCATAAAATTGGAAAATGAAAGTGACCTAGCTTAGACTTTACCTGACTTTCAGTTTATCTTTCTAGTTTGTAATCTCTGACTGTTGAAGCGAACAGAAAGAAACTAGCTAACTAGTCCTTTGAAGAATGACTAAGTATCTCAGGCTGATTCCTTGGCTCTTTGCAGTTATATTTTACTTTGCAGTTGCTTATTTTAATGAAAGAGTCACAGAAACCAATCGATTCTCCAAATAGAATGTAAAATAATAGATACAATTTTAGTGGGAGGTTATCAGAGGGCAACTTTAAATCGTTTGCCAAGAAGTAAGTGTTCAATCTTAGTTAACAAATACAACCTGACTGTTGCTCTTAATGCTGTTTTGAAAATTGTGAGCTGTTATAGTTGAACTGAAAAGTGAGCTGCGTATAAACTTTAGTTTTAGTTTGTGTTTGCATATGGATACTAAATTATAAATATCACAGTGGGAGAGTTAATGAAAAGATCGGATTGTATCTACTGTGTTGTCTTCAAAGTCACTCACTGGATAGCTATGGCTTCCATTACCATTCAAGGAGGAATTGACCAGCCTTTAGAAAATGAGGGTGGGGCCTGTAGCATCTTTCCTGAAGTACAGCAAAGAATAAGTGCTTAGTTTTCAACGTCTGTATGTCAGGTAAGCTTCCATATGATTTTCCATTCTTAAGAAGCAAGTTTCTGGAAGCAGCAGTCTTTCCTTTCCATACATTATGTATGCACAGCATCTAATTACTGCAGGTTTTAAAAATAAGCACTGTCAATCATTAGTCCAAAGTTTCCATCTGAGCTAAAAAAAAACTTCAGTCGAATCTACAACTTATCATCGTAATGATGAATGGACAATGCCTAGAGGACAGAAGACTGCTGTGCATGTAGACTTTGTTACTCAGAAAAAAAAAAGAAAAAAAAAAAAAAAAAAAAAGAAAGGGATCCTAGAATATTTCCAAAATTGTTATGATCAAGAGAAGCAGGGGACAGCTTTCATTCCTCTCCTGCACATGGTGTGGGATTTTAATGCAGTCATTAGCATAGTGTTTAATGCTAACGAGTTAACTCGTAGCCAGGAAATACTTATCAGTTATGTTTTGACAACAACAACAACAACAACAAAAATACAGAGCATTACAATAGAAGTTCAAAGGTTCCAGGAAGTTCAACTCAGATATGCTAAATATATTCCAGGGAGGAAAAGTAGATAATGAGACTCATGCAAAAAAAAAAGAAACACATGGCTTCTTGATCAGAAAGGAAATGAGTGAAAACATCTCAGACCGTCACTGCGAAAGAGGTAAGAGGTAAGAGGGTAGCATTATCAAGGATGAACTCTGCTTCTAGTTGCAAAGCAAGGTGCTATTACAGGCAGGCTGCCTGAACACTAATGGATGGTGGGTTATAAGTCCGTTCAGAGTCAGACAGGGTCAGCATGTAAATCTTCTCTCCTGACTCTCTGAGTATCATAACATCACAAAATGATGGAGCACAGAGGAATTAATTCATTTGCTTAGTATTTATTGAGCATTTCCCATTATAGCTGGCATGCCCAGATAAAATAGTTAATGAGGCGCCATAACCTCTGACCTTAAGGTTATTATCAAATAAATTATTGATGTGATTTTGGGTAAGAGCAAGTGCTACAAAGAGAAAGGACTATGAGGACTTGGGCACATGAATGAAAGGTTGAAGTCAAAATTGCTTTTTGTGGAAGAGATATTTATTCAAATGCAACTGATATGAGTATGTCAGCCATAGAAATGCCTCTTGGGAGGAGCATTCCAAGCAAGGAGGAAGGCCTGAGGTAGGTGAGCACAGACACCCCAGGCAAGATGGTCTTAGTCTGGAGAAAAGCAAACTAAAAAATCATTGATGCTCCACAATCATAGATGGTCTAAGAAATTGGTCCAGATTGGATGTTTTAATTAGATGCAATCCCACTCTAAGATACTATCTAGTCATCATCATGAGGTCACCCTGCAGGGAATCTGTCGCTAAAGGCCGGTAGACACATAGTGTTTGCAATCTATGATCTGGACTCAGACTGAATTAAAGCCTTGGGTTTAGTACGTTTTAAACATTTATTTATTTGCATTTGTGTATATGTTTGAGTACCTCATTGTCTATATGCATACCACATGCTTATAGTGCCTTTGGAGGCCAGGAGAGAGCCTCAGATCCCTGTCAGCTGGAGTTATGGGTGGTTGTGAGCCATCATGTAGAAGCTGGAAACAGAACTCTGGTTTTCTGCAAGAGAAGCCAGTCCTCTTACCCACTGAGTGGCGTTACCAGCCCTAAATAAGTAAACTTATGTAGCTCCATGTGCCTCAGTTTCTTCATCTGGAAAATGAGGGTAAGACATTGCTTACCCTTTACAGCCCTAGTGTGAGATTCTCCACAAGTTCATGCGTGGTTCTTAGGAAGACATCTTAGAAGGTTACTGTTGCTACTATCACACACAGTTTTCTGCCCACAAACCGTTCTTAGGTTTTAGACTGTTACTGTCAACAAGTGGAGTACTGTGTGTAGAGCTTGGAAGCCTTCTTTCATGTCTGAGGGTCAGTTAGGCTATTTATTTCCAACAATTTCAACTCCTTGTTAATTAAAAAAACACATGGATGTAGAATCTAAGTCACAAGAAGGTTAAGTGAGCTGGGATGAATACTTTGGCCACTTTTGTTCAAGATTATATCCCAATGCAAACTTCTCAAGTTTTCTGCATGATATAAAATTTTATATCCCTAGCAATAGGGCACTTTAAAAAAAAGATTTGTAAAAATTTTGTTGTATATTTATTTCTTTATTTGTATGCATGTGAATGCAAAGGTCAGAGGTCAACTTGTCGCAATCAGGTCTCTCCTTCCATCACGTAGGTCTTCAGATCTAGTGGCAAGTACCTTTTACTTTATATGCAATCTCATTGTCTCCAATATTTCTGTAATATTGTAATTAGTCATTAGCAGTGATTACCATATGCAATCAATCATATGTGACAACTTTTGAGGCATGTGACCCATAGCTATATATCCATTGTACATTACAGTTTCTGTTTTGTTTTTTTTAGAAGTGATAAGTAACATTCAGAAGTCCAACATGTCAGAGGAATTTAGCAAACAAGCTGACAGTACTAGTCCATGAAGTCTTGAACAGTACAGGAAACAGTAAATGATGTATACATATTGCAGGAGAATTAAAACCATGCAGGGAAGACACTGAACCAGAGTGGATGCACAACAGAGGGTCTTGCCCTAGCTAGTTGTGCCCTTTCAGAGAAGTCCTTTGATTTCCTTGTACCTTAGTGTTTCACATGTGAAACGTGGAGGGGCCAGATGATCTTGGAATCTGTGCCTCAGAGGATCGGTACTGTAAGGTGTCAATCAGCTTCCTAGCCTTTTAAATATGTTCTATGTGTCTGACCCAAAGCAGTTACCTGGAAAGCTATCTGAAAGATACTGGCCACAGAGAGCCTAGAAGTTGATGAAAATTGTTAAAAATAGAATAATATAAATGGATTTTCTCTGAGCAAAATGCATTCATCAGTTTCACAGAATCTGAGGACTGGTGAACAGTGAGGTGATTTTAAGAGCACTTCCTGGGAAATTTTGTGACTGCCAGACTCCACATTAGTCTAACCTGTGTCCTTTCCTGACCTTGTGTGCTATTTGTAGTCACTGACTGTGAAGTCTGGCATTCCTCTCCAAACCAGTCTGTGGTACACAAGCTCTCAGGCTCCTCAGAATAAGCCTTGCTCGTGAAGAAAGGCCTCACTGCCTTCTTCCTGAAGCCTCCATCTGGGTCTCTCCTGTCAGGCTAGCTCAGGTTCATTGTGCCTCCTCATCCTCTTCCTCTCTTCCTGTCAAAAGCCAGCTTTCTTTCCCAGCTGCCTACAAGAAGAGCCCATCCTTCCATGTATGTGGCTCTTCCAGCCGGAACTTTGGTTCCCATTCAAAGCAGGACCCACAGCCTCCCGCCTTCTTCATAATTCTTAGGCCACAGTAATTGGAGCATTCATCAGCACTTGGCAGACCCTTTGGGAAAGGTGCTCACCTACCATGATTGTCAGTGGAAGGCTTGGTCTACAGGGTTCCGCTGGTGCCAGGTGGGAACATGGTACTGTGCTTCAACATCCCAGTGACCCACTCTCATAGTGTCAATCAACTGCTATGGGTTGTCTAATAAAACGCAAATGGAAAGTCTGTCATATTATCAGGACTGGAATTAGATCCTGATACACAGTCTCTCTCTCTCTCTCTCTCTCTCTCTCTCTCTCTCTCTCTCTCTCTCTCTCTCTCTCTCTCTGTGTGTGTGTGTGTGTGTGTGTGTGTGCATTTTAGGATGTCCCTAAGAATTGAAAGGGTATACTGCTAGGCTAATTGAGGTGACATGGAAATAAACAAAGAGGAGACCAACCTCTATAGAAGCAGAACTGTCCATTAATCAGGAAATTGAAGGGCAGCAGTCTCTCCTTGGAGTGGAGATTGTGCGCTGTGCCATGGGGCCTTGGGGTTTTAGAAGGCGTAGAAGAGAATTCGGAGGACGGAAGACTCCATTTGTAGGTCAGTTCCCCTTCAGTCTCAGAGTGGTAGACACGACGGAGGCTGGCATGTTGATTTTATTATCAGAGGCTTCTTGGAGTCTAACAGCATCCCACAGGGTTATCTGCCAAGTCAACTTTCATGACTGTAGTTTCTCAGCCCACTTAAGGCTTTTGGGTCATTCATATGCAGCCACTACAATTAACTCATGAATTTTTAATTGTTTCTTTTATAATATAGTTACACTATCCGCTACCCTTTTCCTCCCTCTGAACCCTTTCATGTACTTCTTGTTCCCTTTCAAATTCATGGCTTCCTTTTATTAATTGTCATTACATATATATATATATATATATATATAATATATATATATATATATATTACATGCTATTACACACACACACACACACACACACACACACACACACACACACACACCTAAATACATAACTACAACCTGCTCAGTCTATATAATGTTATCTATACTTTCAGAGCTGACCATTTGGCTTTGGGTAACCAGTTGATATGGTCTTCCCTGGGGAAGACTGTTTCTTCTCCTCTCAGCTTAGCTGCATGTACTTCTCTGTGTATCCCTGAGGCCTCGTGGTCTTTTTGCCATCCACTTTAGTATGTCTTTTGCTCTTGTTCTTGTTCAGCCTATGCTTAGTCAGTCATGTTGGTGAGAGCTTATGAGTGCAGCTTCTCACATTACTAGGAATCACAAATTTGATAGCAAACTTCAGATCTTCTGACTCTTACAGTGTTTCTGCCCTCTCTTCCGCAATGGCCCCTAAGCCTTAGGTGTGGAACTTGTGTTGGTAGATGTGTCAGTTGGAACTGGGCTCTACAGTTCTGCATTGTTATGGGTTGTGGTTTTCTGTAAAGGCCTCCATATGTTGCAAAGAAAAAAATTCCTTGATGAGGGAGGGATGAAGACTACACTTTCCCAGAATATATAAATATTTAGAGTAGTCAGATACTGTGCTGGTTTAGTAAAATGGCAGTTGAAGCTCTTCTCTGATCCATGAATTCACTAGCTCTGGGTAATTAAGCAGGTTTCCGGTACTAGGTGCGCTTTGCCCCTTGTTTGAGTGTGGGAGAACTTATTACTTATCACGAGCTATGCTGCAGACCTGTCTGAGTTGAAGTTAAAATAGCCACAAGGCTGTGTATCCTGTGATCAGTTCCAAGTTCTATGGGATTTGGAAACACGTCCCAATTCTCTTTGGATGTCTTTCACATAGCGCATTTGCAAATTGAGTAATAGGGTTTTGAGATGCTAGGGTTGATTATGCGCAGTAGACTATCGCCTACATTTTCTTCGCATATACGGAACTATTTTGAAAGAAATGAACAAAATTCCCTGTCATCCAGATTGCACTAATGGCGTACAACATGAAGTCAATTATGTGATTAAATACACTATGATAAAGTCATCCTGGCTAACTCTGGAGCCACGTGGGTCAAACTAGAACTGAGTAACAGCAACTCCCCTCTTTTGCTGGACCAAGAGTCAGGAAAGACTCCCACAGACTCCAGGTGTTTCAGACCTGAGGAGTAAGTCCTGTGCTCAAGCCAGTCAGAAAATTACACTTACCAAAGCACTAATCATTTTTCTGCTACTATTGTAAAAAGGGCCATGATGTTGGCTATTGGCAAGGGCTCCAGGTGAGACTGGGAAGTGCGGCTGTCAACAGAAAGAGTACCTTAATATTTATGCTTTTGATGCTAAATAAAGTTTACGTGGCCAACTTAAACATGGTTAATATTTGCTTTATCAGAGTGCTGACTTGTGACTGCTAGGCACTCTAAATAGTCACGTCCCTCCAGCCTTCCAACACTTAAAATGGCCCTTGTGGTGTAACTTAAACAAGATGGCCTCCTTCCCATATGAGTTCAGACCCAAGCACTGCCATTTATGAGCCTGAGAAAGATATCTACACTTTCCGGTTCCCCTTCTTTTCTAAAGTTAAGGTACCAAATAGCACATAATTCCTAACTGTGCTGGATAGTTTTATGTCAGCTTGGCACAAGCTAAAACCATCTGAGAGGAGGGAACCTCAGGAAAATTCCTCTAGAAGATCCAGCCTATAGTGCATTTTCTTAATTAGTGAATGATGGATCAGGGCCAGCCCATAGTGAGTGGTGCCATCCCTGGGCTGGTGGTCCTGGGTTCTATAAGAAAGCAGATTGAGTATGCTATGGAAAGCAAGCTAATAAGCAGCACCATCCATGGCCTTTGCATCAACTCCTGCCTCCAGGTTCCTGCCCTGTTGCAGTTTCTGCCCTGACTTCCCTTGGTGATGGACTGTTATCTGGAATTGTAAGCTGAAATAAACCTTTTCCTCTCCAACTTGCTTTGGACAGGATATTTTATCACAGCAATAGGAACCCTTAAGTAGGACAGAACTCACTAGGCTTGTGCAGCAAGATTCCACCGCAACAATTCTGTTTAAAGAAAAAAAAAAAAAAACTAAAAAACAAACAAACAAAAAAACAAACCCAAGATTGTCACTATAAAGGGCTGGTCACACCATTTGGGTAATAGATGACTACATTGTAATATGGTCTTAATTGAAAACAAACAGGAAACAGTGCATTACTGGAAAGCTGCTTTGACTGATATCTCTTCTGGAGAGTTCTGAGTAGTCGTCTCTTCCTACTCCTCCTCCTTCTCCTCCCCTCTTTCTCCTCTTCCTCCTCCTCCTTCTCCTCCTCTTTCTTCTTTGTCTCCTTCTCTTCCTCCTTCTTCCTCAAAGAAAGTTATTTATTTATTCACTTTACATCCCAATCGTAGCCCCTTCCCTCCTATCCTCTGGGACCCATCTTCCCTTACTCTTTCCCCTCATATCTTCCCCCTCAGAAAAGGAGAACTCCCCCTACCACCCCATCCCAGCACATCAAGTAGCCTCAGGACTGACCGCATCCTCTTTCACAGTGGCCTGGTGAGGCGGCCCAACAAGGGAAGTGATAGAAAAGTAGGTAACAGAGTATGTGTCAGACACAGGCCCTGCTTCTCTTATTAAGGTCACACATGAAGACCATGCTGCCCATCAGGTACATATGTGTCAGGGGCCTAGGTCCATGCATGGTCCCTCTCATATCCTGTTCCTTCTCTTCAACAACTTCTGTTGTCTAATCTATTTTGCCTTCTGAGAGAGATTCAGACATCCTACCTTGGGCCCTCCTTGTTACTCAGCTTCTTTGGGTCTGTGAATTTTAGTATGCTAATCCTATATTATATGGCTAATATCTGCTTGTAAGTGAATACATACTATGTGTGCCTTTCTTGGTCTAAATTACCTCACTCAGGACAATATTTTCTAGTTCCATCCAGTTGCCTGCAAATTTCAAGCTTTCCTTGTTTTTAATAGCTGAGTACTATTCCATTGTGTAAATGTACCACAGTTTCTCTATTAATTCTTCAGTTGAGGGATATCTATAGATTGTTTCCACATTTTGGCTATTATGAATAAAGCTGCTATGAACATTGTTGAGCAAATTTCCTTGTTGTATGGTGGCATATCTTTTGGGCATATGCCCAGGAGTGGTATAGCTGGATCTTGAGGTAGAACTCTTCCCAATTTTCTGAGAAAGCACCAGATTGATTTCCAAAGTGGTTGTACAAGTGTGCACTCCCACTAGCAATGGAGGAGTGTTCCCCTTTCTCCACAGCCTTACAAGCATTTGCTGTCTCTTGAGTTTTTTTTTATCTTAGCCATTCTGATAGGTGTAAGATGGAATCTCAGAGTAATTTTGATTTGCATTTCCCTGATGGATAAGGATGTTGAGCATTTCTTTAAGTGCTTCTTGGCCATTTGAGAATTCTCTGTTTAGTTCTCTATCCCATTTTAATTGGATTATTTGGTTTGTTGGTGTTTAATTATTGAGTTCTTTATAAATTCTGGATATTAGCCCTTTGTCAGATGTAGGTTTGTTGAAGATCTTTCCCCAGTTTGTAGGCTGCTGTTTTGGTCTATTGACAGTGTCCTTATATAGCCTTATAAAAAATGAATTAACTTCTAACCTATCTCTGAGCAATTGCTCACTAGTTCCCCAAAACATTGTCTCACTTTTATAATTATAAATGCACATTAATTCTGAGATCATTTATTTGTGTGGGACTAACATATTCAGCAGATTGCTTTTATCATTATCAAAACCTTTCTTCAAAGTCTTTATGATTTTAACTTTAATCACAATTTTATTACACAAAAGGTTTCCACATAATTAGATACATCTCTACTTTGTGCACAGTTACTCTTACTCCCCATAGAAAGCCGACTTCTGAGCTGCTTATCTGGTGATCACAGGCACTAAAATCCTGACTGTAAAAAAATACATAGTGGTAGAGATGCCTCAGGGATGTAAGTTGGAAGTAGAACACTGGTCCATACCTCTAGCACCCAGTATCAGGAATGTACAAATATCTTGATTCAAAAATACAAAGGAGGGATGGACAATAACAGTAGTCATATATTGTCAATGGAAACAAATAACTGACAGTTATAGTGATCTGCCTGCCTCCTCTGCAGGCATCTTCTTCAACTGACTTCTCTGAAGTTATTGGTGAGGAGCCTGCCCTGAGCTTCCTGTAATAGGTTGCTGATAATGCCAAAACAATGTCTTAGGAATTGGGACATGCCACTTCCAATATTCCTCCCATTCTTTCTATTGTGCCCATTTCTTCTTTAGGAACTTCTGCAATAAAAAATTCCATTATAGTGAGCAGAGTACCATCCATTAAGGAAGGTCTTACAACCTGTGTTAAGTCAGTGATTTCCCGTCCCACCATGTCCACAAAACCACCAAGCACAACATTATAACCATCTTCAGAGGAACTCTGCAGAGTTTTCTCAGCTACCAAAGATCCTTCAACACCTAGTCTTAGTCACTGCAGGCATTCTGAGTCCTCTTTTAATAATTTTTATATCAACTTTCTGATCTACATTAGCAGGCTTTAATGAATCCAAGGCTGGGATACATCAGAACTGATCAGAGCACCCCTGCAATGACCAATGTTTAGCCTATGCCACATCAGTGTACTCAGAGCTTCTCCATCAACATCGTTAGTGATTATAACCAAGGGCTTCCTAGTCATACTGGCTATTTCTAGGAGGTACAATGAACTGGATACTCTAAGTTTTTCTTCAGGTAGGAGAAGATAGGTACCTTGTAAATCAGAGTTTGACCTTTTAATGTATTGATCCTTGATGAAACTTCATGCTGTTAATAATTTCAAATTTATCATTCAGTATTTTTCCACATTTTGCCATGACACACTTTTCCCCAACATTTTTCATTGCATCAGGAATGACGTTTCTATTTTATTTTTTGTCTTCATGTGCAGAAATTTTAGCAACCTGAGCAAATTATTCATGCGTTGTCCCAGGTTTTGACTGCTTTTTCAGTTCAGGCATCGCAGCCCCAACAGCCATGTTATACCTTGCTTGGTTTCCAGTGAATTAGCATCTTTGCTGATCCTCTCCAGAACAACAGTAGTGGGGGTGCTATCCCCAGCCTCCTCAGTTGTGTCATTGGCAATACTTTGAAGAAGTTACCGCTAACAGTTTTATATTTGTCCTTCAAATCAATTGACTTTGCAAAGGTCACACCAGATTTTCTTGCCTGGGGATTTGTTTAGTGCTGTTTATAATCGTTATTCTTCCACTGGCCTCATTGTAAGTGATACAGTCCACACCACGAGCAATAAGGCTCCGGCATTTACACCACATTTTATATCCTTGGCATAAGTCCCAGAAGGACGATGAGTAGTGGGAACATTTCTGCAGGGGACTGGTGGGAGCTCATGAATCGAGTCAGACTGTTACAGTGAGTGAGGGGAGAAGTCTTTAATTTTAAATCTAACTTGACTGAATGGTCTTGGCTACTTTGGGTGGCATCAGCTTAGTTGACTTTGCAGAGCTTTCTGTTTAGATGCATTCACAGTGGCTTATCAGCCTGCACTGTAGACTGGAACATGTATAAAGTGGCATGGTGTGTTGGTTAGGTGCTTTGTTGTTGTTGTTTTTAAAATTTTTTTTTTTCAGCACAAGATAGGGTCATCTGGGGAGAGGGGACCTCAACTGAGAAAATGCCTCCATCATATTGCCTATATACAAGCTGATGGGGGGTATTTCCTTGGTTAGTGATGGATATGGGAGGGCCTAGCCCACTGTGGGAGGTGCAGCTCCTGGGCTGAGCAAGCCATGGAGAGGAAGCCAGTAAGCAGCGTTCTTCGATTTCTCTGCTTTAGCTCCTGCCACCAGGTTCATTGCCTGCTTGAATTTCTGCCTTGGTTTCCCTACATGATGAACTGTAAGCCAGATAACCCCATTTCTCCCATATTGTTTTTGGTCATGATGTTTCATCATGGCAAGAGAAACCAAACTAGGAAGCATGGTGAGGAAGGGCTTCCTTTCATGATGTTTCCTGAGACAGAGATGTAGGAGGCATGATGCAGATGGATCTGTTGGGACTGGGCTCCCCATGAACAGCTTACCTCTCTCTGATTGTGTCCAGTTGTGGTTTTCTGTGGTGTTCTCCATTTCCTGTAAAGAGAGGCTCTTTTAATGAGGGGTGATATGTAGCAAGGAATTATGCTGGTCCAGAACATTCTTTCCTATGGCCCATGACCTCACTGGGTGTCGGAAGTTGCCTATGTTGCTGGTACTAGGCGTGCTTTGCCTCCTACCTGGGTAGGCTTTATATCCAATTGGACAATTGGTGGCTGTCACCATCATGTTAATGCCACTTCTTGCACCTTTACAATTATCTTGCCATGCTGGTAATTATAGGTTCAGCAGCTGTGTAGGATTGTGTAATTGTTTCCCTCCCTTGGCAGCATTCATAGTGTTCTCTGGCAATATGGGAGCTAGACCACAGGAAAGAGGCTTTCAGGTCAGATCCAGCTTAAGCCATCCAAGTTGGGTGTCCTAAGTGTGTGGTTTGTTCAGCTCACCTTCAACCTGAGTGGCATCCAATGGCTACATCATTACTCAACATTGCTTTGGATGTTGCTTGGACTACCCTGAACAACCCTTTGAAAGGAGGTTTCTCATGTCTGCTTTTAGGGTTTTTGATAAGTTATGGTTTGTATGGGGAGTATTGTCAGCCTGACTGGCTTAACTGCCTTTAAGGTATACATGTATGTATACATGTGAGTGTGTATGAATGTACACACATATGTGTGTATGTATACACACACAGCAATGTATATTGTGAATGGTTTTAGGTAAATATAAAACAATATGATACTTTGAGACTTTATGAAGCAACCTTAGTGTAATCTGGATTAACTACTTCTTCTGTATGTTTCTTTAGAGGCAAGATTTGATTTGAGAGAGGCAGGACATGGCAATCTGTGCCATGGCAAGCCTACAGGCTTTCAGAATGAAGTCAGACTTCTAGAAGCCAAATTAGGAGGGTTGTATAAGTTGTTGTAAGGCAAGTTAGGCACTGGTTACAGAGTCTGTTGGAGGTGATTCCATTTAATATGTGGAGATTGTGTGATATAAATGCCTATAAACATCTATACAAGCTACTGCCTGTGTGACCCTAAGTATGCTGACGTTTTCTGGCCTCTTTTGCCAGAGCCTCTGTAAAAAGCAACTCTGCATGAGGACCATCCTTCTATTGCCTGCCTCTGGTCAGCCAGATTTAACCATAGCAACTCCATTTTGATTTTGACAACTTTCACAAAAGTAGGCATAAACAACCAAACAGGAACTCAACTGTTTATCAAATCTGAACAAAGTATAAAACCTGTGAAATGTGCATGGCAACCATTGACAGAATAGGGCAGTCTTTTGTTGTTGTTGTTTTATTGTTGTTTAGCTTTGTTTGGTTTGGGAGTCCCTAATTTGTAGGTTGGCTATTTGGTGCTAATTTCAGTCATGAAGAATGTTCTAGGTCCACAGAGGTTGGATTTAAGTGTAGAATCTCATTCACAGTTGAAAAGGGACTTTCTGGAGGCAGATTGTCTCAAATTCTACCGTCTTTTCATGGATTTGGGGTGTATGTGTTTGGAGAGCCACCTGTCTGCGAGGCTTTTCTGTCAGATTCCACACCCATTGGGAGGAGACCTACATCATATCTAATATGTGATTCTTGTTTCCGTATAGAAGGATGGGCTGGAGTAAAGTAAGATAAGATAAGATATCTTATCTTAGCAAGATAAGAAAAGGAAGTTTACCACTGCCAGTAATTTATTCATAAATCTTTGAAATTAAGTTCAATCCTATGGTTCAAATTGTGCCTCAGTTTATATTGCATCATTGTATTTTTTCCTTTAGTAGACATTTTTCATGTTAAATTTTATTTATTAGATTAGAACATTGTCAAGCTTTCATCCAAACCTTCCATCTCCTGATTGCTAAAAAAGAGTGTTGGACTTGTATCTTTATGGATGTCGAAAAAATTAAGTAATGACTCAGGAATTAAGTAATGGTACAGTTTTTTAATATAATTTTTCCATTGACATTGCCAGCACATTAATTACTACTCGAAGAAGCAGCACAGGCAGACGCATCTCTTTGGAGGAGCCTAAATTGCATATAAGGCCTTCCTTGGTAGTCTCTTTCCTCTTCCTTCTCACTCTCTCAAAAATGTGTCCCAAATAATTACTGTTATTGTTTTGATCAAAAGCTGGAGATAGGCTGTTGAATACTCTTGGTTTGATGTTCCTTCTTCCCTAAAATATAAAGAAGAGAAGGTCATCATCTTAAGGGGGTAGCAACTGGCACCTTATAAAATTAACTCATCCTATGTTCATCATTTGAAAATCAAGAACTATTTAGACTATGAAATTTCAAGATGACAAGAGGAAGCAAAATATTAAAGTATACCTTAAAATATTAAATTAGTAAGTTTGGACTTTGGATGCCAGAGTTCCTTCAATTCAATTTTTAATGCCCCCTTCAATACCTACTATGATAGTCTCCAAAAGTGAGGCCTGAAGCCCCTTCCATCTCTTAGGGACTCAGCCCTTTGCTGCAGACCCAGGGCCCCCCTAATTCTTCCTGGTGCTCTCTCTTAGCCTTTATTTCTAACTCCTTTCCAGTCCTCAGTGACTCAGCTAACTTGCAGCACGTCTCTCTACCAGGACCCACGGCTGCCATGCTAGACAGGACTCAGACAATCATCCCTCCTTAGAGAAGCTTCTTCATGCAGTAGCTAGTAATTAGCACAGAGACTCACAGTTGGTCAATGGGCAGAGAGTGAGAGGCTTGGAGTGCTCAGACCTAAATGTGACACTTGATCATCTCCCGACACCAAGGCTTGGGGAATCTCATCAGGAAAGGAGGTGGCAAGAGCACAAGAGCCAGAGGAGTCGCATTACCTCAAGGAAACCACATCATCTAGATACAACCTGACTAATAGGATATTAACTCACAAAGACTGTGCCAATACGCCTATGCCTATGCCACAAGACCTGCATAGGTTCAAACCAACCAAATCCTAGCACTGGGAGGAGAAGTGGAAATAAGGTCCTACCTCTGACCAAGAAGCAATTTGTAACTGATACTTGCTGGGAAAAGAAAAATCAATTTTAGTAAATGGAGTATCACTGAGTATATCAACCACACTCCAAGGAAGTCTCCATACTCAGGAGTAGTTGGCCAACACAAAATAGATATTCTCTCTCTCTCTCTCTCTCTCTCTCTCTCTCGCTGTGTTTGTGTGTTTTATTTTAGTGTGCCTTTTGTTTTGTTTTGGTATTATTAGTTTTATTTTTATTTCTTTTACTTTTAGTTAGTTTGTTTTATTTTTGGTAGTTTCTCTTTATTGAGAGAGAGACAGAGAGAGAGAGAGAGAGAGAGAGAGAGAGAGAGAGAGAGAGAGAGAGAGAGAGAGAGAGAGAGAGTTGGGTAGGTATGGAAGTAGGGAGGATATAGTAGGAGTTGGGGAGAGGAAAGATTGTGATAAAAATATATTGTAAATTAAAAAAATGTTTAAAAATATAAAGAAGAAATAAAAGGTTATGCCCCATGTGAATAAACTTTACCTTGGCAGATGGGAATGGAATTTTTGTTTATAAATGTAATTAAAGGGAGGGCACCTTCTCTTGCACAGGAACAGGCATCAAGAAGTACCGACCATGTAGGAAAAATAATACTTGAAAAAATACTGACTCGGCTAATGCCTTGGTCTTTCAGCCTCTAGAGGGGTGAGGAATAAAGTTCCATTACTTATGAATCACTAATATAAGGCATTTTCTTACCATAGCTTGAAAAAGGCAGAAATGTATCCTTGTTTACAGCAGTTGACTTTTAGCAAATGGGTATAGAAAGCAGAGTTCTTCATTAGTGTATTCCACAAACATTACTTGAACTTTTGAACCTTGAACTAGATACTGGGGATACATATATTATATCTTCCTCTAACAGTGGTTCTCAACTTGTGGGTCATGACTCCTTTGGGGGTTTACCAACTCTTTCACAGGGGTCACCTAAGGCCATCGGAAAACACAGGTAACCGATAGCAGTATCAAAATGTTAATCCTGCTAAGTTTCATTTCAAGGGGTATTTCCTGTTCAGAGATAGCTGGTTGGCGAAGCATCTGTACTTTGTGTTTTTAATTGTATGTATTATTAGACTGCCATAAACTACTCGAATGTTTCTCCCTGCTGTAGAAGAAGAATTTCCACACAAACCGTCTGAGCATCAATTTCAGTGAGATGTTGATGGTTTGTTGAGCAAACATACACCAAGGCAAGGCTGATTGCAATCAGGGCCACAGAATGGATTCAGGAGCCTAACTGTGACACCACCCTGTTTCTAAGGCATGCCTTTTATAAGAAAAACTGTAATTGGGTGACAACCAAGAAACCAGGTAGGAAGCAAGGGGAGGGCAGCATCACTTCATTTTGACTAGCTAAATATAAGAATAGATTTTGTTCTGAATACATTGTTTCCATGTAGTTAGACAAAGCATTTTAAGATGACTGGTTAGGATATAGGCTTGACGACTTTTCAGTTATGCACTGTTCTGGGAGAAAGGAACATAGCAGGGCGTTGTGGTTTTGTTTAAATAGAACATATATCATCAGTTCAATCAGAACATTCAACAAGTGTTGAATTGTAAGTAAAAGGGATTCAAGCTCCCAGCAGGTGCGGCCTGAGAACGTGAACTTAATTTTACCTTATGATCAAAATGGAAAAATAAAAACAAAATGGCTTCTGTTATGCCAAAGGCCAAAGTAAGTGTTAACAGAGGAACTACACTTTTAAGCAGGTTACAACATTCTTCCCTTTGAGTTTTATCCTAGAGTCAAATCATTGACTCTAAATTATCTCTTATGCTTAGGGATTGTGAAATGATTCATAAAGAGACAAGGGGAGAGACCTGTGGTACCTGTAAATCAAGTAGCTGCTAGAAGGTTAGTCTTTTTTTTTTTTTTTTTTAAATCTCGATTTTATCTGGGACATAAAACGAGCTTTATTTTTTTAGTTTTTGTAAGTTCCCTAAAGGTAGAAGTAGGTAAGAGTTCGCATCATTAAGAAACGTAACCATTTGTCTTTTATGCCAGGAAATATCTTTTGACTTAGCATATCAGCCTGTTAGGTGGGACAACGGGCAGCATATTCTCTTTTGTTACGGCTTCCAGCTGACATTAGGAGGTTGTTATTAGGGCCCAGGAAGGCTGAAACGCTAGTTGAAGACTGGGCAATGGGGCAATTATCAGAAGCATCTGATTAGCTGATCTAGTTGAAAGACAGGGAGCAATCATGTCGGTCTGACTGGTTTACATGAGCTTTCAGGAAGTCCAGAGCTCAGCAGACTGTGGTTCTCAGGTAATGCCTGAATGGAGTCTGTCAGACAAGTGAAAATCTGCTGAAACAAACATAGACTAGGAGCAGAATTAAACTTTTCTAGTAATTGGAGAAGGTGAAGAATCCAAAGACCAGGGAACAATTTCTTTTTCAGGAACAGGTAGACATACTTATCTGGAATCCATTTGAATTGTGGCAGATGGATCCAAGTCATTCTTTGAAGCTTATAGGAATATTTTTAAGTTTATAAAAGGACACAATTTGGTTTGGCAAACAATTTAAAATTTAATTAATGTTAAAGCTTTGAATAGTCTTAAGGTAATTGTACCTCAAATTATTTATCATCATTGAAGTTTATATATTTTTAACCTTTATACCTTGTATTTAGCAATATTGAAAAATTTTTTGATTACCAACATTAAATATATATATTTACATTTACTTTGAGGCGTAGGTGATTGATTACCAGGAGCAGTAAGGTAATTTTTTTTTAGATAAAGGAATAGTAAATAAAAAAATTATTTTCTTCTCATCAAACACACCAGAGACATGAGAAGGATAATTTACAGCAAGAAGTATAATCCAAATATTCTATTTATCAATTAAAATTACCTGTTACCCAGACAGCCATCGCATTATGATCCTGTGGTGTTGACGTCTTCAGTGGGGGGGGGCATGGGTCCCAGTGCAGTGTTAGTTTTTGGCTGCCAGGCTCGGCAAACCTGAGAGGCCTTTCTCTGGGGGAGGAACATGGGAGAGAATGACCTCAGCCTGTCTTAGGCAACGATGAATTCTGCAGGTGTTCTCTTTGCCCACAGTTTAGGCCAGGCCCTAGCAGCTGGCGAGGCAGTGGGGCAGCCTTGTCCGGTGGTTATCATGTCACAACCCAGGTGGAGCCATCAGTGCCCGCCCCATCTATCTTCTTGGAGACCTTAGGGCACTGCTAGGAGCTGGGGTCCCTTTCATAGTAAGATTTTTAAAAAAAAAACTAAACAGTTAAATGCCATATTCAGCCGATCTCTGAAGTGTCTGAGGACAACAAACTGTCACCTATCTTAGGCGTAACCAAGAAAACATAAAGCAAGAGAGTAGATAAAGCGTAATCTTGTAATTAGCTGCATCAGTTCTTGGCACGGCTTTATATATCTGAACTCATTAAAGAAGTTGACCATCCATAAAGTGTCTCGCCATCTACTTGCATTTCCTAGTTATCCCCAACAATCTGCAATAATTTAGTTATTTATTTTTGTTTAATTTTGAAAACAAATATAGGCGGCCAAATGAAACCCATCCTGGCAATCAATCATGATGATAAGCTAGTCATGAATATTAAAAAAATGCAGTCATCCATGAAGCAACTGCCAATCATCCTGCATGTCCTAATCATATTTAACAGTCAATAATAAAATGACAACCACTGAACGAAGCCTCTTCTGCATCAAGATATATAACAACTGACACTGGGACCTTCCTTGATCCCCACATGGCACGTTACCATAGAACATAACAGTTCCCCACATGACCCAGTTTGAAAAAAAAAAAAAAAGCTTTCCTAATAATACTAGTAAAAACTAGAAGGCCAAATATATACATCCTTAAATCTGTCTCTGTTAGCCTGAATAGACCCCATGAACTAGTGATTTTTTTTTTAATGTTGTAACTTCTTAATGTATATATTTTTGTTGTGGTGGTAATTGCCAGGATTTATTGGCATTTGTAAGCTATACAGAGTACACAAGTCTAAGACCAATTGTCCTATCATGTTTCTGTATGATTCATTGACTTCCGGGGAACATAGAGAAACACAAAGCAGCCAGCATGCTTCAATGTCCTAGGGAGTGCTTTGGCTTCCCAAGAATTAAGAGACATACAGTGCCCTAGGAGCCATGGGCTCTAACCTGAAAAACCTACAACATATGTTTCCAAAGGCAGCTAGACCAGAACAATTTATGATTTCCCATAGTTCCTTTTATTTTAAAATTTAATTCAAGCATATCATGCTCTATCTTTAAAGTGAAAACACAGCATTTTTAAGAGTGTTATGCTTCCCATTACAGCCTATAATAAAATTCTCAGAAATACTCCTATGGACCATAGTTTAGAAGTCTAATTAGAATCAGAAATTTTATCATCTAAGGCTTGAACATCAATAGCCAAATTGTCATGTAGCCATCTTTGCCGAGGGAGCAATGTAATCAGCCATGGGGCACTCAAGTTCTAAAAGTCATTGACCTAAACAGGAATATCATTTTCTTCCCAGCTAACAAAGTGATGCATTTGACAATGAGCCACATTAGCCCAACATGCTTCAGTAGTACTTTTTATTAATTTATCTATTTATCAAGATCACATATTAATAAAGACATTTTATAAATGTCTGATAAAATTAAAAATGTCCTATAGTTTTATATATTTAAATATTTTTTAAAAGCTGTTTTTTACAATATCAAAAGTAAGTACGTTTTAAAGAGTGAAGTCACAGAGTATTACCAAAATTTTTACAGGACAAAACCAAATTTTAACAGTGTAAACAATCTCTGAAATCAATTACGAGTGTATTATTCTGATGCTATAAGGTTTGACTGTCAGTAAGAAAAGTTCCAACACACAAATGCATGGAGGTGCAGCTTTAACGCCTCATTAACCAAGCATAGTTTCAAACTCTGCCTCAAATAAAGATTTAAAATTATATCTGATCAGAGAGACATTATGTAAAACAATATTCCAATTTAAAAGTACATTTGAAGACCTGTTTTGGTGGTGTCTCGGTTTTATCAGACTGAGGGGAGGTTAAGGATATGGGGCCATCTCAAAGGAACCTCCAAATGCAGTACAAGAATTGCCACACAAACCACTCAAGCACCAATCTCAGTGAGATATTATTGATGGTTTATTGAGTAAACGCACACCCCAAGGCAAGGCTGATTGCAATCAGCACTACAGAAAAGACTCAGGAACCTAACTGTGACACCACCCTGTTTCTAAGGCAGGCCTTTTACCAGAAAAACCGTAACTAGGTAACAATCAGGTAACCAGGTGGGAAGCAAGGGGAGGGCAGCATTACATCATTTTGACTAGCTAACCACAATAAGCATCATTTTGTTCCAAATACATTGTTTCTAGGTAGCTAGACAAAGCATTTTAAGATGATTGCCTAGGATATAGGGTTGGGGCCTTTCCAGTTTACCACTGTCCTGGGAGACGGGACCATAACAGGATATTCTGGTTTGTTTGTTTGTTTTTAGTAGATCATATATCATTAGTTAAAGCAGAATATTCAACAACTGTTGATTTCTAAGTACAAGGGTATTCAAGCTCCCAGGCAGGGAGAACCTGAATTTAATTTCACCTTATGATCAAACTGGAGACTTAGAAACAAAAATGGCAAAAGCTATATATAATTTGCTGGTACAGTAGTGACACAAAAGTTGTGGGAATAACCAATTACTATCTGATTAGATTTAAGGCCCACTCCATGAGATGGAACCCATGTTTGACACTGCTCAGGTAGTCAAGAACCTTGGAATAGATAGGGGAAACCAAATACTACTGTCCTGCTAAGGAAATATTGCAATATATTGACTCCTCATGACATTTCACTATATTATAGATCACTGTCTTGCTTAGCCCTTGTGCTGGCAACTTTTATGTCAACTTGACACAAACTAGAGCCATTGGAAGCAAGGGAACCTCAACTGAGAAAATACCTTTGTAAGAGCTGGCTGTAGGCAGGCCTGTGGGGATTTTTTTTTTTTAATTAGTGATTGATGGGGAAGTGTCCAACCCCCTGTGGGTTGTACCACTCCTGGGCTGGCGATCCTGAAAGCAGGCTGAGCAAGCCATATAGAGCAAGCCAGTAAGCAGCAATTCTCTACAGGCCTGCCTGTGCCTCAGCTCCTCTCCTCAGGTTTCTGCTTGAGTTCCCGCCCTAACTTCCTTTACTGATGACTGTGCTGTGGAAATGTAAGTAAATAAAACCTTACCTCCCTAAGTTGCTTCTGGTCATGGTGTTTCAAAGCAATATTCATCCTAATGAAGACCGTCATCATTAGAGAAGTGCCTTGGTTTTTAATGCACACTTTCTCTTTGGAAAGTTGTAATTTTTCTCTTCTCTAGGCTAAGCATTATGTGAGTAGCACTTATCCACACAGCTGAATAATATTCAAACATAGTTTTTTTTTTTTTTTTTTTTTTTTTTTTTTTTTTATTAATTTATTCTTGTTACATCTCAATGTTTATCCCATCCCTTGTATCCTCCCATTCCTCCCCCCCCATTTTCCCATTATTCCCCTCCCCTATGACTGTTCCTGAGGGGGATTACGTCCCCTATATATTCTCATAGGGTATCAAGTCTCTTCTTGGCTACTTGCTGTCCTTCCTCTGAGTGCCACCAGGTCTCCCCCTCCAGGGGACATGGTCAAATGTGAGGCACCAGAGTATGTGAGAAAGTCGTATCACACTCTCCACTCAACTGTGGAGAATATTCTGACCATTGGCTAGATCTGGGAAGGGGTTTAAAGTCTACCTCCTGTATTGTCCTTGGCTGGTGCCTTAGTTTGAGCGGGACCCTGGGCCCAAATCTGCCTATCATATTGTTCTACTTGTAGATTTCTAGGACCCTCTGGATCCTTTTATTTTGCTGTTCTCCCATGCGTCTCTCATTTAGAGTCCCAATAGGATGCCTTCCCCTCTGTCCCAGTTTCCTGGTAAGTGAAGGCTTTCGTGGGACATGCCCCTTGGGCTAGTATGCAGATATAAGTGAGTATATACCATTTGATTCTTTCTGCTTCTGGGTTAACTCACTCATTATGATCATTTCTAGCTCAATCCATTTATCCACAAATTTCGGGAATTCCTTGTTTTTAATAGCTGAGTAGTATTCCATAGTGTATATGTACCACAGTTTCTTTATCCACTCTTCTACTGAGGGACACTTAGGCTGTTTCCATGTTCTGGCTATTATGAATAAGGCTGCTATGAACATGGTTGAGCAAATTTTCTTGTTGTGTGCTGGAGCATCTTCTGGGTATATTCCAAGGAGTGGAATAGCTGGGTCTTGAGGAAGCCCTATTCCCATTTTTCTGAGATAGCACCAGATAGATTTCCAAAGTGGCTGTACTAGTTTGCATTCCCACCAGCAATGAAGGAGTGTTCCTCTCTCCCCACATCCTCGCCAGCATGTGGTGTCGCTTGAATTTTTGATCTTAGCCATTCTGATGGGTGTAAGATGGAATCTCAGAGTTGTTTTGATTTGCATTTCCCTGATGACTAAGGAGGTTGAGCATTTCTTTAAGTGTTTCTCAGCCATTTGATACTCCTCTGTTGAGAATTCTCTGTTTAGTTCCAAGCCCCATTTCTCAATTGGGTTATTCGGTTTGGTGGTGTTTAATTTCTTGAGTTCTTTATATATTTTGGATATTAGACCTTTGTCAGATGTAGGGTTGGTGAAGATTTTTTCCCAGTCTGTAGGCTGTCGCTTTGTTCTCTTGACAGTGTCTCCTGCCTTACAGAAGCTTCTCAGCCTCATGAGGTCCCATTTATTAATGGTTGACATTAAGGCCTGGGCCGTTGGTGTTCTGTTCAGGAAGTTGTCTCCTGTGCCAATATGTTCCAGGCTCTTTCCCACTTTTTCTTCTAAGTGAGTTAGTGTCTCTGGTTTTATGTTGAGGTCTTTAATCCACTTGGATTTGAGTTTTGTGCAAGGTGACAAATATGGGTCCAGTTTCATTTTTTTACACATAGACCTCCAGTTAGACCAGCACCATTTGTTGAAGATGCTATCCTTTTTCCATTGAATGGATTTGGCTTCTTTGTCAAAAATCAAGTGACCATATGTGTGTGGATTCATATCTGGGTCTTCGATTCGATTCCACTGATCAACCAGCCTGTTGCTGTGCCAGTACCATGCTGTTTTAAGTACTATTGCTTTATAGTACAGTTTGAGATCAGGTATGGAGATTCCTCCGGAGCATCTTTTATTGTACAAGATTGTTTTAGCTATTCTGGGTTTTTTGTTTTTCCATATGAAGTTCAGAATTGAACTTTCAATGTCTTTAAAAAATTGTGTAGTTATTTTGATAGGGATTGCATTGAATCTATAGATTGCTTTTGGTAGGATGGCCATTTTTACTATGTTAATTCTCCCGATCCATGAGCAAGGAAGATCACGCCATCTTCTCAGGTCATCTTCAATCTCTTTCTTCAGAGTTTTGAAATTTTTTTCATACAAGTCCTTCACTTGCTTAGTTAGGGTAACTCCTAGATATTTTATATTGCTTGTGGCTAATGTGAAGGGTGTGGTTTCCTAATTTCTTCCTCTGCAAGCTTGTCATTTGTGTATAGGAAGGCTACAGACTTTTTTGAGTTAATTTTGTATCCAGCCAATTTGCTGAAGGTGTTTATCAGCTTTAGGAGTTCTCTGGTGGAGTTTTGAGGGTCACTTATGTACACTATCATATCATCTGCAAAGAGGGATAATTTGACTTCCTCCTTTCCCATTTGGATCCCCTTGATCTCCTTTTGTTGTCTTATTGCTCTGGCTAGAACTTCGAGTACTATATTGAAGAGATATGGAGAGAGTGGGCAGCCTTGCCTTGTTCCCGATTTGAGGGGAATTTCCTTGAGTATCTCACCATTTACTTTGATTTTGGCTATTGGCTTGCTGTATATAGCCTTTATTATGTTGAGGAAAGTGCCTTGTATCCCCGATCTCTCTAAAACTTTAAACATGAATGGGTGTTGAATTTTATCAAATGCTTTCTCTGCATCCAAGGAGATAATCATGTGGTTTTTTATTTTCAGTTTGTTTATATGATGGATTACATTGATGGATTTCCGTATATTAAACCATCCCTGCATGCCTGGAATGAAGCCTACTTGGTCATGATGAATGATATCTTTGATGTGCTCCTGTATTCGTTTTGCAAGTATTTTATTTAGTATTTTTGCATCTATGTTCATAAGAGAAATTGGTCTGAAATTCTCTTTCTTTGTTGAGTCTTTGTGAGGTTTAGGTATCAATGAGACTATGGCCTCATAGAATGAATTTGGTAATTTTCCATCCATTTCTATCTTTTGGAGTAGCTTGAAGAGTATCGGTATTAGCTCGCCCTTAAAGGTCTGGTAGAATTCTGCACTGAAACCATCTGGCCCTGGGCTTTTTTTGGTTGGGAGACCATCGATGATTGCTTCTATTTCTGTCGGGGAAATGGGACTATTTAACTTGTTTATCTGTTCTTCACTCAACTTTGGCAAGTGAACTTGATCAAGAAAATCGTCCATTTCCCTTAGATTTTCAAATTTTGTGGCGTATATGCCTTCAAAGTAGGATCTTATGATTCTTTGAATTTCTTCAGTGTCTGTTGTTATGTCTCCCTTTTCATTTCTGATTTTGTTGATTTCAATACTGTCTCTCTGCCTTTTAGTTAGTTTGGCTAATGGTCTGTCTATCTTGTTGATTTTCTCAAAGAACCAGCTTTTGGTTTTGTTGATTCTTTGGACTGTTTTCTTAGTTTCTAATTTGTTAATTTCAGCCCTGAGTTTGATAATTTCCAGGCGTCTACTCCTCTTGGGTGTTTCTGCTTCTTTTTTTTCTAGGGCTTCCAGTTGTGTTGTTAAGATGCTTATGTGCGATGTTTCCAATTTCTTTTTAAAGGCACTTAGTGCTATGAATTTTCCTCTTAGCACTGCTTTCAATGTATCCCACAAATTTGGGTATGTTGTTTCTTCATTTTCATTGAATTTCAGAAACTCCTTGATTTCTTTCTTTATTTCTTCCCTGACCCAGGTGTCATTTAGCAGAGAGTTGTTTAGTTTCCACAAACGTGTAGGCTTTTTGTTATTTCTGTTGTTGTTGAATTGCAGCCTAAGAGCATGGTGATCTGATAGGATACAAGGTATTATTTCAATCCTCTTGTATCTGTTGAGGCTTGCTTTGTGACCTACGATGTGATCAATTTTGGAGAAGGTTCCATGGGGTGCAGAGAAGAAGGTGTATTCTTTCTTGTTTGGGTGAAAGGTTCTATAGATATCTGTTAGATCCATTTGACCCATGGCATTGGTTAATGATGTTATTTCTCGGCTTAGTTTCTGTTTCAATGACTTATCCTTCAGTGAGAGTGGGGTGTTGAAGTCTCCCACTATTATTGTGTGGGGATCGATGTGTGGTTTAAGCTTTTTTAGGAGATCTTTTACATATGTGGGTGCCCTTGTATTGGGAGCATAGATGTTCAGAATTGTGATGTCATCTTGGTTGACTTTACCTTTGATAAGTATGAAGTGTCCTTCCTCATCCCTTTTGATTAATTTTGGTTGAAAGTCTATTTTGTTCGATACTAAAATGGCTACACCCGCTTGCTTCTTGTGACCATTTGCTTGGAATATTTTTTTCCAACCTTTTACCCTGAGGTAATGCCTTTCATTATGGGTGAGATGTGTTTCTTGGATGCAGAAGAATGTTGGGTCTTGTTTATGTACCCATTCGGTTAGTCTGTGTCTTTTTATTGGAGAATTGAGGCCATTGATGTTGAGAGATATTAATGACCAGTGACTGTTAAGAGTCTTAATTTTGATGTTGTTTCCAGTCGAGCGTTTGTGTAGTTGTGTTTTTGCCATGGGATAGTTATCTATTTCCTGGGTAGTTTTGGTTGTAGCTTGACCCTTTGGGATGGAGTTTTCCTTCTAGTACCTTCTGTAAAGCTGGGTTTGTGGATAGGTACTGTTTGAATTTGTTTTTGTCATGGAATATTTTGTTTTCTCCATCCATGGTTATTGATAATTTTGCTGGGTAAAGTAGTCTGGCCTGGCATCTGTGTTCTCTTAGGGTTTGCAGGATCTCTGTCCAGGACCTTCTGGCTTTTATGGTCTCTGCTGAGAAGTCAGGTGTAATTCTGATAGGTTTACCATTAAATGTTATTTGGCCCTTTTCCCTTGCAGCTTTTAATATTTTTTCTTTGTTCTGCATGTTTTGTGTTTTGATTATTATGTGGCGGGCAGTTTTTCTTTTCTGGTCAATTCTATTTGGTGTTCTGTAGGCCTCTTGTATGTTTATAGGCATCTCTTTCTTTAGATTGGGGAAATTTTCTTCTATGATTTTGTTGAGAATAGTTTTCTGGGCCCTGGAGTCTGATGTCTTCTCTTTCTTCAATGCCTATTATCCGCAAATTTCTTCTTTTCATGGTGTCCTTAATTTCTTGGATGTTTTGTGTCAGGAGTTTTCCAGATTTGGCATTTTCTTTAATGGTTGATTCAATATCTGTGATTGCATAGTTTTTTTTTAATAGACAGCATAATATAATCTCTATTATTTTTAATTGGTTTAGTCAATTTCACATTTTGAGAGTAAAATCGAATTGATATGAAATTAGTTATAGTGTACTTCAGGTTTCCTAGCATTATAAATAATGCTGAAATTCTTGTGCATGCCTAGTTATTTATAGTTTTATAACTATATAACTAGCATTATTATGTGAAATTATATAAGTACTGTGGAGGCCTGAAAGATCAGGTTCCATAAATAATAAATTAGCCCATCTTACCAACTCCTCACATCATTTCAAATACAACTGCAATTGTGAATGCAAGAAATATATAATTTTAAATGGTTATTATTATTCATTTGTCTTTTGGGTAGTTGTATTTTTTCTATTAAGTATTTTTATTTTTTTACATATACTTTTATATTATTACACATCTATACAATAAACTACCTACAGCAAGAAGAACCACGAAGCAATCAGGAATTATATAAATGTTACATTTTTAGTGTTTTGGCTATTTGTGTTTGACAGCCTTGAAGAAAACACCTCTCCTATCCTGGTGCATCTAAAATTCTGAATGTTAATCAATCTCCATCACATATTGTCATTATTAACTTAAAACATCTATCTAGACCTAAAAACATCTTAACCTCCAAGCAACCAAGCTTAATTGTAAAACTAAACTATCTGGCCTTCAACCCCATCAGAGACCTGAGAAAGAATAAAATTTATTACCTGAGTATATCAGGAGTGCAGGCTGGTAGCTTCCCAAATGAGAAGATGACAAAGACAGTTTGCTACCTGAGCAATCATTCAAAACTCTCTATAGCATTGGAGCATCTTCTTCAGCCTTCTGACCCAATATATCTGACAGACATATTTGTGAGGCAGGAACTATTGAGGAGGGTAGTTGTATTTTTAAAATTTTGGTTTTATTTTCAATAGCTTTTCTAGAAAAAGAGAAATAAAAAAGCTGAGGAATAAGAGATGATTTACCGCTAGTAATAACTTACAAAACAGACTAGCTCCTACTCTTCAGTTACAAATGTAATTTATGTTGTACAAACCCCAATTTGCAGAATAATACAAGCTGTATTGCCCAAGTCCAAGAAATTAAAATAATATAATAACTAGAATGGCATAGACTTAGAACGTTTAAAATTGAATATAAACAACTGTACAAATAGGAAAAAAATCCAATAAACCTCAGCTTTCCCTAACTTTGGGAAGTTAGTGGAATAATTTTAACTGCCATAGTTGCAGGAATATAAAATGGTTTAAACAATTGGAGGATTGGAAAATAGTGTCTAAGTTAAACATATATTGTAGGCTCAATTTTCTTAACAATTATATTTTATTATGAACCTGTCAAATGAGCGTACCTCCCTTACAGCCTGATTAGCGTAAACCAGAGGTAAAGAAGGTTAAAGAACACAAAAATGAAACCTTCTGGGTATCAGTTCCCAGGAATGACTCTCCTGGAGATGTGACGTCAGCAGGATTTCTTCTGCTGGAACCTGGATCACCTGGAACCCAGAACGTCAGCCGGAGCCCAGAGAAGCAGCGGAAGCCCAGAGCCCCGAAGCCTTCACTGGAATGGTTCGCTTGAGGAGCGTCTCCAAAGCCAGTGATGAGCAGCCACTCAATTCCAACTCTCAAAAGATCACATCTCCTGTTTTTGGCTCACATTTATATCTCCTCTCAGAATTTGTTTAAGGATGTTTTTCAGCTGGTATCAGCCAAGCTCCCCCATAAAGTGGTTCGACTTCTAAGGCGATAAGCGTCACTTGCTCTCTCACAAGTCTGTTCCTCATCCCACACTGGGGATCTAAACAAAAACATGTTTATCTCTCCTCCAATATATGCTAAACTATTCAGCAATTCTACTCCTAGACTTTTGACTAAGAGAAAAGAGATATTCACTCATGTAAAAATTTGTACATTATTGCTTGTAGCAGCTTTACTTGTAATAACCCCAAACTAGAATTTCCTAAAATGTTTATGAAGGTGTAAATAAGTAAACATATGGTATATCCATACAATAAAATATTACTTATACATAAAGAGGAATAAACATGATGTATGTAAAATATAATTTAATTGTAAAATCATTATGCTGGCTAATAGAACCCAGGCCCAAAGCAGCACCTGTGCTTTTGATTTCATTTATATAAAACTCTGGAATAGATACATTTAATCTAGAGCAAGTGACAATAAATCAGTGGTCTCCTGGGTTTGGATAGAAGAAAGGATACAAAAGGTAAAAAACGACTTGAAATATTAGGGAATAATAGCCTAAGTATTCTGATTGGGATAATGGCTTTATACACATTTCTTCAAACTGATCAACTTCATTTATATTTCAGTTATATTGAAAGGCCACTTTATAGGAGATGGCCAAGAGGTAGAGAGGAACTAGATGCCAAGTCTGAGATCTGGCTCTACTTACTTTTAGGAAATTATTTATAAACATATATGTGCTTAGAAATCTCCAGACCTTTGACACTTCTGAGTTAAGAAGAGATTTTTTTCAGTGTTTTTATTTTTATTTTTTAATATATTGTATTAATTTATTGATATTACATTTCAATTGTTATCCCATCCCTTGTATCCTCCCATTCCTCCCTCCCTCCCATTTTCGCCTTACTCTCCTCCCCTATGACTGTGACTGAAGGCGACCTCCTCCCCCTGTATATGCTCATAGGGTATCAAGTCTTAAGAAGAGATTTAAAAAAAAAATCTCCATTCATCTTCCCATCTTGCAGAAGATCTAAAGCCTGGGATGAGCTGGCGGTTATTTCCTATGCTTATCTGATTCAATGATACATGGGTATCCTACATAAAATTCATCCTGGGCCTATTCCACCTGCAGAAGAACGTACACCAGCTGTAGAAGACTTAAGTTTGAATTAAGATTTCTACGTCTTGCTTTCTTTTTTTCATAAATCCAAAAGGATCATCTTTCACTCACATCACTTGTCATATAGTGGGTGTACAGTAATATGTGATGATTAAGTGACTGGGTCATTGAGACAAAGTACATGAGCATAGTGAGCTTACTTAAAACACATGTGTGTGGAAAGAAAGAAGCAGTTCATTCCTACAGTGTTTAGTCATTTTCTTTTCTTCTTTCAGGTTCCCTGCTTCCCTCAGAGGAAGAAGGGAAAGAACTGGGGAAGACGACATTAAGTTTTTAATCTCCAGTGGAGGTAACTGTTGGAAACATCAGAGAATATGATTTTACATCTTAGTCTACATCTTTAGCTTATAGTAAAGAGAAAGATTTGTAAATGCATTTGATTTTAACTTCAAAATAGAGTCAAAATACTGTATGGGATCGTTAAATGTTCTTAGTTATTATTATTATTATTATTATTATTATTATTATTATTATTATTATTATTGTTATTATTATTTGATAGAAGTTCATTGAAGACATTCTCAGCAGCAGTAAGTAAATAAAACTAGTGTTTCAGGATACATCTCTGAGGACAATATCAAGCAGTCCATACAGAGATGAGGGAGACTTGCCATGAATGCAGTTAAGGATCCTGACATCACGCCTGGGTGTGCATTCAGAGTCTGAAGAGAAATGGTATCACGAAGGGAGTCTAGCAGGGAAGGCTTTCCCCACCATGATAGCCAAAATAGGTACCTCTAATAATCTCCCCTTCCTGTAGTGGTGCACTTCTGAGAAAGCATCCAATAAGTGACTGAGGAGGGCTTGCGCAAATCACAGGATTCCCAACTTGTGACGCTGAACTGTGGCTTATGACACACCAGGCCTGTGGCATTCTGGGAATCCACTTTTCTAATAAGCTCTAGTGAAAGCTGGTGCTCATGGTTCATGAATCAGGAACTTCTGCAATGTTAAGAGAAGACAGAGCCGCTGATACACTTGTTTCCTTTGTAAACAGTTTGGATTTTGGAAAAATCTAACCTTGCTCCCTAACCATCCCAGAGAATAGTGCAAAACACTTGTTCTGGTCTGTGTAGTCAACATCCGCCTTTGAGAGCAGATTTACAGAAGCAAACACTAAGAAGAAAGTTACTTGGTGTTTTTCCAGTGGCTTTTTGGAGATAAATTGAAAACAAATCAAAATTAGAGAATATTGAGTAATTATGGCATAAAAGAGTTTTATTGACTTATAAGATATCCACTCCTGGATCAGTTGTATGGAGGGTTGGCTTGAAGAAGTTAATCTCCTCTCTCTCTCTCTCTCTCTCTCTCTCTCTCTCTCCCTCTCTCTTAGGCTTTAACTACACAGTGGCCAAGAGTCATGCCCCAAGTCTATCACAAGATACGACTTTACATTTTGAGTGCATTTTTTATGCTCCCATATTAGTAAATTCTGCTTTACTGATTTACTGAAAGCACCTATGTAACCAACAATGTGGTTACATAATCAAGGCATGCCAGTGTGGATGGGGAAGTTTTGCAAAGCTCCACCTCTACATCAGCAACTGTAGGCAATCAATGGCTGATTTGAGAGAGAAAATAATTTTTCCCCAGGCATGAGCTTCCTGATAAGGCTATCCATTTCCAAGTGGTTATTCTGGGCACATGTACATATGTGCACTACATTTCATGGGTTTAATGGGGCACACACACACACATATACACCACACCACACACACACATACACACCACACCACCCACACATACACACACACACACACCACACCACACACACATACACACACACACACCACCCACACACATGCACAACACACACACACACACACACACACACACACACACACACACACACACACTTGCACTGAAGTGGGAATATGAGGAACCGAAGGGGGGCGAGTGTAGAAATGATGTAAATGCAGGACTTATATATGACATTATAAAACATTAAATAAAAAGCAAGTATTTTAAAGTTTACTTTAATGATATTAAAGACAGGATTTCGCTGATAGAAGCTGCATCAGGTAGTCCACATCTAACCAAAGAGTATATTCTGACTTTAAAAAAATAGATGTTAGAGTTAGAAGTGAGGTTCCAGCAAACCAAGTCCCCTCTCCATGATAAGCAGAGGTGCAGTCTTCAAGAGATGTAGGGACTGAAGCTCACACAGCTGGCTGATGGTACAACATCTATACTTACTTTAGCCAGTAGTGACCCCATCAAATGATAAAAGGGTCAAGTACAAAGCATAATTTGAAATTATAAGACATAAAACAAAATTGACTATTGGTAACCTGGCAAATAACATGGGTGAATTTTCCAGAGGGAGAATAATTGGCGGAGGGTCACTGCCACACAGAGTAAATTAAGGACATGTGAAGATGGGGGCTGAGTACAGACAAAACATGTGCCTTTAAAATAAAAAATTGGGAACTCAGAATTATACATACAATGCTAACCCCAAACAGAAATAAAAACACTGTGTGTCAAGAAAGACCAACATGCAGGGAACATTTGTGTGGGGCTACATCTGACCTCTGATCTTGACGTGCTGCCCTCTGTAGTTTCCAACAGTCTCTGGAGTCCCTCAGTGTTGGCTTTAGGAACTGAGGGAAGGCAAGAATGTGGGGTTCTTGGCTTTCCACCATATTTCGTTTGCAATGAGCAGTGGTCCCTGCATAGTTCTGCAGTAACTCATAGGGCCAAGTTCTGAAAACAAATGACTTTTAAGTGCTTGGAGTACAGTGATCCCACCTCCACCCAAGGTCCAGGAAAAGCTGGATGAAGGGGAGGAGTGTTGTGGCACACTGTCTAGGCCTCACCTTCTTGAACTCTGAGTAGCTGTGATTACCTGCACAAAACCTGCATAAGATTGGGCCCAACGGCGTTCTGTCTTGAAGCAGGGTGGTTCTTTTAAAGCCTCAGTCCTCCCTGAGAATCTTTAGTCAGTTGATGGCTGTTGGGGAAAAGAGAAGCATCACTGGTGAAGACTCCATGGCATCTCATCTGTGCTCTGTATAAACAATCCTAATTAAATTCATTAGGCCACTCTTTATTCCCCCAGGAGGCACTCCCTGCCAGAAAACCAGTGAAGGCTGCCTGCAGACGGTCTCTCTTTCTCTCCCTCTCTCTTTCCCCAAATTCATCCCTGACACTGCAAGAGAATTCCAGCTGCAACCCACTCTTCATTCTGCCCACACATCCTGTGAATCCCACATAACATCCCCTCCTAACCTCGCTCTCCCTACTTGTTGCTTTGTCCCAGCCCCAACTCCACCAGGCATCCCCTGCTAACCCAAGAGAGAGTTAATCGGGGCAATAAGTAGGTTGGAGGCAAACTCACACTTCTACTGTTCCTAGGATCCAGTACCCCCAGTTTCGTGCCCATTCCTGTAGCTAGAGACCTACTGTGGTTTCCTTTTCCTCTCTGACCGAATCCCCAATGGATCACAAAGACTTTCTCTTCCAACCTTCTTCCAACTGATCCAACTAGCCCAGACTCTCACACATTCAGGTATTCCCTATGAACTCAGCAGCTGAGCAGGCCAGTAAAACAGGTAACACACAGCCATCACACTGTCTGAAAATCCAGAAAGAAAACAGAAACCAAGGAACAAAACATCCACCTAAGAAAGACAAATTCAGAAATCAGCACCTAGACCTATAACCACTCCAAACTCAAATGCCTATGTGCCATCATAAGAACACACCCAACAACAGCCAGGGCAGTGTCTCCACCAGAGCCCAGCTACCCAAGCACAGCAGGCTCCAAATATTCCAACATAGCTGAAGCACAAGACAAGGACCTTAAAACTTACTATACGAAGATGATAGAGGTCCTTAAAAAGAAAATTATCTAATCCCTTAATGAAATTCAGAAACATTCTCTCTCCCTCTCTCTCTCTCTCTCTCTCTCTCTATCTCTCTCTCTCTCTCTCTCCCCCCCTGCTCTCTGGAAGAAGTGAACAAATCCCTCAAAGAAAGCCAGGAAAACACAAACAAACAATAGAATGAAACGAATAAATCAATCAAAGAAAGCCAAACAAAGCAAACAACAAAACAAAACACACCTCCCAAACAATTGAAGGAAATGACTAAATCTGTTTAAGACTTGAAAATGGAAATAGAAGCAGTATAAAAAACACAAACTTTCTTCTAAGAGGCTTCATCTGGCAGCTGGTAGAGACAGATGCAGAAACCCACAGCCAAACAGTAGGCTGAGTTTGGGGAGTCTTGTGGAAAAGTAGAAGGAAGGATTGAGGGATCCAGAGGGGACAAGTACACCACAAGAAGACCTACAGAGTAAACTAACCTGTGCCCAAGGGGCCTCACAGAGACTGAACTATCAACCAAAGAGCACGCATGGACTGAACCTAGACCCCCTACACATATGTAGCAGATGTGCAGCTGGGTCGTCTTCTGGGTCCTCTAACAATGGAAGTAGGGGCTGTCTCTGACTCCATTGCTGGCCACTGGGTCCCTTTCCTTTAGCTGGGCTGCCTTGTGACTAATCAGTGGGAGAGGATGCACTGAGTCCCGCTGTGGTGCTTCCTGGGGGCCTCCACTTCTCTGGGAGGAGGGAGGGGGAATGGGAAGAAGAGGGTGTGGGCACAGGACTGGAAGGAGAGGTGGAAGGGGTCTGGGATTGGCTTTACTAATGTAAAGCTATTAGACAGATAAATGGGAAAAAAGAAAACACAGACTGAAGGAATTCCAAAAATGAAAACTGTAGGAATTTCAACAGGAACTAAGAAGCATTCTTCACCAACAGAATATAAGAGATAGACGAGAGAGTTTTAGGCATTGAAGATATGATAGGAGACATAGATACATTAGCCAATGAAAATGTGAAATCTAAAAAACTCCTGACACAAAACATCTAGGAAATCTGGGACACTATGAAAAGAACAAGCTTAAGAATATTAGATATACAGGAAGGAGATAAACCCAAATCAAAGGCCCAGAAAATATTTTCAAAAAATCACAAAAGAAAAATTTCCTAAACTAAAGAAGGTGATGCTTATAAAGGTACAAGAAGCACATAGAACACCAAATAGATTGGACCAGAAAAGAAAGTCCCCTTGCCAAAGATTAATCAAAACACTAAACATACAGAGCAAAGAAAGAATATTAAAAGCTACAACAAAGAAGAACAAGTAGCATAGAAAAGCAGACCTATTAGAATTACACCTGACTTCACAGTGGAGTCTCTAAAAGCTAGAAGGGCCTGCACAGATGTGCTGCAGACTCTAAGGGACCACAGATGTCAGCCCAAACTACTATACCTAGCAAAACTTTCAATCATCATAGATGGAGAAAATAAGATACTACATGATAAACTAAAATTTAACTATTTATTTACAAATCAATCCTACAGAAGGTGCTAGAAGGAGAACTCCAAACTAAGGAAGGTTCAGTCCATGAAAACACAGGAAAAACACATCAAAATCAAAAGCAGAGAAACATGTATGTGCACACACACACACACACACACACACACACACACACACCATACAACTACCACCATCACCAATACATTAACAGCAATCAACAGTCATTAGTCATTGATATCTCTCAATATCAATGGTCTCAATTCCCCAATAGAAAGACACAGACTAACAGAATGAATGCAAAGACAGGATCTATCCTTCTGCTGCATCCAAGAAACATACTTTAACATAAAGGATAAACATTACTTTAGAGTAAAGAGTTGAAAAAAGATATTCCAAACAAATGGATCTGAGAAGAAAGTTGTTATAGTAATTTTAATATTCAACAAAATAGACATCAAACTAAAACCAATCAAAAGAAATAAAGAAAGACACTACATTCTCATCAAAGGAAAAAAAACCACCAAGAAGATATTTTAATTCTCAACATCTATTCCCCCCAAACAAGGGTACCCACATTTGGAAAAAAAAAAAAAAAAAAAAAAAAAAAAAAAAAAAAAAAAAGAAAAGAAAAGAAAAGAAAGAAATATTGCTACAGTTTAAATCACATATTTATTCTCACACATTGATAGTGGGAGACTTCAATACCCAACTCTTACCAATGGACATGTTATCCAGATAAAAATTAAGCAGAGAAATACTGGACATAACACATTACAAACCAAGGGGACCTAACAGATATCTATAGAACATTTACCCTAACAGAAAAGACTATATCTTCCTATATGTACCTCATGGAACTTTCTCCAAAACTGACCACATATTCAGTCACAAAGCAAGTCTCAACAGATACAAGAAAATTGAAATAACTCTCTGCATCTTATCAGATACCACAGAATAAAGCTATACATCAATAACAGAAACAACAGAAAGCTTACAAACTCATGGAAACTGAACAACTTTCTACTGAAGAGAAAAATGAGTCAAGACAGAAACAGAAATTAAAGCCTTTCTAGAATTCAATGAAAATAAATACATAGCATTCTCAAACTTATGGGACACAATGAAAACAGTGCTAAGGGGAAAGTTCATAGCATTGAGTGTCTACATAAAATTAATTGGAGAAATCTCATGCCAGAAACTTAACAGTACACCTGATATCTCTCAAACAAAAAGAAGTAATCACAACCACTAGATGGCAAGAAATAATCAAACCAAAGGCTGAAATCAGTAAAATAAAATCAAAGAAAACAATATGAAGAATTAATAAAACAAAGAGTTGATCCTTTGAGAAAATCAATAAGATAAACAAGCCCTTATCCAAACCAACTAAAAGACACAGAGAGAATATCCAAATTAACAGAATCAGAAAAGAAAAGAGGACATAAACAACACATGTCCAAAAAATCTAGAGAATCTTAAGGATATACTTAAACAACTAGTATTTCACTAAATTGGAAAAATCTAAAAGCAATGGGTAATTTTCTCAATAGGTACCACTTAAAAAAAGAAAAGTCAAGATCAGCTAAATAATATAAATAGACCTATAGACCCTCGTGAAATAGAATCAAACATTAAAAGTTTCCCAATCCCCCCAAAAAACCCAGTGCAAGATTATTTTAGCAAAGAATTCTACCAAACTTCGAAGAGTTAAGACCAGTACTCCTCAAATTATTCTACAAAAATTGAAACAGAAGGGACATCGCACAATTCATAAAGACCCAAGAAAGAAAGAGAATTACGGACCAAAATCCCTTGTGAACACAGATACAAATATACTCAGTAAAATACTTCCAGATTGACCCTAAGAACACATAAAAAAATATCATCCACCATGAACAAGTGGGTTTCATCTAGAGATGTGGGATGGTTCAATATATAAAATTTAGTAAAAGTAATCCACCATACAAACAAACTGAAAGAAAAACAAGCACAGGATCATTTCATCAGATACAGAAGAGACCTTTGACAACATCTAACACCACTTTATAATAAAAGTCCTGGAGAGATTAGAAACACAGGGGACATATAAAAACATAATAAAGACAGTTTGCATCAAGCCTGTAACCAACATAGAATTAAATGGAGAGAAATTCAAAGCAATTCCACTAAAATCAGGCACAAGGCAAGATTCTCCTCTATCTCCATACCTATCAACATAGTATTTGAAATTTTAGCCATAGCAATAAAAAAACTGAAGGAAATCAAGGAGATACAAACCAGGGAGGGAGACGTCAAAGTATTGTTATTTGCAAATTATATGATATTATACATAAATTACACTAAAAACTCCACCAGGGAACTTCTATAGCTGATATACATCTTGAGCAAAGCATTTGGCTACAAGATTAACTAAAAAAAATCATTAGCACTCCTATATACAAATGACAAAGAAATCAGGGAAACAATACCATTCACAGTAGCCTCAAATAATAAAATGTATTTTGGGGTAACTCTAACAAATCAAGTGAAAAACTTGTACAATAAAGATTTCATGTCTTTGAAGAAAGAAATTGAAGAAGACATCAAACAAACAAACAAACAAAAAACTGGAAATATTTCCATGTTCATGGATTGGTAGGATTACCATAGGAAAAAAGGCCATCCTATCAAAGCATTCCACACAATGCAATCCTTAAAATAATCCTGAACAATAAAAGAACAGCTGTATGTACCATTATGCTCTATATAAAGTTATGCTACAGAGCTATCATAATAATATAGTAATAAAATTTATATGGTACTGGCTTAAAAACAAACATGTTGATCAACAGAATTGAATTGAAGACTCAGACATAAGTCTACACACCTATGAACATATTTTTTTTTTTTTATTAAGAAGACAGAAATACACACTGGAAAAAGAAAGCACCTTCAACAAATGGTGCTGTCAAGCTGGATGTCTTCAGGTAAAAGAATGCATAAAATTTTTATCCAAGTGAATCAACAACTTCAACATAGAAACAGATATCTTGAACCTGATAGAGAAATTGGAGAATGGCCCTGACCACATTAGCACAGGAGATAAATTTCTTCACAGAACACCAATTGCATGAGCACTAGGATTAACAATTAATAAATGGGATCTACAAAGCTGAAAATCTTCTATAAGGCAAAGAATACTGTCGATTGTACAAAATAGCAGCTTACAAAATGGGAAAGATTTTTACTAACTCCACATCCTATAAAGGACTAATATCTAAAATGTAAAAAGAATGTAAGGAACTACATATCCACAAAAAATTCCCAAATAATCCAATGGAAAAAAAATGGGGTGTAGATCTGAACAAAGAATTCTCAATAGAGGAATCTCAAATAGCTGAGAAACATTTAAAGAATTTGTCTTGCCCACTGAAGTGTAGGGATAAAGATGGATCAGACATTGAGAGAATGGCAAACCAATGACTGGCCCAACTTGAGACCCATTCCATCGAAGAGAGCCGAAGCCTGACACTATTAATGACATTCTTCTATGCTTGCAGATGGGAGCCTAGCATAGCTGTCCTCTGAAAGGTTCCACATATCAGGAGACTGAAACAGATGCTGAGACAGACCTACAGCCAAACAATAGGTTGGGGAGTCTTGTGGAAGAGTGAGAGGAAAGATTAAGGGAGCCAGAGGGGTCAAGGACACCACAAGAAGACCTACAGAATAAGTTAATCTGGGCCCATGGGGGCTTTCAGAGACTGAACTACCAACCAAAGAGTATACATGTGCTGAACGTAGCCCCCCTACACATATGTAGCAGATGTGCAGCGTGGTTATCATGGATGTACCCTAACAATGGGACCCTGCCCTTGGATTCCTTTCTCCTATCTGGGCTGCCTTATCTGGCCTCAGTGGGAGAGTATGTGCTTAGTCCTGCAATGATTTGAGGTGCCAGGGTGGGTTGGTACCCTTTGGGGGCCTACCCTTCTCTGAAAAGAAGGAGAGGGGGATGGAGAATGGGGGCATGAGGATGGGACTGGGAGGAGAGGCCTGGGATCAGGCTGTAAAGTGACAAATAAATAAATGAAGAGAGAGGGGCAGAGAGACAGAGAGACACACACAGAGAGACAGAGACAGAGAAAGATGGAGACAGAGGCAGAGATAGAGACAGAGAAAGAAAGAGACCCAAAATCCTTAGTCAACAGGGAAATATAAATCAAAACTACTTTGAAATTCCATGTTACACCTGTCAGAAAGGCTAAGTAACACCAATAAGACAAATGATAAGTCATGATGGCTGGCGACAACGTAGAGCAAGAGGAAAACTCTTCCATTGCTGGTGGGGTATACACTTGTAGAGCCACTATGGAAATCAATATGGTGGGTCTTCAGAAAATTGAGAGTTGATCTACTGCAAAATATCCTAGGACAATGGTGGCACAAAAGACATGGGAGTCGGCAACCAATGTCTGATTTGACATAAGGTCCACTTCATGAGAAGGACCCCATATCTGACACTGCTTGGGTAACCAAGAGCTAGAGACGAGATAGCCAAAGGCTTAGGGTAAAACCAAACACTACTGGTATAAAAAGAATCAATCAATCAGTCACAGACATAGGGGAGGGGAGTAGGGGGAAAACAGGAGGGAGGGAGAGAGGAATAGGAGGATACAAGGGATGAGCTAATAATTTAGATGTAATATGAATAAATTAATAAAATATTTAAAAAAGAATCAATAAAACGATATCTAATGTTATTCTGCTACAGTCATATATCAGTGCCTTATCCAGTCATCCTCAGAACTGCTTTCTCCAGCAGCAGATGGGTACAGATTCAGAGACCCACAGCTAGACCTTATATGAATAGAGAGTCTAAATTGGAGGTCTCCATCGAATTCCTCCCCTCAAGGATCAGGGGAATTCTCAGAAGTGGTGGCAGAAAGATTCTAAGTGCTAGAGGGATGAAGGGTACCAGGAGAACAAGGCCCTCTGAAACAACTAAGCAAGGTGCATATGAGCATAAAGAGAGTTAACAAGCAGCAAGCACAGGACTTACATGGGTCTGTACCAGGTTCTATTCATATATATATATATTATAGCTATTAATTTAGTATTTTTATAGGACTCCTGACTGTGAGAATAAATATGTCTCTGGTTCTTGTGCCTGTTCTTGGGACTCTGGATTGCTGTGCCCAACTTTGATATGACAGTTTTTGCTTCATCTTATTATTATATATTATTTTGTCTTGATAGGTTGTTATCTCTTAAAAACCTCTTCTTTTCTTATGACAGACAGCAAGGGAGTGGATCTGGAGGGGAGAGGAGGTGGGTGGGAACTAGGAATAGTAGAGGGTGGAAAAATATGATCAGAATATATTCTATGAGAAAAGAATCTACTTTTCAATAAAACTAAACATATAAAAAACAAAATCATTACATTAAACATCAGTACAAAGATATTAAAATAGATGAAGGATTATTTGGGAAGAAGGAGATCAGAGGGGCACGTGAGGACCAGTGTGAGAAATGGGGACTAGAATGAGGAAAATATATTTTGTACATATACTGAAATGTCATAATAAAATACATTGTTAGTATGTAATTAGTATATACTAATACACATTTTAAAAAAGTGTGGGGACATAGGAGATGATGATTGGGTTATTCTTCCGGGAAGGATTTGCAGCATTCAAGATTCCAGGCAGCTCTCATAAGAGTGAATTGTTGCAAAACCACGCCACTTATTTCTTGTCTTGTCTGCACATGGCTGTTTCCCTTTCTGTTCTGCAATGCCATGATGCAGCCAAGGACATCCTCACTAGACACGGAATAGACGGAACTTCCTGCTCTGAGACTTTCAGTCTTCAAATTCTGAGCCAAATAAATCCCTTACACTGAGAAACCCTGTCTCCAAAAACAAAACAAAACAAAGCAAAACAAAACAGACAAACAAACAAAAAAGTACCTGGCCTCTGATATTTCGTTACAGTACCATAAAAAAAATGGGCTAATAACACATGACTTGTCCTGGTTTTGAGAACTAGGATAGTGAAACAGAAGTTCGTTTTCTTAGCATATTAAAAATGTCAGTGATGAAAATTGACTCATCTCTCTGAAAATAACTTCAAGTTTCCATGCAAAGAGGAGGTTCCAGGGCCATTGCTGCTTCCGCAAAGCACTGTGGGGGAATCTGAAACTTTGGGGGCTTTCTTGAGAAATCCCCTTTATTCTTCCTTATCATCCCAATCTGCAGTCTTTAAAGCTTGTGCCTCACCGGTGATAATTTAATTGCTGGCTTGCTGCTGAATTTCCCACTAAGGATTTTAATTTTCATGGAGTGCAGTTTTAGGTTAATATAAAAGCTATGCTTATTTGTTAGTTTTATAAATGTAGAATAAATGAAAATGTATCTTTGTTATGAGCAGCTTAAAATATGGATTTGACTGTGTAATACAGGCAGTGAGGAACACGTATAGATCAACAAATTACATTTTGTAACTAAGTAAAACCAATAAGGTATAAATACCAGATATAATTTTCCCTTAAGGATGCAGTTTTTAAAATTAAATGGAAAAACACCCATGTAAATACCCTGAGAATTTTTTTGTGTGAATCTAGTTACATTTTATAGTTTACAGGCATGTGATTTACTCAGTAGAGTTGTTTTTTTAGACTGCTCGGCCACCCTGATGACTTTCAGGTGATGTATTTTCTTTCCCTAATAAAATCTTGACTCCACTTGAATGTCATTGTCTTATTCTTTCTTATCCCAGTGGCAAAATGAGAGCAGCAAGGAAGTTGAAGCCAACTTGGAGGTGGTCAGTCCCTCACAGTTTCAAACACTTCCTCCTTAAAACATGTTGAACATGGATCTTTCCGTGTTCTGACTTTCGGTTCTCTCAGGAAGCCCCTTAGTCTTGATCTCAAAGCCATTCAACAGGCCTGGTGCAGAGGCCTTCTCGTAGCGGGCATAGAGGAGGGAGAGGCAGCGTTGGTGTCATTCTTCCTGTCCCTCGAGTGTAGCCTCCACATTCTCCATCTCCTGGGTATGAGGCTCAGTCTGTGACCCTGAGTGGGGCCCCAAGATGGAGCACTTGGCTTCCTGTTACTGATACCTGGAATAGCCTCCGCAACACACGGCTGTGTACCTGAGGAGAGAAACACTTCCTGGGTTACCCGCCACCACGGATTAGGTTTTGGGGAAGAGGGAATTCCTGAGGTTCTGTGTCTGTAGAGCAGAGCTGGGCTTGAGGAGAAGCCAACAATCCTGACTCAGCTGTGCTTACTTTTGATTTTCTTGCTGATGTTCACTAAATTTTTAAAAAATAAATAACCATTTGCCATATGTTCTTAAGACAATTGAAATAGCGTGTGCCCACATCCATTTTCTAAGAGAAGTGTGTATTAAGATGCAAGTTTTGCGGTAATTTTTAGATGATGAATAAATAACTAATGCAGTGTTTTAGAAGTATATTCTTTCACTTACTGCCTTGAATGAGGAACTATAAATGACTCTCTTTTAAAATACTCCCACTCTGCAGGCCTTTTTCCTTCCTTGAGAGTGCAGTCACCAGTGTTTTCCACAGGCTCAAGCCACTTGGACCCCTAAGAGAACACTATTCTTCTTCAAAATGAGGTTTGTGTAAAAAATATCTTTTATCTCCCTGATTTGCCATCTCAGATGCTTACTGCCTCCATCTGCTAACCTAGACCGGCTTCCAGCCTCTGTACAGTCTAAGCTAGGCCTAGAATGTTTTCAGCCTCTGAGACTTACTGCTGAATAAACTCACCTTTTCTAGCTTTTTCTGAATTCTGACTGGCTGATTTAACTCAGCTGTTCTGGTTCAAACTCTGCTCCAAGCTGACTGATCCAATCTGGCTTCTCTCAGATTCTGACTAATTTGCTCTACATGGCCTTCTTAGTGCATTCTCTCTTCAACTTATCTCTATGAAACTCTTCTAGCAAAGATGCCTCCTCTTTTTCTCTGTTCTCTTCTCGGGCTTCAATGGCCTCTGCTGACCCGCACTGAGCAAACTCCAATCTGGCTGCTTCCTTCTACCAACACACTGACTCAACTGAACTGCCTGAACAGAACTCGGAGATCTGCATGCCTATGTCTCCTGAGTGCTGGGGTTAAAGATGTGTATCACCATCCCTGGACCTAATCTTTTCTTTCCTGAAACTTGCTCTATACAACACTGACCTTGAACTCAGAGATCTGCTTGCTTCTGTCTCCTGGGATTAAAGGCGTGCCTGTATTCTTCTAGCTGGATCACACAGACATAGAAGGTCTTTGGATGCGATCTCTTGCCAGAGCAGCCATGTTGAGTTAAAAATCTCTCTACAGGCTTGCTATTTACTAGACTACCATTTTAAAATTTGCCTAGTATGTAGAAGTCTGATGCTAGCTCTCCTAGTCTCTGCTGTGGCTTGAATCATAGAAAGTGTTTGCCACAGGCCTGGGGTTCCAGGCTAGTGGTACTATTCTGGGAGATTGTATATCCTTACAGTAAATTCTATCCGTCTCATACTGAGACATAAATCTTTTGTATGCAAAGCTGACCTTTGAGAACTGCAGAATAGACATAAAAAACCCTGCAGGGCCAATGAGATGGCAGGCATAGCAGGTACAGGTGCTTGCCATCAAGTCTAATGACTTGAACTTCATCCCTGGGACCCATGGGTAGAGGGAAAGAAATGACTTCTGCAAGTTCTCTATTCATGCTGTGACACATGTGCCCCCTCCCCTACTAAGATAAACTTAAAATACAAAATAAGATTGGCATAGTGTTTTAAATAAGTTTACAATGTTGCATTTGGCTACACTCTTAGCTCTCCTTGGCTGCCTGAGTCCACAGGTGGACAGATCTGTGGGGCCTCCTTGGAGGACATGGGCCACTGTGGGGCCTGGAATGTACAGTCTATCCCTGCATTTGGCTTTCCTTCGGCTTCCTTGTCAGTGCAAGGCAATAAGGAGTCTCAGCGGCAGGCTTCTGCCTTCCTACCATGATGGACTGTTACCCTGTAAACTGTGAGCCAAAATGAAGCCCTTCTCCCTTTAATTGTTTTTTGTTAGGTATTTGGTCACAGTGATGAGAAGTTAACTAATACAATTCTCCTTTGACGCAGCCACAGGGTGCCCTGTTCCAAAGTTAGCTCATCATGCATTTTTTTCCCATTTGTCCATCAAAGCCTGCAGTTAAAATTCACATGGTGCATATTTTACTTATGAAGACACCAGATAACTCAGCAATCAGTCAATTAATTACCTGATGCTTATTTATCTTTACCTATTTTTGATAGTCATGTGTAAGCCTATCTTTATAGATTCCATCTGTCTCTGGTTTTAATGAGGGGAGCTGTCATACCGTGACCAGCCTGTGCAAAGGCCCAGCTGGCAAGGACCAGAGGACTACTAAAGCCTGACAGCTAGCCAGACATTCAGGATCTCAGTTTGAGAATTTGAATGCCACTGAATTCTCTTGGTTACAAAATGAGCTTGGAAGCAGACTGTCAAGTCTCCTAGGCCCAGGCTATCCCTGCCCACAGCTGCTACTGTTCTAGCTAGTAATCCTTTGGTGGTGGTATCTTCAAACTGTTGGGGTTTCCACAAAAACTGGACTGTACTTCCACTGATAGCCTCTCTGGGCTCTCTTCAGGGATCTGGAACTGCCACATGGTATCAAGTCTCACCTTTCTGTGACTTCTTCAAACCTGGGGTTTCTACTGTAACTTTAAGATGAAGAATTAGGATGGCTAAATGTAATTACAGATGTCTGTCTCTTCTTTTCTCATTCTTGGTCCTTGTTTTCAAAGAATGTTCCCCCATTAAAGGTCATGGTCATTCACAATTCTTGCTGAAATGTCAGTTTTTTTTTTTTTTTTAAAGTCTCAAGACCTATAAGACTATTGTGGGGCGAGATGGATCAAGGTGAAACCTATAAAATCCAAGCAAAGAAATTAGCATAAAAATTGTAACAAAAAGATTACTGGTTAAACAAAAACCAAACAAACCTATACATGCACAATCTTAACTTATTATAGCATGTTTATATGTAATTTCAAATCAATTCTTGTTATTTCCTCTTTAGACTAAGGAGGCAACACTAGGTCTTCAAGGTATTTTGGATTAGGATAGATTTGTACACAATAATTTTTATTTAAAAATTTTAGATAAAAACCTATTTAATATATATTTGATTAGTAAGATTTATAAATTTCTAAGGTATACTCAGGTTAACAAGAACTGCCTTGAAGATATGTGTTTAGCCTCTTTGTCTTTTCTAACTTTGTTAAGCTTTAGATATTTGAATACATTGAGTATAAGAAACTACTATTCTGTAATGGTGCACTATGGAAGGATCAAGAAAATAAGGTTCCCAGTCTCTCTACGGACTATACTTATGGTTTTAAATTTTTTCCAGTCTCTCTATAGGATACATTAATAATTTAAAGTTTTAGTTTGATATTAAGAGAGCTTCAATTTAAAATTATATTTTAAGGCTAAATTTAAGAGGAAAACTATAAAACTGTAATCCTGTAAAGGCTCCTAACTTGTTATAAACTATTAAAGATAGTTAAGACATGCAAGCTAATGTTCAGTCACCTTATAAATGATCAAATTCTTTAATATACTCAACACTATTCTCATAGTCATGTGAAGTACAAATATTGATTTTCAGGGACAAGTTTTATTTAGCCCTCTGATTATGTTTTCAAGATTAAGCCTGAAGCAAGTAACTATAAAACAAGTAAAGTTTATGTAAAATCAGATATACTTAATAAATAAAATGTTAGTCCTCAAACTCCCCAGAGATCTTCTGAATATGGCATTTAAAATATTTAATAAAAGAGTTTTCCATAATAGACAAAACTGCCAGATCCCAAAGGCAGCCCCAAGGTGTCCTCAATGAAGACTATGGAGCATAAAGGACTCCACCTAAATTGTGGTAATTCTAATTACTGTCCAATAATTGCTTCATGTCTCACCCACCCCCACAACCCTGCCCAAACTGTGGACAAGCAGGAGGACACTGAAAAATTGACTGCCAGTCTCTGCCTTCCAAGGAAGGCCAGTCTCTCAATTTCCCCATCCACAAAAATGTGTCTCAGATCTGGGTCTGGAGGCTGAAGTTTAACGCTGCACTGCATGACAATAAATTACTGCTGTTCTGTGCGACTGTGCAAGACTTATGACCTCTGCCCTAAGGCTGCCATGAACGTAGGGTAACTGTCTAGGTAAGTCCCTGCCATTTTAACGAATAGAGAGGCCATTTGGATTACTTCCTGCTCAAATTTACCCTTCTCAGATCTCTGATGGTGTCTGTGGATAACTGTAGTTTTACCAGTGTAACAGCAATGAGCACCCAGTTTTTCCCACCAAGGCTGCAGTTGCCTGGTCATCCGTTACATACGTACAAATCAGGCCTTTCTCTTTTGGGGCTCCCATGTCTCCTGCTGAAACGGCAGACTCATACAGCTTACCTTGCCGCACACTAAAAGAGATAAACCCATAAAACAGGTTTCAGCGTAACTTACACTATTCCTTTATTTCAAAAACTTGCTTTCCAGTGATTGCCCTCAGTAACCAGCCGCCTATGTCTTATGGTAAATAAGTTTTACATGTGAAGGTTATAAAGGCTATGAGGATCTAGGAAAATGATTTAGGGTAAAAGTTCTAAAGGTTTAAGAATATAAAAGCTTAAATAAGTTATAAGGGTCTTAGAAAGTAACTTAAGATACATAAAGGTGTCTGAGGATATGAGAGCTTAATTAAGTTGTAAGGATCAGAGAAAGTGACTTAAGGTATGTAAATGCAAGTTATAAAGGCCCAAGAAAATGATGCAAGGTATATATAAAACAATTAAAAATGTTTCAGGTTTCCATCCCTCTTGCTATGCTGCTGTTATATTAAGACTTCAAAAGTTCAGAGTGTTGACATTAATCAGTGGCATTAGGATGTCTCCCAGGCTCCTTAACTGCCTTTTCTTAGTTTATATCTATCCCAGCAGACTTTCAATCAACTGACCGCTGTAAACTGCTCCAAATGCACCAGCCTCTGGTGGTCCTTTGAAACTAGCAAGCCTTAGACGTGTGAAATGCTGATGCAAACCAGATGCTTCTCTGAGCATTTCCCACCAGCTTGAGCCCCAGCTTTGGACCAGGATTCCAGAAAGCTCCAAAGATACTTGCATTTTGGTAGCCCCAGGTGGTCCAAGAAGAACTTATCCTCCCGGGACTGGAGTCAGAGACAAGGGGCTACTGGGAACTAAGATGAATGCCTGGCATAAACTGAAGTCTCATCAGCCATCCCATTCTCCACTGGTGTTAGATCATATGAATCAAACCACTGATCCACATCTATACATGGCTAAAGGCTGATATTTTAATTAAACCATTCAATCAGATCCCAGGCCCTATCTTGGGTAACCCACTTTTGTATCTCTCTGATTTTCGCAAGTATTTGTAACACTGAAGGAGGCTGGAGCCCATCATGAGCTTTTGTATACTAGAAAATGTACAAATATGCACTTATGTACAAAATACACAAAAATGCATTATAGATAGTCATTATGTCTATTTACCATATCTATAGTCATTTACTAAGAACCAGTAAAGTTTATTTAAAATCAGATATGCTGGCCTTCAAACTTCTCAGAGATCAGCTGCATATGGCGCCTTCAACCATGGCTTCTCCTGGCCTCTCGTGGTACAAACCACAGCATGCTCCACACTTTTACACATTACCGAACTAGGCCACCAGCACAAGGTACAATCTTGGCCTCTTCTGAACCACAGCTGTGCATGTTGAACCTAAGGAAACATATCCCAGAATATTTCACCTCAATGTTGCTGGTCTCTTCTCAATCACAGCTGATTCATCAGCCCTAGATGACTGTATTGATTGCTCAGCCTGCTTTCTCATAGCACCCATGTCTGCCTGCCCAGGGGTGGTACCTCCCACAGTGATTCGGACCCTCAGCATCAATCATCAACCAAGAGAGGGGCCCACAGGCTTACCCACAGGCCAGCCTGTTGGGGGCATTTTCAGTTGAGGTTCCTTTTCCCCAAATGACTCTGGCTTGTGCCAAATTGACAAAGAACCAGCCAGCACAGCCACCATTAGAGTCTGTATCTTTCAACTGTGAACTTAAGTAAATTCTCCTTTCTTATGTTGCTTTTATTGGCCATTTTGTTACATCAATATGAAAATCAACTAATTTTGACAACCCCAAATCTTCAGGTATCACCAAGAGATACCTCTTCCTCAATGTTTAGAGAATATTGTTTTAAAATCATGGCATGTAATATCAACAAAGTATGTATAGTCACATATTTAAGTATCCAAAGATTTAGATAGAAAATGGAATTTTTTCAGAAAAATTATGATAAACTTAAAATATAACTAATATAATATAATATAATATCTTTTTGTGTTTATTAACAACATTGGCTGTGAGTTCTGAGACACTTTGGTTTTGACATCAAAACAATCACATAACTCAATTTCATACATAATGTATTTTGTTTTTGAACTGTGCATTTATAAGCACATTTTAATGCATAATTAAACTAAATTTCATTTGGTTTGTTTTTTTCACTTTTGGCCATCATCTACTTAGTGTCTGACTTGCATTTATGAATGCTTCAGTAACTCAATAATGAGGCAGGGAATCATTTCCATAAATGAAAACAAAAAACAACCGAAAAGTAAATGTCTTGCACACTGGGGAGAAGGATGCAGTATTTGTGACTTTCAGAAATGTTTGGTTTCCTATTTTCCCAAGAGGTGTTTTGAATGTCCCCTCTCTGATCTTCTAGCTACCCTGCCTCACTTCACTCTGAGATTGTAGCTATTCAGAATGTAGCGTTGGTAGACTACAGTCTGGCAGTGTCAGACTTCTTACAAACATATCAATGGAACTAAAGTAGAGTAGTCATATATGGCTTCAGAGAAGGAAAAAGATGTTCCCATTTCCCAAGCATAACAGGTGGGACGGTTAAAATCTTTATATATACTTTTATAGTATATAGACAGTTTATATACGTCTACTTCACAGCCAGTTCTTACTGGCTATAGACTTCAATGCCTGGAGGTTAGATATGCTTGCTTCATTAGCAAGAATCCTCCCTCCCTCTCTCTCTGCCTCCCTCCCTCTACCCCTCCCTCCCATCTATCTATCTATCTATCTATCTATCTATCTATCTATCTACCTACCTATCTATCTATCTATCTCACATATTCCCCAAATAGTAGATAAATAGTGATACATACACATGTATGTATACATAGATGTATATATGCATGTATATGTGACATTCTTTTGCCTGTGTTTCCCTGAAGAACCCTGATAAAGAATATATTAATAATTTGAGGGTGCTCTTACAAGCTTATATTTGATTCGCTTGGAAAATATGCTATAAATATTAGTATTTGTCACTTGAAGAAATGAAAAGAAGGATTGGAGAGATGGCTTAGTGGTTACAAATGAGTATCTTTTTTTCCCCCAGAGAACCCCAGTTTGTTTCACAGAAGCCATATCGTGAGGCTTACAACCGCCTGTAGCTCTAGCTCCATGGAGCTTGAATGCCTCTCGTTTCCATGTGCACCAGCACTTGTGTGCACCAGTACTTATATGCGCCAGTATTCCTGTGTACCAGCACTTGTGTGCTCCAGCACTCATGTGCACCAGCATTCCTGTGCACGAGCACGTGTGTGCACCAGTACTTATATGCGCCAGTATTCCTGTGCACCAGCACTTGTGTTCACCAGCACTCATGTGCACCAGCATTCCTGTGCACGAGCACGTGTGTGCACCAGTACTTATATGCGCCGGTATTCCTGTACACCAGCACTTGTGTGCACATACCTTCACAAATACATGCACATGCAAAGCCAGAGGCTGTGAATTTGAGAAAAAGCAAGGAGCAGGGTACATGGGAGGAGTTAGAGGGAGGAAAAGGGAGAGGAAAATAATGTAATTATGTTTCAATTTTTGAACATTTAAAATTTAAAAATAAACGGAAAAATACAATTTAGATCTTTTCTAAACTTAGTTAAACTCTTAAATCAATGTACCAAAATTGTATTTAATGACTAATTAAATGTGCAAAATATTTAATGGGTCAGTTCTACCACATGTAAATATAACATCTTTGTAAAAGTTCATAAAGCAAAACCAGCATCTTTCTCTCAGAGCCTTAAGGAAACTTAACTTTAAATGTTACTTGACAGGATTCTTACAAAGTTTCATTCTAAACCTTGCTTTTTGTTTACCAGTATTTTGATGTTGAATTTTGGCCAGTTTTTAAAAAAAATAACTGAAATTGCAATTTATTTGCATGTTTTATTAAATGTCAAACGTGTGATAAATTGTTCCTTTTTAGATAAATTTCCATTAATTTTCCTAAAATGTTCTATGAGGAAGTGGAGGCCAAAAATGGAATTTTACAGCTATCCAGGCGCTGGCTTGTCCTTTGAAGTATTTGTCACCTTACTGGACAGATTGGTGCTCTTTCCTCTAAACATCAGAAAAACAGGTTTCCAATATGAAGCAAAATTGAGCCAAACAAAGTAGCTAAATGTTCTCATATCAAATAACAATCTTCATAAAAGCTAAATAATAAATAAGATATTGAGGTTTGAAAAAAAATTAACAAATGGCTACAAGAAAATACTTAAACAGAAATATTAGGGAAAGGTCAGTGTTACACCAGTCGATGGCCAGGAGCCTCCTGTGGGATACACTTTCCCTGTTTTTTTTTTTTTTTTTTTTCTTTATTCTTCTCTCATATATTACATCCTGACTGCCGCTTTCCCTCCCTCCCCTCCCCACAGGCTCTCCCCAGCACCTCCCCTTTCTCCCCATCCACGCCCCCTCCCCCCCACCCTCCCCACCCTCACTTCACCTCCATTCAGAAGAGCAGGCCTCCCAGGGACATCAACCGAATATAGCATAACAAGCTAGAATAACACCGGGCACATATTTTCACAGCGAGGCTGGACGAGGCAACCCAGTAGGAGGAAAAAGTTTCTGAAGGCATGTATAAGAGTCAGAGAGTAGGGGTTCTACCGCTGTTAGGAATTACGCAAGGACACCAAGCTACACAGCCGCAACATATATGCAGAGGACGTAGGTCAGACCCATACAGGCTCTCTGATCTTGGTGAGCTCACTTGAGTCCTTGTCAGTTGATTGTATGGGCTGTGTTCTTGTGCTATCCTTGATCCCTCTAGCGCCTCCGATCTTTCCTCCCCCTCCTCCTAAGCTCCCCAAGCTCTGCCTAATGTTTGCCGGTTGGACTCTGCGTCTGCTCCCATCAATTGCTGGATGAAGCCTCTCTGGTCTCTCTGATGGTGATTATGCAGGTCTCTGGTCCCAGACCATCTTGGGTAAGCTGAAGATCAGAGGTATTGTGGTTGGGTTGGTGTCCCAGTCCCTCCAGTTGAGGACTTGCCTGGTTACAGAAGATGGCCGGTTCGGGCTCTGTGTCCCTCATTATTAGAAGTCTTTGCTAGTGTCACCCTCTTAAATTCTATGGAGTTTCCATTGCACTAGGTTTCTACGTCATGCCCCAAATGCTCCCCTTAGTTCTAATCATCTCTCCCAGGATTATCTCCCTCTTAAGGAGAGATAAACAAGTTTTTTTTTTTTTTTTTTTTTTTTTTTTTTTTTTAGATCACAAGTGGGGGATGAGAAAAGACTTGTGAGAGAGGAGGTGATGTTTATTCCCTTAGAAGTTGAACCGCCATGTGGGGGAGATTGATTATTAACTAGCTGAAAAACATCCTTGAACACATTCTGATAGGAGGTATAAAAATGAGACAAAACCAAAAAAAAAAAAAAAAAAAAAAAAAAAAAGAGAGAACAAGAGGTGGGGCCTTTGGAGACTGGGGATAGTTTTGCTGTTTGTTGCTTCACTTCTGCAATTCTTTCCATATCCACTCAACTTTGTGTCCTTTAAAAAAAAGTCCTTCAAACCAATTTGTGCTTCGCCAAATAGTCTTGGATGTGTGGATTTCTACTGAGACATAGAAAATTACTAGGCGCTACACTCTTAGAAACTAACATTTGTAATTCCTCAATGCCTAGTGGTGGGACTGTGTGCTCAATCCACTTCTTTGTGCTGAGGTTTGTTCTGTTTTGGACTTATATAGGTTTGTGCATACTGTTTCTGCTGCTGTGAGTTCATATGTGTAGATGTTCTGTTGTATGCAAAAGATGTTTCCTTTAGTCACTTTATTTGCTAATGTGCTTGTGTTTGAATTAATTCTTTTGGCTTGAAGATAGGTTGGAGGGTAATATATTAATATGCAATATCACTTTTTATGCCTTTCGTGGCATTACATAATCATAGTGAAGAATCAAAATGTTCTCTATATATGCAACATGAGAAAAATTAAAGATGATCTCGAGTTTCCTTTTTAGGTTATACTCAAGTAATAAGTCAATATGTAACAACCCTCCAGTGGGTCAGATGTAAAAGTACCACTGAGTTACAACGGGGCTCAAATTGAGAAACTCATTGTAGTTAAAAATATTATCTAAGTATGATATTTGACCTAGTAAACAGTTAACAATATCCTGATTTTCCTGAGGCCCTAAGCTTGGTTCCTAGTACCCACTTTTGGTGCTTCATAACTACCCGTAACTCCAGTTCCATGGGATCTAGTGAGTGGCCTGTGTAGGCACTATATTCATGTATTCACACAGAGAAAGAGACACACACAGAGGAAGGGAGGGAAAGAGAGCGATCTTAATATATGTATATATAGTCCAACACAAATTTAATACATTTCCAGATGTATCTTGGGAACACAGGAGCCTGTAGAGCATCAGTTATTTACTTTGGTGACCCTGTGGCTGTCTGAAGGGTGGAGCATGCTGCCACTGTCCAGCTTTACGAGACAATATGTGCCACACATCACTAGGCTAGGAAGTGATGTCCTTAATCCAGATCTCGAGGCAGGAAGACACGCCTTTATCTGGGCCACACCTTCTGCTAGATGCTTATACATGGATATGGTCCTTCTTGCCTCAGCAGCAAATCCATTCCTTCACTGCCAGTGAAGACTTAGAGGCTAGTTCTTTGGGGTTCCAGTGTCTACTGAAGACCAGTTGAGACAACCAGCCTTGTGGACTGAGCAACTTCTGAGTTCTTGGACTTCCTGTCCATAGCAAGGTACTGTTGGATTAGTTGAATCACGACCTATAAGTCATTCTAATATATCTTCTTTCTACATATATGTACATACATGTAGATACTCATTCTATAAGTTCTGCTACTCTAGCGAACCCTGACTAATACAATTGCAAAGGAGATAAAGCATGTTGACCCATGACAAGTCAAGGATGTGTATAAAAGTGTATAAACTATCTCTGTACATATCTAATAGAAAATGCATGTAGTATATTTTAAAGTTCTAGAAATTTATTAAAGTAGGGAAAATAATGAGTTGACTCCAGTGTTCCTGGGAATTCTGTGTTTGTTAACTTAACATCGCTAACTACTTTAATAATGTCATAGTTTTCATGTTCTGTGGGGCTACAGACTTCTTTGCTTTTAGTGCAAAAAGTTGTGAACTTATCTATTCATTCCTTTTTTACTTCCTAAGAGCCAGCTCTATTTCAGACCCTTACTATGTCTTCTCTGAACTCTGGGAAGGACCTCCTAATTAATGTTGCTGCCTTCTGTGTTTTGGCTCTATAATGATTAACTTCTCCCAAGAAATTAATCTTGCTAAAACAAAACATGTGCTGTGTCATCATCAGACACAAATTTGTTCTCAGTTCTCAGTCACAGTTTGATCTAAGCTTGGACAGTTTGCCTTGGTTTTCAAAACCTCAGAATCCATTTCCTTCATGTGGCTTAGCTGTTGAGTCAGAATGCATATCTTCTGTGTGCACACTCTTAACCTCCATGGCACCCCTCATTATTTTTAGCTGCAAAAGCCTTGTCATTTGGAAAAGACTGATCCTAACAAGGGCTTTCACCCCTACTCTCCCATGCTCCAGCCCTTTCCCAACCCAGTCAAGAATGTTATTTATTCTTTCTTTGAATTTCTAAAGTCTTTCTCTGAACCTCTGTGGCAGTTCCATCTTCTGTCTTGCACAACAAACATTGCACACTTGTTTAAATCTCTCCTCCATGTTAAAGTCTATGCAGACTAAGGCCATACCTTGCCATCTTTCTATCTTCCTCGCACCCGGTTAACGGTTGGCATGTTGTTGCATTCTGATAATCTCTGAAAAGTATAATTCAACCCTGACTTGTCCAAAGGGCTGTGATCGCCACACATCTTATTGGGAGAAATTGAAGGATTCTCATACTGTCTTTGAGTTCCTTGTCCTGAAGCACTTGTATTTTTTTTAGGTCACACTTCAGTGTAAAATCTTCTACCTCAAGTTGATAAAACTGGACGCTGAATGGGAAGAGTGACAGAAAAGGAAATGCTACAAATTGTACTTGAGAATCTGTTGAGCTCAGGAGAAGGAAGCATCTGCTCCAGAAATATCTTCACCGAGACCCAAGAGTCAAATATACCTAATCCTGCAGATCACATTCTTCCAACAGGAGGTGCTGAGAAGCAAAGGAGCAGTCTACCATCTGCTCAGCCATCTGCTTCAGAAGACCTGCTCCTTAGTTAGTGCCATCGGGGCTCTTGTTGCTTTTAAAAAAATGATCAGCATTATCAAAGACCCCAAATAAAAACACACGATTACATTGTCGAATAGCTGTCTCAGATGGTGGCAGCTTCTGCGTTTTACCACGCTATTTTCCCATTGAATTGTGTCTGTCCTTCAAAAGATGTACAATGTGAAAAAACATAATCTGTGAGTCAGTAGCTTTCAGCCTGAACTCTACTTTTAATTTAGGTGGGGCAGTTGCATATATCTCCTGGCTTAAAATTCCTCCCATGTAAATGGAAATATATTTACTTTCCGGAATGTGAACCAATGCGTAAGTTCCATGTAGGCGGGACCTTCCATCTCTTCTGGTTCCTGATGCATTTTAAGTATCAGGAATATGGTGTGGCATGGGGGAAGATGTGATCAAGCATTTACTGACCATGGCAGTGCTGAAGTGAGGTACACGCGCACGCACACACACACACACACACACACGTTTAAGTGTTTTTGTGTTATCGATTATATACTTATATATTAGGTAGACTTAAATCATTAAACTTAAATATTTTTAGTTTTGTCTTAAGCAATAAGTCTTTTTATTTTAATACCCCCAGACAATGGGCCTGTTTCTTCCCTCCTTTTTTAAATTTAAATTTTTTAAAAAATGTATTCACTTTACACCCTATTCATAGCCCACTCCCTTCTTTCCTCCCAGTCTCACCCTCCCTCCCCTTTACCTCATGTCCCTCCCCTAGTCCTCAGAGAGAGGGAGCTCTCCTCCCCTACCAACTGACTCCAGCCTATCAAGTTTCATCAGGACTGCCTGCATCCTCTTTCTCTGTGGCCTGGTGAGTCACCCTTCCCCCACCCCCAGAGGGAAGTGATCAAAGAGCAGACAACAGAGTACATGGCACAGACAGCCCCTGATCCTTTTACTAGGGGACCCATATGGAGACTGAGCTGCCTACTGGCTACATCTGAGCAGGGAGCCTAGGTCCTCTCAATGCATGGTCCATGGCTGGTGCTTCAGTTTCTAGCCCCCCCCCCCCCGACACCTTGGGCCCAGATTTATTGGTTCTATTGGTCTTCTTGTGGAGTTCCTGTCTCCTCCGGGTCCTTCTACCTCCCCACTCTTCCACAGGACTCCCTTCACTCTGCCCAAAGTTTGTCTGTGAGTCTCAGCATCTGATTAGATCTCCCGCTGGGTGGAGTCTTTCAGAAGACCTCTATGGTAGGCTCCCATACTGTTCCCTCTCTTCAACCCCATCCAGTGTCTATTCTGTTTGCCCTTCTTATTGAGAATTAAGCATCCCCCCTAGGGTCTTCCTTGTTACTTAGCTTCTTTAGGTCTGTGGATTGTAGTATGCTTATCTTGTATTATATGGCTAATATCCACTTATAAGTGAGCATATGCCATAAATGTCTTTCTGGGTCTGGGTTACCTCACTCAAGATAATCTTTTCCAGCTCCATCCATTTGCCTGTAAATTTCATGATGTCCTTGCTTTTAATAGGTGAATAGTATTCCATTGTGCAGATGTACCACGGTTTCTTTATCCATTCTTCAGTTGACAGGCACCTAGATCTAGTTTCCAGTTTCTGGCTATTAAGAATAATGCTATGAACACAGTTGAGCCAACGTCCTTGTCGTATGGTGGGGCATCTTTTGGGTTTATGCCCAAGGATGTTATAGTTGTCTCTTGAAGCAGAACTGTTCCCAATTTTCTGAGAAAGTGCCAGATTGATTTCCAAAGTGGGTATACAAATTTGCACTCCCACAAGCAATGGAAGAGTGTTCCTTTTTCTCCACATTTTCACCAGCACGTACTGTCACTTGAGTTTTTGATCTTAGTCATTCAGATGGGTGTAAGATGGAATCTCAGAGTAATTTTGATTTGCATTTCCCTGATGGATAAGGATGTTGAGCATTTCTTTTTTTTTTTTTTTTTTTTTGTGGGGTAGACTTGGGAGGACTGGGAAGTGGGTGTGATATGGGTAAATTATGTTGAAAAAAGAAAAAAGAAAAGAAGAAATTCTTCACCCTGAGCTTTCATGCCTTGGCTGTTAGCACCTTCTGCGTGTTTTGGCTTTGAGTTTGGGTGGATGGAAAGATGACCTTACTTGGGCTGCATACAGCTGGGTAGAAGCGGTTTTGACCCACATTAGAGTTTGCATAACTTTCTTTCTTTCTTCTTCTTTTTTAAAAAGCTGTGTTACAGTTTAATTTTAGTTGGCCCTTTGCTACAACTTTAGAGTCGTTTTAATGACAATTATTTTCGAGGTGACTTTTAGTAATTTTTAAGTGTTTCACTAGATCTTTGAAGTCTATTAATAACTTTTCAAATGATCAGCTACAACGCTGAACACAGACTGTCCTTTTTCCTTTTCAACCCTGCAGTCCTTTCTCCTGGAGACCGTTATACTTCGATTTTTTCCCCGTTTTCAGTTCTTCCTTTTTCCTTCTTGCCGTTTCTCTTTCTTTCCCTCATTTTTCCTCCTTCCTTCCTTCCTTTCCTTCCTTTCCTTCCTTTCTTCCTTACCACCTTTTCAAAAACTTTTTAAACATTATTTTCTCCTTTTATTAAACATTCTTTTTCATACAATATAATCTGAAGTTTTCTCTCCTCTGCTCCTCCTAGCTTCCTCCCACCTTCTATTTCATTCAGCTCTACTCCCTCTTTGTCTTCGAAGAGATAACAACCAAGCATAATGAAATAAAACATAAGATAAAATGAAAACTATCATATCAAAGCCAGACAAGACAAGTCAACAGAAAAATAAAGGAGCCCCAAGAAGAGGCATAAAACCCAGAGACCCATTTGTTTTCACATTCAGGAGTCACATACCTCCTACTATCATCAGGTGAGGAGAATAATTTCGTCATGAGAATTTGAGGAGATATACTGAGTGCATGCTGGAGATACAGACTTCAATGCACAGAGAAAGTTGAAGTGCAGCTCTAGGGGACACTCAGCAACCTGATAGAGTTATGAGAACATTAGTGTTTGGTAGTGTCATTTAAATAATCAGACTTGATCAGCTGAGCATGGAGGGAGGCAGATTCAACCAGAAAGTCAATGTAATTGGTATGTGATGCTTGAGGCTCCATATTAAGCAGAATGGATGATGCAAATGTGGTGCCTTTACACAGGGCGTACTATCTACCTGTTAATAAAAGGAAATTCAAAGGCAAATTGATGGAGCTGCAGACAGTCATTTTGAGGAGCCCAAACCCAGAAAGACAAATGGTGAATGTTTTCTCTCATTTGTGGATGTTATCTTTCAATCTATGTATTTATTTCTTTATACCCCAAAATTAAACAATTATCCACAAATTTCAAATAGTCTCAAATTTTGTTTCAGTTTTGCATTCTGGTAACTTCATGGGATGTAGTTTATACTGGTAATAATTCGATTCTAATAGAATTTCTGAATATTTTTGGTAATATTAATGATGATATTTGCAATTAAAACAACTGGGTAGGATTTTAAAACATCAATAAATTCTTTCTATGCTATAAACTCACACATGCCTTGGTAGCTATCATATAAAACAACTTCATAATGAAAGAGTTAGAGCTACTATTATAAGTGCTTAAACTACTAACCGACTCAAATAGGCAAAGACATGTATTTGAAATGTTATTGTGTCTTGCTGAAAAGTTTGACCAAAAGTTTTTGATGGAAAAACAAAATTTAAAACCCATTTCTACTTGACTATAGAGAGTATGTCTGCCCCTCTAGCGAAGTCTGGATATATTGCTCTTTTTGACCTTACTATACATGAGGTATACTAAGCCATATTCCAGTTGTGTAGTGTGATTGGCTCAAAGAGTGCACTCCATACTGAGCATGTCTTGGGAGTGTGTTTACCATTATTAGTATTGTTACTATTATCATCTTAGCAGGTAGTAGAGATCTTTTGTTTGGTTAAATTTATTCTTAGGCATTATTTTATTTTCTATTGTTTTCATAATCTCTATAACTAAAGGCCTCTTTTGGAGCAAAGGGCTTATTGAATCTTACAGTTTGCAGTCTAACATGAGAGGAAGTCAGGGCAGGACTGAAGCAGAGGCCACTGAGGAATGCTGTTTACTGGATTGTTTTTCATGGCTTGCTAAGCTTGCTTTTTTATACAAGCCAGTACCACCTTCCCAAGGTGGCACTACCGACAGTGGGCTGGGCCCTCCTGCCTCAATGATTAACCAAGAAATCGCCTGCAGACTTGCGCACAAGCTAGTCTGTTGGAGACAGGGCCTCCTGTGGACATATGCACAGGCCACACTTCCTCAGTCAGAGTTTCCTCTTCCTTGATGATTCCAGTTTGTGTAAAGTTGACAAAAATCTAAACAGCACAGGTAATTTCTTGATTTTATTTTCCAAGCTGCATCTATCTGTGTAGTTTAATTTTTCTTTTAAAAGATTCAAGGTGCATTGCAACCACTGCTTTTAAATGAATCAATTAAAAACAAGGACCCAGCCCCGCGCAGTTGCATGCCCTCTAATCTCAGGTATTTAGGAGGCTGAAGTAGGGGTATCCCTGAGCTTGCAGACTAGGCTGGGCAAAGAGCAAGACTCTGTCTTTTTCTGTTTGTTTTGTTGGTTTCGCTTTTCAAGACAAGGTTTCTCTCTGTAGCCTTAGCTGTCTTGGAACTTGCTTTGTAGACCTCAAGCTCAGCGATCCATCTCCCTCTGCCTCCCAAGTGCTGGAATTAAAGGGATGTGCCACCACCATCCCTCTGCAAGACCCTGTCTTAAAGATGATATTTTTGCCAAGATATGAATAGACATTTTAGAAAATAAATGTTATTAATAAACTTGAAGGAAAAATCAATGTTAATAACAACACTGGAGACAGGTTTTCAGTCTTCCCAATGACAAATTTTATTTCAACAACAATTTTTGATTAATAATAATATACTTGTTTCAAGTTATAGCCTAGTAGTAGTCATTGTCATAACCAACATAATCAATATTAATTTTTGTAGCACTGGGACTCAAACCCAGGGCCTGGCCTTATTCATGCAAAGTAAGTACTTCCTGACTGCAGGTCCTCAGCCATTTAATTTTAATTTTCAGCCTCAGAATTTTAACTCTCATGATCTCCAATACAGAAGCCCCTTGCTGGATCACTTAAATTTCACAGCAATTTTAGGGCTGAGATATGCAGGGTGTTTACTATAGGGCTGTCAAATCAAGAGCATCTACAACCATTGTCAGTGAGCACAAGAGAGTTATATTTTCTGAAAAATTTAGCAATACTGAGGGTTGTTACATCTATTATACCTAAGATGTATTCCATATTGAAAACACTAAATTATTTACAATCATGGTGAACTATAAATTGTCTATATTTAGTCTTTTCCATACTGTGTGTGATGTAGTCAAGGCTCTTTCTCACGCCCTAGCAGTCTGATCCACTGTAGTCACATAGAATACAAGACCTGTAGTCACATAGAGCAGGACTTCACCTACAGCTCACAGATCATTCCCCAGAAGGCAGTGAGGGAAAGAGGTTGTGTCCTTCCTTTCAGCATTCTTAGCACTTGAGCAAGCCATTTGGACAATTACGTTTGGCATACAACCCAACACACAGAAGGGAATATGGTTACAATGGTAAGACTTACAAGCAGTTGCTGGCAACATGAAAACTTCTAATTTCTAAATGACCAGAATATTGTGTAGTTTTAACTTTTGATTACATTTATTTTGAAAATTTTATATGTGTCTACTGTATTTACACCATTTTCTTCTTCCTCGTCCTTTCTTTATATCCTACCCCCACTCTCAAATTCATGGCCTGTTTTTCTTTGATTATTATTGTTACACATATATGTGAGTAAATATACAAATACAACATGATGAGTCTGTTTACTGTTGATCTTATGCATATGTTTTTAGGGCTGACCATCTGGTATTGGGGTCACATCCTTGAGGAAGATTGATGCTCCTTCTCTCCTCAGTTGTCAGTTGCCTGGAGTTCTTTGTCTAGTGCTAAAGCCTCATGAGAGTTCCCCATGCCCCTTGGCATGTCAACTGGTGTTGTCATTATTCAGGCTTTGTGTATAATTTTAAAGAGATAGTACTAACATATTGCCAACGGTAGCCCCATACTCCTGAGCTCCAATGGTCCATTTGTCTCCACCTCCTATGATTTAGTGGTGTGTTGTTCATTAGAAATATAAAACAAAAAAAATTTAAACACCAATTATCAGTGCCACTATGGTTTTCCTTGCACAGTAACAGTTAAAGCAAAGCTCTATTGCCAGTCTTTGTCTTTTCTAGTGGCACTGACTGCTCTTTCAGTTTTTTTGTCAGCATGTTGGTTGACATATAATGCATCTGTAAATATAAAGATAACTTGTCCTGTATAATTGTGCATGAGCTTGAACTTTACCCTTCAGAAAAAGCCTCCTCTTCTGAGACTCATTTCCAATGGGCACGGGACTCGCCTACAGCCTTGAGGATCCACTGAGGAGAGAAAGGTCCCTCACTAAAACTGTTTGATCTACAGAACCTATGTTAAAAAGCAGATGAAATGTGAGTAGCTACTATGAAGTAGCCAGGATCCCAAAGACCTGTACATTTGGCTGGAATTTGACAGTGTTTCTGAAACTGTAAACGTGAGTGCTTTTAGTTTCCTCATGGTCTGTACTAACCACAGAAGTGCTAGCTCCTAAATTCTTAATCCTACTCCTTCCTTCCATATGCCTGTCTTCTGGAAAAAATTGAGAACATTGTTTTCTTTAAATATTTTTTATTAAGTTACAAATTTAATACAACAAAGGGAGAGGTATAGAGATCATAGGAAAATAATATCAATCCTAGTAGATAAAACCAGGCATGTAAATCTGGTTTTATCTATTTTAACTTCCGAATATCTAAATGAGTCATGACAGTATTGAACAAGTACAGAGTTAAAACAAAGGAGGGGAAATGCGTGTTTAAAAATGCCATGATAATCTCAGAGCTGGATACGATCAGAAATAATAAATATTTTTATCTGGTAACAGAATATTCATAACTAACTCTGGCATTTTCTAGGGTGCTTATGCTTGGACAGCTTTGCTTCTCCGAAGCTAAGCCATGAAGCCTCTGACTGAGAGTGAGTGTGACTCCTCCTCTAAAATCACCCCTCACAGGTGACCTCAGGGCCTGGGAAGAAGCTCATCTACCTGGAAGCCTTCGTCTAGCTTTCCCACATGCTGCATTTGATTGAGGATTTCCATAGCTGCAAAATGAAGATTTTAAAACTTTTTTTAAAAAGTTAACTTCTACAGTTATTGATTTACTTATGTTGAAAGTGGTCAATTGAGCTTACCCAGAGGCCATGCCGGCCACCAGAAATCCATGTCAGTCACCCACTCATGGACCTCTTCCTCTCTCTAGGTGTCCCCTGCATGCTCAACACCTCTATTTCTCGTAGCCACGTCCCAGCCCCAAACTCGGGCAGAGACCCCTTCCCCCCATGTGACAAAAGGCCACGCCGGCCTTCTCATCAACTCACAGAATTTTCTCTGAAATTGACTACATATTCAGTTACAAAGCAAGTCTCAACAAATAGAATGAAATTGACATAACCCCATGCACCCTCCCAGACCATCATGAAATAAAACTGGATTTCAATTACAAAAGTCAGCCTATAAACTTACGGAAACTGAACAACTCCCTACTGAATGAAAACTGGGTCAAGACAGAAACAAAGAAAGAATAAAGACTTCCCAGAATTCAATGAAAAATAAAGGTACAGCATACCCAAACTCATAGGACACACTGAAAGCAGTGCTAAGAGGAAAGTTCATAGCACTAAGTGCCTACATGAAGAAATTGGAGCGATCTCATACTAGCAACTTATCAGCACACCCGAAAGCTCTAGAACAAAAAGGAGAAAGTACACCAAGAGGAATAGTCAGCAAGGAATAATAAGCTGGGGGCTGAATCAATAAAATAGAAACAAAGAAAACAATACAAAGATTCAGTGAAACAAAGAGTAGGGTTTTTGTTTTGTTTTGAGAAAATCAACAAGATAGACAAACCCTTAGCCAAACTAACTGAAAGGCAGAGAGACCCTATCCACATGAACAAAACCGGAAATGAAAAGGGGGGACATAACAACAGATGCGGAAGAAATCCAAAGAATCATTCGGTCATACTTCAAATTTTGTACTCCACAAAATTGGAAAATCCAAAAGAAATGGATAATTTTCTCCATAAATAGCACTTACTGAAGTTAAATGAAGATCAAACCTACAGTCCCTAAGAAAACAGAAGCAGTCATTAAAAGTCTCCCAACGAAAGTACAGGGTCAGGTGATATTAGCACAGAATTCTATCAGACTTTCAAAGAAGCGCAAAGGTCCACAAAATAGAAGCAAGACAAATATTGCCCAATTCACTTTATGATGCTACAGTCACCCTGACATCCAAATCACACAAAGATTCAGTGAAAAAAGATAATTACAGATCAAATTTCTTTATGAACATAGATACAAAAAAAAAAAAAAAAAAAAAACCACAAAACTCAATAAAATACTTGCAAATTGAAAAGAATAGAAAAAGAAAAGGAAAAAGAAAATAAAAGGTCACTGACGTGGAGACAAGATGCAGGGGGAACCTGGGACTGACAGTAGCCAAGCAGCTGGGCGCAGGGAGTTAAAGGATGAAGGATCAGGGCTCCTTCACATGTGACTTGAGTATCATCAGGCATCCTGATGCTGCTGGAGAAGCAGCAATGACAGCTTAGCATTGGACCATTTGCTTAAGTTGTGCAATGTACTTCCAAATTATAACATCAGGACCATGAGATCTTGTTCAAGAAGTTGTTTTTCCATTTGTCTTTCTTTTCCTCTACATCTCTCCCCTTCTTCTGCGATCTATCACTTCTGTTTTAGTGGTATCAATGAAAGTAGTTGTAGCAGTAAAGATTAATAGCATAATGCCTGTGATGAGAACAGAATCAGGAGTCAGGGAACATATCGTCTCAGATTAGGTTAACCTTGAGGAGGGGCAGGAAGAGAAGAGACAACGTCATGGTGTGGGCATCCCTAGAGTTTCAGCACTCATGTCTGAAGAAATCGGCTGTGCTCTTCAAAACAAGCAGGATTAGAGTGGGAGCCTGGAGTTTCATATTCTGGTTACTTTTCTTCTCATGGCTTGTGTGGCAGCCTACTGGGAAAGGAAAGACGGACTTTGTTAAGTAAATGCTTCTTTGCTATAAACACTGTAAACTAAATGATGAATATTTTAATATTATATCCACCTTGTGTCACCAGCACAGAATGAGAGAGGCTTTTCTCATTGACAAGGTTACCCATTCTTCCCACCCTATTTGTGAGCTGCAGTGCAGTGAGTCCCATGGGAAGTCTGACACCTGGAAGGTGCCCAGCAGCTGTCTTTCATATTCAATGTTTTCCCACAGGGACTTGCTTCTTTCTTCATGAGAGCTTTGCATTCAATTCACTCCATGGCCTCCATTTGTTTAAAACAAGGTCAGACACAAGTGTGTTCCTGAACTGATTGAACTCACACAATGGCATAAGATACTGTTCTTTCTTTGGCTCTGCTTTTTACTCATAAACAATTTAAGGACAGGATTTATCTAGGTTACCAATAAAGCTATTACTCATACTTGCCAACTTCAGGTAAACTTCACACTTGCAGATTTAAAAAAAAAAACTTTGAGTATAATAGCAGCTGACAGTATACACGGATACTTAAATCTACCTGGCCTTATCTCCTAAGAATTAGTTTGAAAATAAGGGAAATAGGAGATCAGTCATTGGCAAGGGTCAATAATTTTTTTTTTTTAAATTTCAGAATTACCTGAACTTTGCTAGATATACGTTTTCGCCCAACAAAGCCAATTCATTTTGCCAAGGAATAGAAGCCTCCCTAAAACTATGATTCTGTATTGAGCTTCTTAGTAATCGCTTTTGCTTTTTATCAAAACCATTGCCCTGTAACTGACTTTTCTTAGCTGGGTTTGACATCACAAGCATAGCAACCTGCTCTTTAGACTTTCAAACACTCCTCTTTAAGGTTCAATGAATGCTTCTTCATATTTGGGTCATCCTGGAAGTAACCATCTCTTTGTTTTTTGTTTTTGCTTTTCCTGTTCTCAACTTCATTTCAGTAAAGCAAAAGCTGCACCATAATATGCATTTATGTGTGTATGTATGTATGTATGTACGTACGTATGTGTGTGTGTATGCATTGGCTTCTTGAGACAGGGTTTCTCTGTGTAGCCCCGGAAGTCCTGGAACTCACTAGCTGTTCGCCAACCTACAGAGATCCAGTTACCTCTGCCTCCCCAGTGCTGGGATTAAAGGTGTCCACCACCATTGCTCGGCTCACCGTAACTTCTGTATCTCTTCAGATGTCTTATGATCTCTTAATGCATCCTCCTCATCATTAAACATGTCAAACATTTTAACTTCCTAATGTTGCACACATCTTTCCTCCTATCTAACCCTTCCTGAGGAGAGGAGATAGCGGCTATTTGGTGTGAATGGAAGGACATGGTACATTGTTCAGAAAAGTCAGCAAGCTCTTGTTTCAGGACTACAGCACAGGAAAGGATGCTTATTATGCCGTGAGTTCTAGCTAACAGTGTAGGCAAGATAGTATTTACATGTAAGTGTGCTTGCCTCTATATAATCCTCATCTCATATAATGCTCAGTAACACATATTACTTCCATATCCTGAAGAGAAATTATTTACTTAGTTTATGCCTGAGCAAACTGAAAGGACATCAAGGTAGATTGTTAGGATGCACACGCGGCTACTATGTAAAAGAGTGGTAATCTAAATCCAGTCTGTGTTTAATGGCTATATTAGAATAGCTGGTTACGTTACTGGCTGAATTATTTCTAGAAGGTGTCTCTGTTTGGTTCAGATATTGTTTGCTCTTTCCTTTTTTCTCTACTCATGCTAGCCTACTTAATTGCACGGGTTGGAGTCTTTGCCTTGCTTATCCGTATCCTCAAGATTGTACCTTTGTTTACCCGTACGCTCACGATCTTACCTTCTTCCTTCTCTGCGTGTAAACTTTCTTTAAATATCTTCTACAACGATGGATTGTTGTTCATGAGTTGCTTTAGTTTGTGACTGTCTTAAACTGTTTTTTTTTTTTTTTTTTTTTTTTGGTATCAATTTTAAAAAATGATTTGCCCAGTATAGTGATTTTGGTTGGAAGTTATTTATTAAGAGTGCTTGAAATGCACTGTTTGATGATTTCAGCTGAGGAGTCAGATAGCATTGCTTGTGCTAGCCTTTGCGAGGCAGCATTCTTCTCCTGCAGCTTTGAGCAGCACTGTTTTGATCTGTGGTCTTAGCACTTGAGCAGTAGGTCCCACAGATACTCTCTCTCTCTCTCTCTCTCTCTCTCTCTCTCTCTCTGATCCAGTGCATTGTTAGTGGAGCATCCCTGTTTCCAATTTGTTTGTTGAGGCTTTAAAAAAATTAGCTATTATTTTTATTTTATGTGTATGAGTGTTTTGCCAGCACATATGTTTGTGCACCGCACATATGCCTGGTGCCTGCAGAGACCAGAAGAGGGGCTTTACAGGTCTCGGAGCTGGAGTTACAGGCAGTTATGAGCTATCGTGTGGCTGCAGAGAAACAACCCTGCATTTTCTAGGAGAGTGACCAGTGTTCTTAACTGCTGAGCCCTTTCTCCAGTCTCCTGCTTCAGACTTTCTTTTTTTCAAATATCAGTTTCCATGTTGAACTTGTCATCCAGGTTGCTTATTTTCTCGTGTGTGTTTCTGAATTTTCTATTGAGCCAGGAAACTCTTCACTGACTCCCACAGCCTCAAAGAAACTCATACTGGTACCTTGGTATAACAAAGGTAGGCACTCTCCCTATGTCGTTCTCTCCCATTACAGCAGGCCAGACACTCCCACTGATAACTAGAAAAGGTCAGCATCCACTTTCCTCTTTCCAAGGACTTCAACGGCAGAGGCAGATATGAAGGTCTGCCAAGCATCCTGTTCTCAAACTCTAATCTCCTTGGCCATATCAAGGCAGTCTTCTTAGTGTTATGGTCTTGCCCGTGGATGTGGGCCACTTATTTCCTCTTCCTTAAGACTCTCTCACTCATCAGAAGCTGGACGTGTATGGACCTGCTGGTTTTAAAGAAAGCCAGTGAGCTCCTTACTTTTGTAAACCCAAGTACCAAGTTTTCCTCCTGATTCTGTCTTTTCCACTACAAGTCTTTTTATAAAAGGCAACCAAAGCTGCCCTTTGAAAACATAAGCTACTTTTGTTCACTCAGCTCTTCAGAATCGTCCTGTGGCTTCTCACCTCCCCCCAGTGCAGTTTGCCTTCTTATCATGGTCCTTGGAGACCTACCCTGCCCCTGCATGGTTTCTCTGATCCATTTTTCCAGTTCCTTTCCTTGAACTCTTCTTCTCTTTGCTCTTCCTTGACTATACCAGGCATGCTCCTTTCCGTACGTCTAGACTGTCCTCTAAGCACTCATCATCTTTCCTCGCTGGTATGTCACCTCTTTGGTCTGCCATATTTGAAACAGTGCTTCTTCAGTGGTTAGCTTGGGATTTGAAGATTTGAACTCCAACCACTCATTTCTGTACTTGAATCTAATATGAACACGAAGTATTCTCCCTGTGCTGATTGGTTAATACATTCATCTACTTAGCACATATGTTCCTGGGAAGGCAGGATCATTACATTTATTGCTACTTAATACATAATTCCAGTGGCCTAGAGAAAAATCCAAGGTAAGAAACAGACTGAGGATACATTTCTTATTGATTATAGTTTGATGATTACATAGCTGAGTGATTAAAAGTTATGGTGAATTTGTACTAGGTTTCCTACACCATGCTTTTTACTGTAACTTCCTCCACAATAGTCAGACTATATTTTTTTTTTTTAATGAAACTGCCTTCATCATCTTTTTCTTCATCAGAAGCATTTAAAATCATGAGTGTTGGTTATGCGTGTGCACACGTATACATGCGTGCGTCAGGTCAAGCCAAAGCTGCTCTCCTTTTCCTGCTTCTCCCCTTTCTTCTCTCATCCTCTCCCTCTCCCCTGCTTTTATAGCTGTCATTTGGTAAGTAGCATTATAAGTAGGTCCATATCAGGTGATTACCTGTAAAAGCGTCCTGCAACCTTCACACATTCTTGCAAGAATACAGTTTATTTTTAAATATCACAACATGATTCACATCCTAAACAATCAATTACATTCAGAGTATATAAGTGTAGTTATACTCAATGTAGTTTTTACATGAAGGCAAGTTTGGAAAGGCAGTTATAAAAAGATTGAACAATTTTTCCTATGGGGATGGAATAATATGTATTCTGAATTTTCCTTAAAATTTCTAATAAGCTAATCAAACACAGATATTATCTTTAATAAATTTATTAATTTTGTCATTCTAAAAAAAAAAGAATCTTTTATTCTCATGTTACAAAAGTTCCCAGGCTGCCCTGGGAAGGCAGGTTGCTGCCAAATCCTTGCTGGGAATCCTTACTGGGGGCACGTCTGCCTGTTCCAAAGTTGCTGTTTCTCCAACTGGAGAAGCACACAGGTTACTTTTGTTTATTTGTTGTTTCGACTTCATTTTGTTCATGTTTTCATTGAGGTATAGATGGATACAGTAAAGCACAGAAACATTAAGAAGTTAGTTCGATGAACTTATTAACAGACGCTCCTCTGGGCACCTATCACCTCTTGGTAAGCTACAGAAGGTTCTTCGGGCTTTGGGTGGATTAGGATAAGGGAAAAGACTTTTTTTTTTCCACAGCTGGACAGGACAGATGTATTGGTTTTATGAAAATGAGTAGAAAGTTATATATAAACTCCTTCCTCATATTTGCGGTTCTTATAATGACTAAAACAAGTAGATTTTAGTTTTAATGTGAACAAGATTAAAAATGTAATAAAATTTCAATTAGTATAAATTGAAGCGATGCTTTCATAAAACCAATCTTGGCTCACTGTGCAGACCTCATGTTAATCTCACAAATCACACAGTTGCATCCATGCTGACTGTATTGCACAACACCTTCTCGTTTGAATTGCTCTAGAATCCTCGTGTTACTCACTGCTTCCCAGTGACACATTAACCATTGCTGGTGTGAATATATCACTTATCTGTCCAATCCGATTCTATTTTGTTCTCAATAATTAAAGCAGTTGGTACACTTACGTTCACATAAATCCAAAAATGTGGTAGGGTGCTGAAATCTCTTATTGATGCTTGGTAGTCATTTGATCATCTAGGTAAAGTTTATTCCCCTCCCCACACGTTGGTTCACGTAGTCAAATATGTGAAAACGTAGCGTGTGCTGCACTACAGCTTTTGTCAAGAGCTTGTGGAGTATGGGAGCTGTGTCGGTGGGGAGTCAGTGTGTGCTGCGCCTCACGTTGTGTGTGAGTCCTCTGTGTGCAGAAGACTCTGCTGATGCCAATACATGCTTTCTGTTCTTGTTCCTCGTGTCCCTGCTGTTGTGGCCTTAACGCTCCAGAAAACCCTTCTCAGAGCCACCACGGATCTAATGCTGAGTGTTCTTACACTCTCAAGCACGACAGCCTTTAACTAAGGATGCATAGTTAGTTATTAGCTTTGCAACCTGCGTCCAAGCTGACGTGTGCTTGTGTTTAAAAGCTGGCTTTGGATATTCAGAGTCAGCACTTCACTAAGAAAGCCTCCAGTGACCTTAATGGTAGATATTTATTCTGTGCTGAAGGAGAGTGTGCCTGTAGCTGCCTGAAGACATATTAGGGAGCCATAGAACCAAGAGAACATCAAATTGTTAATCAATTCTCACACAGTGATACAGGAACCAAGAAAAAGAGAAACAGAAACTGGCCAGCAAGATGGCTCCCCAGGTAAAGATGTTTGCTGCCAAGTCTGATGACCTGAGTGTGACCCCCAGATCCCACATGTGGAAGGAAAGAAATGATTGCTACAAGTTGTCCTCTGACTTGCCCATGCAAGTCATGGCACATATATACCCACTCACATATACATATGAATATATACTTTCCCCCCACATACAATAAATAAATGTTTGTACAAAATGTATACAGATGACTTTGGAGCCCTGGAGAACTTAAGTGGTAAAGGTGTTAAAAGTGAATTACTTATTAAATATACAATATGATTGTGCCATAGCCTGAAGTCCATACTGCTCATGTAATACCCAACACCCAGGAGACATAAATTAGTGCAAAGTAACAGTTGTATTCAAGGTTAGCCCTAAAGGAAGCATTCCAGTTTTTATCTCAGGGACCCAGGCAGGGTCTAGTCCACAGTGGTATGGTGGACTAGATGGGCGGAGAGATTTCTCTCCATATATACGTAGAGGTCAGTCCTGGTCTTTCAGGCTTCCATTCAAACTCCCTGGAGTCAGCATCTGCATTTTCTACATAGAGAAAAGCACTTTCCTTTTGTAAGTTAAATACAGAGGCCACTGAGAGGAATGGCTGGCTGGAAGATCAGGAAAAGGATGGCAGTTGGAGGCAGGCAAAGGCGTGTAAGAGGTTAGCACAAAATTGAAGAGGCAAAGTGGGTCCAAAGTTCCCAATGTATCACCTCAAATCCCAGTTTTTGTCCAAAATGATGTACTGAATTGAGTCTGTTGCTCTGGCATTCAGCTCCGTTTTCACATTTACTACCTAGATATGTGCTGAACTGGGTCAGGTAGGGCATTTGAACTGGCTAAATGAGATGTGTGCAGATTCTGGAGGAAGAAGCAGAGACCTCCTTGAGGTAGGACTATCATGATGGACTTTGACCCCTATAGTTCTAGAGCTAAAACATGGAGAGGCTTCTTTCCAGCAAAATGGGAGAAATTAGTGAGCAGGGAACAGGGGAGGGGTGGGTGAGCAAGGAACAGTGGAGGGATGGGTGATCAAGGAATGGGAGAGAGTGAGTCAGCAAGGAACAGGGGAGATGTGGGTGAGCAAGGAACAAGGGAGAGTCTGATACTGGTAGATCAGTAGTGGAAAAGATGTGTTTTCTGACTAGCAAATAAGGAAGGAGGCATTGGTAACAAGTTGTGCCTTAAGACGCTCCATGCTAGGATGCCTAAGTCTCACTCAGAAGGGAAAATAGAATAGACATCAAGTAGATGGAGGGAGGGTAACTGGGGTGGGGACCAGGTGTGTGGAGAGCTGCGGTGGGATGGAGTATCGGGAAGATCAGGAGGGAGAACAGAAATTGGTGTGGGTGGCGCATATCTGGGACAGGGGAAGATCCTGGAAGTCTATGGGGGTGACTCTTGCTGAGATTTCTAGAAACCAGGGTTAAGGAGCCTAAAGTTGTCACCTACCATAGCCAGGTGACACTTCTAGTGAAGGGAGGGGGACACCAACCTACCCATAAAACCTTCAACCAAAACATTCTTTATAAGAAGTGTAAGGATAAAGATAGAGCAGATTGAGGGAATGGCAAACCAGTGACTGGTCCAACTTTAGACCCACCCAATGGTGGGCCAGCCAACCTCTGTCACTATTAATGGTACTCTCTTTCAGACAGGAGCGTAGCATAACTGACTTCTGGGAGGCTTCATAAGGAAGCTGATGGAAACAGATGCAGAGGCCCACAGTCAAACAATAGACTGAGCTCAGGAAGATGTGTGGGTGAGTGGGAGGCAGGATTGAGGGGGCTGGAAGGGGTCAAAGACACCGCAAGAAAACCTACAGATTAAACTAATCCAAGACCATGGGGATTCAAAGAGACTAAATCACCAACCAGAAGCTCTCAGTGTCTTTAGAGAGTCGGGGAGCCCTTCCTTCCCCAGAATAAATGATGAATCTCAGCCAGTCAGTCCTGGTGGAGGAATGGAGCAAGAGAGCGTTTATTTTGTAAATCAGGGAAATTATAAACCTTGGGCAGTGGGAGGGGTTTTGAGGCTGGAGGTGTTTGATTTTCTGGCACTAGAGATGCCAGGGATGCTTCATCTGCATGTAATAAAACAGTCCCATCTAAGAGGGGAAAGCAGTACTTAATTATCCTATGGGTGAGGGAAGAACTCCAGGTATGGTTAAAGGTCTTTGGTTGAAAGCCAAGACACCAAAACATCTTATTAGCATAGGGTTAGTCTTTCCAGGAATCCCTAGGTGCTTGCTGAATGTTTTTTTTTTTTTTTTTTTTTTAGGAAAGGGTTGGGCTTATAATCTCCCTGAGAGCTAAGATCCTTAGAAGATCTGGGGTTCAGATCAGGCAGAGAGGAGAACCAACTGAGATAGAGAGTCTGTACTCTTATACTAAGCTCAGAGGCTATCAGGGAATGCCAGACTTCAACCTTAATAACAGGGTCCCGCGTGTGTGTGTGTGTGTGTGTGTGTGTGTGTGTGTGTGTGTGTGTGTGTGTGTGTTTGTGTGTGAATGCATATTTCTGAGATGCATTTAGAAAACCAAAGTAGGCTCCTTTGGCCAGCTAAACTGTAAGATAAAGCACTAATACCATACTGAGGATATACACATAATTGCTGGTATTGGAACACCAGGACTGGGTCCTGAGATGATGGTTGAAAGTCTGAAATTACATCAGATAGGATAAAGAGGAAAGATGATTTCTTGTTAACGTCTGAGGCGATCTGTAAAGGGCTGGTGTGATGTCTGTTCTACAGTTGTCTGGTGGACCCAGACAAGTGAGAGAGGAATGTTTTGGTTTTTACTTAGTTGGTTGGAGGTTCAGTACACAGTCAGTATTTGATGCATTATTTCCATGTTGCTGTGAGATAGATAGATAGATAGATAGATAGATAGATAGATAGATAGATACATAGATAGATAGATAGGTAGATAGGTAGGTAGGTAGATAGATAGATAGATAGGTAGGTAGGTAGGTAGGTAGGTAGAGAGAGACCGTCTAGAGCACATTCTGAGTACTCTCTTCAATTAAGCCCCGTCTCCTACTTTCTACTGCTCAGTATGTCCATCATATGAATCCATGCAGGGATTAATTAATCAAGTTTAATGCTTCTAGGTCCATCACCTCTACCATATGTGTCATTGGCAGCCAAACCCCAGTACAAGAGCTTGGGGTGGGGCAGGGTGGGGGGAACGGTGGTGGTCTCAGGTGAACATTTCAATTTCAAACCATAGGAGACATCATCCTTAGGCTCACCTCAGGACCTACATTGGTGTTTCAGTACCAGCCATTAGGTTTGCACTTCAGGCATGAGGAAGGTGGAAGGCAGAAGGACCCACTTCAACCACTTAAAATACTTCTAACTTGTGCAAACTTGTTTCTTTTATTCCCTTTAGCCAGATTTAGTCAGATAGCTACATCTAGCTGTCCTGAAAGTGGGAAGGGCAAACTTTAGACAGACATGTTTACAGTCAGTATTTTTAAGTTCTTTTATCAAATGAAGAGAAGACTGTTATATTTGGGGCAGCATTGGCTTTGATTAACTTTTTCTGGCATACGTTTAAGATAAGCAAAACCACAAGGTGACAGTTTGTAGGTGGGAAAATTCAGACATTAACAGGAAGATGGGGAAAGTGTTGAATTAGCTCTTTGTTTTGTTTTAAATCTCTTCTCTATAGAATAACTAAGCCGATGGGGACAGGCTCATGCAGGATACCCCTGACCCACTTTCATTTCCTGGAATCCTCTGTGAAGATTCCTCCCACAGCCTGGCAGGTATTTTCTGCCCTCAGCCTTCAGTCTGATAGGAAGGCAGCATCTCGCTCCCACAGGGCCATTTCTCTAAAAATAAATCTTGCCATTTTCCTGTCTAGCATTTTATATTTTACATGCATGTGTTTGTGTATACATATGTATATGTATGTGTGTATGCCATTTATGTGCAATGCCCAAAGAGGCCTGAAGAGGCCTTTGCATCCCTAGAACTGTAGTGGAAAATGGCTGTGAGTTGCCTTATGGGTGCTGGGAATTAAACACCTCCTCTAAAAGAACACCGAGCTGTCTTTTTTTTTTTTTTCTGCTCCACATTTCTTTTAATTCTCTGTGACTTGTAAAACTAAGTTCTTCACTTTATCTCGTTCAATCTCCCACATGCCCTTTGAGTGTGAGTTATCTAAGCTGTTCTTGTTTTCAGAATACTGAATTTATTAATCCTGTGTGCACGTACATCTCTTTGCTTAAGGAATCACAGACAGCCTTTTAAACCCAGCTCACACATCACTACCTTTAAAAAACAACACACTCAAAGCAAACCCACTGCAGTCTGCTTAGCGCTGTTGCATGAATATGTGTGTCAGACCATTTACTGGAGCATGGGTATTCTCTCAGGTCCACATCCCTGAAGAAATGCCTCTCCCTTCGCAGAAGCCATCAGTTACCAATACCTCCCCGTTGTTCTGCATCCAGTGGTTGCCTGGGTTGTCCCAGGATGCAGCTGTCAGCTTCCAGATGTGGATAGAGGAAGCTTGAGATCAAAAGTTCTGTTTCTTTCAGGAACAGTAGAACACTCAGAGTCAGGCCTATGCACTAGGCAAGGCTCCCAGTCTTACCTGAAGATGTGGAAATGAGTCTAACTCTGGGTGTTACACTTAGCTCTTTTAAATCAGATTGCTAATATCAGACAGCAATGGAAACCCTGGAGTTCCAAAAGCCCGTGCTGATGCCACAGTGTTAGAGCCCTTTGGTTAAGCAGCTATATTAATGGTAGGGATGTAGGCAAAAGCCCGTGCCTGGTCACCTTGCAGCTGAAACAGCTCTGACAGGACCCAGGCCCTGTGGGCCATAAGGCAGGTCCCGTGAGACACAGGCCTGGCTTTGCTGGTGGTCAGCACCAAGAGCCCAGTGGTTGGGCACACTCTAGGCATCTATGGTGGCCGGGCAGACTCTAGCACTAACTTAGGCAGCTATGGTGGTTGGGCCAGCAGCCAAGCCCCAGGAGTCCAGTGGCAGGAGCCATTCCTTTCTCAGAATAAATGACAAAGCTGATGTGAAATCAGGGACTGATGAAACATGAGCAGTAGAAAGGGTTTTGATGGTGAATGTGTTTGATTCGCTGGGGCTAGGGATGCCAGGGATACTTGATTTACAAGCAGTAAACAAATCATAAGGGGAGGAACCCAGTACACAATTACCCTATGGTTGGACGGAAGAACCCAAGTACAGTTAAAGGTTACTTGCTGAAAACTGAGACACCAAGACATCTCATTAACACAGGGCAGGTGTTTCCAGTAATCCCCCAGTGCTTGCTGAATGGGTTTCTTATCAGGAAAGGGTTGGGCTTCTAATATCCCTTAGCACCCTGTGAAGATCCTTAGAAGATCTGGGGTTCCCCAAATCAGGCAGAGAGGGCACCCATCTGAGAAAGAGAGTCTGTAGTCTTATACTGAGCTCAGAGGCTATCCAGAAATGCCAGACTTTGACCTTAATAACAGAGTCCCACACCTCCCAAACTAAGGGTAGAACTTTGTGATCACCTTCCTCATCCATGCTGGGATTTTGTCTGGCTTGGTCTATCCTGGGTCTTTGCATGAGGGAAGTCACTGCCATTGTGAGTTCACGTGTGCAATGACTTCCTCGTGTCTGGAAAACAGCTTTATTGTAATCACCCACTATATGTAGATTCTATAATCTTTCTATCCCCTTTTCCAAGATGACTACTGAGCTTTGGTGGGGAGGGCTGTGGTATTGATATCCCATTTAAGATTGACATTCCAGTTTCTTATTTTATCTGTATTAATCATTATCTCCTGGAAAAAGCTTCTTTTGTGAGGGGTGAGCAATGCACCAATGTGTGAGTATAAAGTAAGTATTAGGAGACAGTTTAATACCATGTCTACTTAGCAGAATAATTGTAATAGGTTTACCCTTTAGGTCTATGACCTACCCAGCCACATGCTATATGCTCAATTTATGGTACTGAACGTGAGTTCTGTCTTGTGAAGATGGTAAATAAATTAGAGGAGGAAATGAAGGGTGGATTTGATCAAAACCCATTAGAATCATGTATGAAATTCTCAACAAAAATAAATTTAAAAATAAATAAAAACAATTCAAAGGTAGATTGTTTCTGTTGTCATGAAGTAAATAAATACTCATTTATTTATATAATCTCCATCCTTGCTGAACTTTGAGTTTCCAAGCGGAAATAATTTTAAACATATGCTCAACCGTTAGTGAATGTTCAAAGTGTTTATTGAGTGATTGAGAGAACACACAGATGGTCTTCATTAATTCAGATCTTTAGGGTCAAATGGAATATGTACTTGCTAGATCAACAAACAATATGTACACACTAGATCAACACACAATTGCATCTGTGATTTTGAAGAGCTACCACTAGGTATCTGGAAGAATCTCGGGTGAGTGAGGCTAGGGATAGGCAGGGCCCTCAGTTTTCTTCTCTTTAAAGTTTGGTAGAAGTATTTTTACTAGAATTGCTTGATTGGTGGGCTTCACATTTTCACTGGGATTCTCATTACTAATACAATGTTACATTGAAAATACGTTTTCAAACAGAAGTGGAACTACTTAGTTTCCCTTTCCTTTCTTCCCTCCAGTCCCTCCCAGCTACCTTCCCTTAAACTCCTCCCATGCCCCACACTCTCCGGTGGATAGTCTCCTTTTCTTTGATTATTGTTACATTGATACACATGTATATATATTTGTTGTTACATATGTTACATATATGTGCATGCATAGATATATTTAAATACAACTTGCTGAGTCTGCTTTTGTTGGCGGTATGCCCTTGGGTTCAAGGCTAACCAGTCTGCATTGGACATGGTATAGGAAATCTAGCAAGGTTCCTGGGACTATTGAGGTCGTGGACCTTACCAAAAAAAAAATCCCATTACTGTAACTTTGCTAGACCAGCATAATTCCTCACTACAGATAAGTGTAGCTCTTACCTCTCATCAATTGGAGACCATCAGAGAGAAGCACACCTGGAGACGGGCGTGATCGGGAGACTGTGGGAATCCAGCCCAGCTGCTATAGCTACATCACAGCTCCTGCATCTACTGCAGGAACATTGTGGAGCTGGAGTGGAACAATTTTAAGAGCATGTTAACATGGAGGAAAAAAAAAAAAAAAGAATCTTAAGATTACCCCCCCTCTAGACAAAGAACTACAGGGAACAAATGCCTTCTGGGAGAAGGGTAGTTAACCTATCCCAGCAATGAACCCCCTTTTTGATGGTTTAATATTTATAATGGGTGCAAAAATATATCAGAGAAATTACAGACTCTGTAATTGAGGCTCTGCATAAGTGCAGAGGAGACTATTGTACAGTTTGTAGGATGTTAGGAAACAGACACCAAACGTGTATTTCTGTGGGTTTCTTTTACCTCTACCTACTTTTAAAAAGGATCAGAAACAGGTGTTGACCTCCTGGAAACTGAAGTCTTACTGAAGAGAAGTAAAGTTATGTGAAAATTTTCTTCATTTTTCTTGAAACTTACTGAGTGAGAATCGTGGCTGTGTTCTGTAAGACCTTTGGTGCTTTCATCCATGCGCTCCCTGTGGTGGTTTTATGAGAGCCACACTGCCTATTTAAGTAATGAAAGGCACAGAACTTTATGGCAGACTTTCCATGACTTCAGCTGTGTGTAAAACTTTCAAGATCTTTTTCAATTTATGTGGTCTCTGTATATTTATGCAGTCAAACATTGTTGTCAAACAAACGCATAGACTTTACTTAAGAGAACGTAGCCTCCCTCTAAGGTTTAAGAAAAGCCACAGCCCTGTATGTTCCAGAGAAGCGTTTCTAATGTACACTGTCATGAATGCATAATTATGATAAAAATGCTGGCCCACAATCAGCTTGCATACAACCACTGACTATATAAACCTAGCTTTGTATGCTATGATTTTTGTAGGAAACAGAGAAATTTGGGATAATTGAAAACATCAGTGCAACTTTTGTCTATTTACACTCTTGTTTGGTACATGTGGGTATTGGTTCATGGAATTGTAGGTAGCAGGAGAGTCACAATAATCTTGTTTTGGTATGGCTGCCATTTTTACGAGTGACCTGAAGATACAGGAGGTAAAGGTGCTTGATAGGAATTGACCTTATTTGGCAGAGTTAACTAGTATATTCTATGATGGAACTGATTCCTGTTAACTTTTGACAGGTTTGTGTTACATGAAGAAAAGAGGTACATGATAGAAATTAATGTAGGGTGTACACCATTAAGTAAACAGGTGTTTAGATATAGAAGGGAGATGATCTGATGAAAAGGAGATTCCATTTACTGCAAAGCTCATTAGGAGCAACAACATAGCAGATTTACTAGGCAATGCATACAAAATCAGGTTTCAGGTGATACCCTCAACACAGCAGTTTGAAACAGCCTGCAATTAGAAGCATTAGCTAGTCTGCTGTTAATTAGGCTTATCAATATGCATCTGGAAAGTTGTATTCAAGTCTAGGGTATCATCAGCTTTGTTCCTTTCATATGAACGACAGCCAGAAGAACTGGAAATACTGAACTGAAGGAAATAATTCCAAAGCAGGTTTATGAGTAGTTTTGTATATTAACCTAACTGGATTAGGGATGCCCAGATAGCTGGTAAGACACTAACCTGATGTGTAGGTATAAAAGCCTTTTCAGCCTTTGCATCAGAGAACTGAGTAAAGGTCTCCCTAAGCCCCCTCCACTGTGTGTGTGTGTGTGTGTGTGTGTGTGTGTGTGTGTGTGTGTGTGTGATCAACCTGCTGAGGTGGTGAATAGAACAAACTGGTGTGACAGATTTTTGCCTTCAACTTGACAGGGCCCATCCGTTCTCTAACTCTCTGCCCTCAACATTGGTGCTTCTGGTTCTTGGGTTTTCAAGCACAGAAAGAGCTTCATCACTGACATTCCTAGTTTTATAGCTTCCCAAAACAAATTACTACACACACACACACACACACAGACACACACACACACACACACACACACACAGAGAGAGAGAGAGAGAGAGAGAGAGAGAGAGAGAGAGAGAGAGAGAGAGATTATAGCTATGTATAATATATAAGGTATATTTACTTTTTTACTTACCCAGAAAATATATGCATTTATCCTGTGATGCTATTTCTCTGTAGAATCCTAATGTTTTATTGTTTGTTATTTGGAAACTTTATATACATGCATATATCTGAGTGTGTCTGTGTGTGTACCTGCATACATACATATGTGTATGTATATATACACTGTGTGTAATGTACACTAACTACTTTTATCCCTACCCTCTCTGATCTCCCTCCCACTCCTGTCTTCACTTCATATTCTACAAGTTTATTGCCCACATTCATGTCTTTTTGTTTGGTTTTGTGACCCATGGATTTTAACCAGGGTCATCTCTGTGACCACAGCTTTGGAACTCTCATCGAATCTGGTGGGTTCACCACTAGGTTTACAGCCAAAGACAATGACTGTTTCCTACATAATCTGCCAGTAGTCAATAGTTTAACAGTGAGAGGATGGACTCCGTGAGACCCTCCTTGATCCATCAGTGACTGTTGTCAAGTTACATATAGGCCCAGTCCAGGCAATGACACCTTCTGTGGGATCATGTTTTCTGTGACTGTACCAAACTCAGAAAATGGCCTTCCTCAGCCCTATGATCGCTCCGCAGGATTGTTGTACGGTGGCGCTTGGTGTACGTGAAGTTAGTAACCAAGAAATTTTTTTAGCCTTGTTTGTGTGAGACTTTAGTTTTTATACTGATCACATGTCATCAGAAAAGTTAGACTGTTTCTGTTGAAAAGCAAACTAGGTGATATGGGAAGAGACGCTTGCTTCTGACAAGACTTGTGGTTTCAACTCATTCCATAGGTTTTTCTGAGTCAGAAGTTTCATTCCAGATTATTGATGTATTTTCTATTATATATTATTGTGAAGAATAAGTTGATGCTATAAATGGGGAATTCTTGACACAGTAGGACATCAACATGTGTAATTTTCTTTTCCTTGATGTTTGGTCTTGAATTCACTATCAGAATACAGGTGTTATGAAGGAGTACATGGTACAGGAAGGTTAAGTGGGGATGGGGTGAGAGGGTATGGTAGAGAAAGGAGAAAGAGAAAGGAAGAGAAAAGAGAAAGGAGAAAGACTTTTAAAGATTGCTACATGGAAACCTAATATTGTATATATATAAGAGGGGTTTAAATGGAGTAACACTATTACAGAAGACAATGCCTCCCTCAAACACCATAGGCTATTAAATAAAATGCCTGGTGCCAGGTATGGGCTACTTATTTTCAGTTTGATGGTCAGTGAGATCCCATAGACTCCTGAAAACATTACAGCCATTACCACTGTTCTTGGTCACCTTCAAGAACTTGATGATAAGGGCCAATTGTTGAAGACACCATATCTGGGTTACAGAACAAACTAGTGCCAACCTAAAAGATTCATCCCTCTTGGCTAGCTTTCATAGTACTGGAAGGTCCTCTGCCTGATACCTGAGGTGAAAAGTAGTCAACTGTGAACCATGAGAGCTACAATAACAGCTAGTCTAGCAAGAGATCTTCATTGGCGCAATCATGGAATGGATGTCATCTGAGTAACCAACAACTTTCTCACTGGGTTAACTGTTGACTGTGGCAAAAGCATATGGATGGCTAGACCTGAGGGGAGAACACACTGCTGGTTTTCTGTTAAGTGGACAAGGTAATAGAACGCCTCCTGGATTCTTATCTTTATCTAGTTCATCTATTGGCTCTCCTCAGGGAAGCTTCTTTTTGCAATAGATAGTAGCAAATGCAAAGGCCTACAAGTAGTCGAGAACAAGACTGTGGAGGACTCAGCTAAATGGAGAAACAAAATGGGCTGTGAGTATGAGCTGAATTCATTCTATGGAACAGGAAAATAATTGAATGAGAGAGGCAATAAACCAAAATATGGGAAATACAGACACAGCAGAAAGACAGAGGCAGGCAGAGCAAGCAGAAGAAACAGATCTTTGATGAAGCCGGCTTTTATTTTGGATGGGGGGGGGGGGAAGAGGAAAACCTTTCTTGAGAGTCCACTCAGGCCTAGGAATTTTATAAGAGCTCTGGATCCTTCTTTTTATTTTATTTTGTTTTATATTTTTATTGTGTCCCCAAGCAGGCTTTTTTTTTCTCTCTCTCTGAAGCTTATCTCATGAGAAAGGAAGCAACACTCTTAGAAAGTCCATCCTTACCCACTCTCTGCATCTGTTTCTCTAACTTTACCCCAAGATTGTTATCAACACTGCATTCCTGAAAGCATCATGGGTAATTATCAAAAAGCCAGAGAGAATAGACATCAAAATAAATGGTATTTTATGGATATGACAGCACAGTCGATCACATGAACTCACAATGGCTGTTATGACTGTGTGCACATGATTCGCACAAGGCCAACCCAGCCAAAATCCCAGCATGGATGACGGAAGGGCTCATGAAGTTCCACTTCTCTCTAAGGAGATATTGATGATTGATGGCAGCTTGGAGAGAGTGAGTCATTTATCTTTAGGAATTTGGGTCCTGAGAGGATACCCATGCTCATAGATGACCCCACACCCATGCACATACAGGCAGTACTATAGGAACTCAGTGGGTGTTAGGAAGAAAACCAGAGCACAGGAGATTAGGAGGGGGATGGAAGAGAGGTGAGGAATTGGGTTGGGAAGTATAGCAAGTGGGTTTAATAAAAACATATTATAGACACATATACAAATTAAATAAACTATTTAAAAAATAACCAAGGAGCCAGAAATGTAACATTATTGTTGATTATTTTCTGACACAGTTCCACTACGTATGCTAGTCTGGCCCATAGCTTTACAGTATGGGAAAAATAATATAGAGGAAAGCTCCTAGGATCTTTATTTTTGGGGTCACTGTCTGAAGCCTTTATAGGTAATTTATATTATGATCTCCACAGGTGAGTCTAATTTTCATTGCTTGTCTTAATGGCCAATCACTGAGCAATAAAACTATGGACTACATGGCCTATTCAGTTTAATTGCAAATGGATGAAATGATCAGATCATCCATTTCATAGCCATGTTAATTGAGTTTTCATGATAATTTGATTAGACAGTTGTTTAACGATCCAATTATCTACTCCACAAATTGACCCTCAAATCACTTTGGAGTTTCACCTAAGTAAACAGACTTGGAACTTTAGGGTAGTTCAGTGCAATGATGTCAACTATGGAGGAATTATTTGGTAACACCATGCTGATTTTTTTCATGTAGGACGAGGCCATACTATGAGGCTGTGCTGTACTACACCTTTATATGAACCTAAAATGCTGGGATTATTTTGCTGTTTGCATTTATCACAATAACGTTTATAGGCTATGTGGACAGATATTCCGAGGAGCAACCGTCCTTACCAGTTTTTTATTGTCTTTATTCTAGATCTCATTCAAAGAGGTAATGTTCTGTCTTCTTTATGAAAGGGCTCATATAACCCATCAGGAATAACTGCTACCTCGGATAAGATCTATTGCCGCTGGGTGTGGTGGTATATGCATTCAATCCCCACTCTTAAGAGGCAGGGGCAGGCAGAGCTATGTGTGTCAAAGGCCAGCCTGGTCTATGTACTGAATTCCAGGTCATCCAGGGCCATATAGTATGACCCTGTCTCAAAAAAAGATTTCATCTTAACCTTATTATATAATTAAAAGAAATTTATCTTTCTTTTATTAATCCTTATTGTTCCTTCATTAGACTTAATCTCCTTTGATCACTTAGGAGATCCCAGACAGTTACATGCCCATAGATGACATTAAACTAGATTGATATTTTCTTTTTGCTTATGCAGACCTATGCTCAAGTCCTTGTAAACTAGGTGGGGTCTTTGCTGTTGTGCTTTCCATCCTCATTTTAGGTGTATATTTTAACCACGTAATGACTATTCTGGTACTTGCTCTTTTTATAGTAACTTACATTGGAGGCAAACAAGAGAAACTCTACTTTATTACCCTTGTACAAAGAGCTTCACCTCCTAATAATTAGCTCTGATACCCTTTGACACTTACTTGAAGACAAAATGTGTAAATGAAAGCCTGTGTAACGTAATATTGATGAAGGGTTTTGAGTATTGTTCCTGATCTTTCTGGGGCCAGTTGTACAATGACCTACAGACCTGCCAGACACTCATGATCTCCAAAGTTTGGCCTGAAACAATGGCAGCAAGTTTATTGCCTCATGATGATCAAGATTAGAGATGTCAGCAGCCATAGGAGTATGTAAAGTGGAAACAATTTGTTAAGGAAAAGTAAGGGTAGCTTCTAGGAAGGAGAAGGCTCTGCAATAGAGTGCAAAGATGTGGAACTTCCTTGCCTGGACTTTTATAGGGCAACATCAGAAACTGGACAAAGACTGGGGTAACTGTGATATGGTTGGTTGCCTTCTCCTCTGTGGCCTGGGTTCTGAAACCCTGGCTAGATGCAGTGAGGGAGTGGAGAAAAGACAGACTCACAGACACACATACAGCAAAGCTGGGACTCTGCTAATGTTGCCACTATAACTTGGAACCACAGTGTGTTTATTAGGTACAGCACAGGAAGAGGTCTCTGCAGGCCAAAGTCTCAGGCTGTGAACATCTAGGAGGAGGAAGCCATATTAGCCAGGCTTTGCACATGCTGAGCAATTGTTCATAAACTCTCATATTTGGACCAGCAAGGACAGCTGTACCATTCTTCTTGATCCTGGCTCATATGGGTAACAGCTTTGCCAAATTGTTCCACAAGTTACTTGGCCTTGGAGCCTTCGACAGACCATGCCCATTTCAAAATACACATTCACTCAGAACTTCACCCATCTGGGTCTTCCTCCACTTTCTACAATTTGTTAGCTCTCTGGACTATCATGGGGTATGCCAGTGGATAGCCTGTACACTTGATGCATGTCACCATGGCCCAATCACAAATTGTTCATGCACTACCCAGCCAGCTCCCACATTCCTCTCTGACTCTAGCTTTGTTAGGTACTGACTTGTCTGTCTAGCAGTTAGTCACCATCTGGTGTTGCTAGCCTCCAACCTTGCAGGTGTCTCATTGATTGTGAATTATACTAAGCTCTCTTTGCTCTCACTTGGTTACCTCATAGTTAACTCAATGTTAGTTAGAAGGAGTGCCTTAGGGTCAGAAGCTATTATTACTTAGTTTGCTACAGTTAGCTTCACTGGGATCAATAATATGGAAAAAAACAAGAGGAGTCACAGAAAGCCAGTCATCCAGGTAGGCAGACAGGCGACAAAGGCCTCGCTTCTTAGAGCCTGTTGTTCACTGTGTTCTCTTTGCTAGCTTATAATAAACTGTCACCTTCTTTGTTCTCATCCCCAGTGTTTTTGCCATCATTGTATTAAACATAACTGTACTGGTTAGTTTTTTTTTGTCAACTTAATGTGGGTCAGAGTCATCTGGGAAGAATGTTGTGGAAAAAATACCTCAGTTGAGAAAAATACCTCCATCAGATTAGCCTGTAGGCAAGATTGAGGTGTATTTGCTTGATTAATGATTAATTTTGGAGGACCCAGCTTTCTCTGCGGGAGTGTGTGTAGTTTATGGATTGGTAGCCCTGGCTTGTGTAAGAGCAGCTGAACAAGCCAGGAAGCCATGTTCCTCAGCGGTCTCTGCTTCAGGTCTGACATCTGAATTACTTAGCCTGACTTCTCTTCAGTGATAGGCTATGATTGAGACATGTAAGCCAAGCCAAGCCTCCCAAGTTGGTCTCCGTCAGCCTTTTATTACAACAACAGAAAGAAAGCTAAGTAATGATATTGTTAACCCCCAGGTCTATTCTCGCTGTAACACTGATGAGCAACTTGTTTAGCTCTGGCCTCTATAGGACAAATAACTACTCACATATATAGAGCTTTAAGTCAATACCATCCCTGTTCATATGGAAGTCACCATTCTATTGCATGCTTTTAGTATTTCGTTCTCTGTGAAACCAGCAGCTCGCTCAGGGAGGAGCCACTTCAATCTAGTCCATTGAGCTTGGGAGTTTCTACTATGGAACCTTGCAGCTGAGTTTTACTTCATAGCCTTAAAATTAAGGCAAGCCATTCATTGCTTGTAAAAACAATGTCGTGGTGGACTAAGAATTAATGAATTCATGACCACACAAAACTGTGCTGTCATTCACTGAAAAACAAAAGGACTCATCCTAGTTGTCAAGCCTGGCTTCTAGTTTTTGCATGCATAAACTGTTGGATGCTAATTATCGATGCTTTTTGGACACACCTTTAATACACATCTATGTACAGCTACATGTAAATGTTTTAACATGTGTATACATGCTCATATTCATACATGTACAGGTGCATATACATGTGCATGTTTACCTAAGATTATGTAAGCAATTCCCAGCCTCAATTCCTACTTAACACCAATTATTCATCTCTAATAAAATTAAACATTAAGTTTAATTAATTTTAGAGGGATCAGTGAAAGAGCTCAGGTAATCACATTATTATGCAACCCAGGTCCCCCCAAACTACATCTTCACTTTGACATTCTATACTAAAAAAGATTACACTGTTATCTAGATACTGTGACACCAGATATGATGATGGTTGCTGGTACCGTTGCTCTAGGAATACAGAGTTAAATTCTAGAGCATTCCTTAGGACTTCTAGGTGCTAATGGTCATCTTTTGCCTCTCTGGTTTTGCCATTGCCTCTCTCTGTGTTTTACTTTATATGACACATCATCCATTGAGCAACTGAGATGTACGATTATCGTTTAGATCAATCACATAGAGACAAGTGCCACAAGTACAATTTGTTTTGTCATCATTAGCCACTTGGTTCACCATGAACCCACACAAGTCTGCAAGTAAAGCTCTTTCCATCAGCAGCTCCCTCTTCTCATATCTTGGTTTGTGTTTGATTTACTTCTCTCAGTAGTCAAGTGGGCACTGCCTTAGCGATAGGCAGCTCAACGGTTCTTTCTCTTCTTCCCCAGACTACTTACAGTAAGATTTACAATTTTTTTTTATCCTTTTTGTTCTTGAAAGTTTGAAATTGTTATTTTTTGATGTATGCCAGTAACAAACTATAAACCATGTTCATTTCTTCTAAAAAGCAGACACATCAGGTAGAAACAGTTCACAGAGGCAATGGTAGCCTTCTTTCATGGATTTTTAAAATTTATGTTTTTAAAATTTATTTTATTTTATTTATTTTATTTTTAAAATTTATGTTTTAAGCTACATTTTCCTTGCAATTTCTAGAAAATGTGCACAATTACCAAAGATGGGTTGCAGCAACTCACATTAATTTCAGCAATGAAAACAGAAAATTTGCTTGGAAATTGTGACTTTAATTGCACTTATTTAGTTGGTATTTTTGAGAAATGGTTTTACTCAATAGCCAAAGCTAGCCTAGGACTTACTAGGTAACACAAGCTGGACTTGAAATTTTGGTGAACCTTGTGTACCACCATACTTTGTTGATACATGTCTAGTGGTGAGGCTGTAGGTAGAGAGAGGAGGAGGAGGAGGAGGAGGAGGAGGAGATGAGGAGGAGGAGGAGGAGGAGGAGATGAGGAGGAGGAGGAGATGAGGAGGAAGAGGAGGAGGAGATGAGGAGGAGGAGGAGGAGGAGATGAGGAGGAGGAGATGAGGAGGAGGAGGAGAAGGAAGAGGAGGAGGAGGAGGAGATGAGGAGGAGGAGGAGAAGGAGATGAGGAGGAGGAGGAGGAGGCGGAGGAGGAAGAGGAGGAGGAGGAGAAAGTGAGGGTGAGTATGGTGGCCCAGCACTAAGCCCATTTTCTAAGGTTGACTGTTTGGCAATTGAAAATGCTTAGAAAATAACTCTGCAGATGTATTATTTAAAGCATTGACAGAAACTGGTTATGCAAGCTGCCTTGTTCATGTTCTACTGTACAGACACCTAAGTGACCTCAATACACTCAGGGTTCCTGAGTATATTTCACAGTGTTAGTTAGTTTATTTATTTACTTTTTTTTTTCTTCACATTTTCCCTTTTATTGAAAATAGACTCTTACCTCATAGAATATATCCTGATTATAGTTTCCTCTTGCACTTCTACCAGTTTCTCCCTAATCTTTCTTCTCTCTGGATACATTCCATTTCTGTCTCTTACCAGAAAAAAAAAAAACAGACTTCTAAGAAATAATAGCCAAACTTGACAAAATAAAATATAATAAAATGAAACAAAAAATTAGCTTATCAAAATTGGCCATGACAACTCAACAGGAAGTCCCAAGAGCAGGCACAAGACTCACTTGCTCTCAAAGTCAGGAGTCCCATAAAAATACTAAGCTATAACTATAATATATATGCAGAGGACCTGGTACAGGTCTGTGTGAGAAATGTGCTTGCTGCTTCAGTCTGTGGGGGTTCACATGAGCCTTGCTTAGTTGATTCAGAGGGTCTTGTTTTCCTGGCGTTCTCCATCTGTGATTCCCTAAGCTCTGAGAGGAGGGATTTTGGACTTTCTCTTCACGTAATGTCTGGCTGTGGGTCTCTGTAACTGTTCCCGTTTGCTGCCAGAGAAAGTCTCTCAGATGATGACTAGATAAGGCACTGATCTGTGAATATAGCAGAATATTATTAGGAGTCATTTTATTGGTACCCACCCCCTTTTTTGACCAGTGGTGTTTAGTTTTACCCTAGGTCTCTGGGTTCTCTAGTGGAGTGGACCTTAGGTCAAATCAGATTCTGGTTGACTACTCCCACAGATTCTGTGCTACCATTACCTTAGCATATTTTGCAGGCATTAGGCCAAAGGTTTTGTGGCTGGGTTGGTGTCCACATTTTTCTTTATGTAGCATGTAGAGTATCTTCCCATACCAAAGACACTAGAATGTAGGGATGAAGGTTTCATGTAGGCGTCTAATCATCTTCTTTATGTCCAATGAGTTGGATGTGTATGTGGGTATTGTCTAAGGCAATGGGAGAACAAAGCTTTGTCTTAGCAACATCCTGGGTTGTTTGGGGATTTCCATGGGACTCCCCTGGCCAGAAACTCAATTGAAAGCAACCCAGTCCTGCTAATGGAAGTGTAGCCCAGCAAAAAGATATAGCCAGGTGAGATTCCTTTACTCTCAGTATGAGGAGTTCTCATTAGAATCACTTTCCTACATTACAGGCAGTTTCCCCTGGACTAGGTTTCCATACTACCCCACAAAACCAGCCAATTCCAGCCAACTCTGTCTGCACCTCCTCCTTCTACCTACCTGATACCCACATAATCCCAGTCCACCCATAAAATCTATTCTATTTTCACTCACAGAAGATCCATATATTCCCTCATGTGCTCTCTCTGGGTTCATGGATTGTAGCTTGGTCATCATTTACTTAATGAGTAATATTGACTTACAAGTGAATTGATACCATATTTGTCTTTCTGAGTCTTACATTAAGCTTGATTTTTTTTAGTTCCATCCATTTGCCTGTACCAACCAAGGATCCCCTGTTCAGATGTAGCCAATGGACAGCTTTCTCCACATGTGTGTGTAGCAGATAGAGTGGGAACTGCCTCTGATATGAACTCTGCTGCCTGCTGTTTGATCACTGCTTCTTGTCAGGGTGGCCTTGTGGGTACACAGAAGAAGGGGATGCAGGGTATCCTACTAGGAGAGCTCCCCCATCAGATTTCTAGGGGAGCAGAATAGGGCAGAAGAGGGAGGGAAGGTGGGAATGTGAAGATAAGAGCAAGGGAATAACACTCAGGATGCAATGTCAATAAATTATAATAATTTTTAAATTAAAAAAATAAACATAAACAAAAATAAAAAATAATTTTGGTTTTAAATCTATTTTTGTTAGACATTATAATGTCTATACCAGCTTGCTTCTTAGGTACATTTGTTTGGAATATCTTTTCCCAACCTTTTGCCCTGAACCAATGTTTATCTTTGATGTTACGGTGTGTTTCTTGGAGGCAGAAGAAGGACGGATCTTTTTTGCGTCCATCCTGTTAGTCTGTGTATTTTATTGGGTGAATCAAAACCATTGATATTGAGAAATATCAATGATACTCTTTCTTTGCTCTGTTTGTTTAGTGTTTTGATTATGTGACAAGGGGGCTTTCTTTTCCAGTCTGATCTACTTGGTGTTTTGTATGCTTCTTGGACCTTTTTTAGGCATCTCTTTTACATTTGAAAAATTTTCTTCCATTATTTTATTAGAAATATTTTCTGGGACTTTGAGCTGGGAGTCTTCTTTTCTCTCTATTTCTATTACTTTTGGGTTTGGTCTTTTCATAGTGCCCCATATTTTCTGGATGCTTTATGTTAGGAATTTTTAAGCTTTAACATGTTCTTTAACTGATATATTCATCCATGTTATTTATTGTCTCTTCAATGCCTGATATTATCTCTTATATTCTATTGGTGAAACTTGCCTCTCTAGTTTCTGTACAAATTCCTAATTTTTCATTTTCATAATATCTTCCAGTTTGTGATCTTCTTTTTTTGTTTAATAATTTATTCAGATTGCATTTGTATTCTTATCCCTTCATTTGTATCTTCCTGTTCTCCCTCCCTCCCTCTTTCACCTTATCCCCCTCCCCTAGACCTCTGATAGAAGGGAGCACTTCCCCCACCATATGACCACAGCCTATCAGGTCTCATCTGGCTAGCCTGCTTCCTTTCCTTTCTTCTGTGTGCTGCCAACTTTTCTTGTGTGTTGGCTAATTTCCTCTTTATCAAAATATGACTCAATTGGCAAAAGATCTATGGAACGCAATGTGACACAGTGGGAAGAACATTAAACAGTAAATTAAAAAAATGGAGATTCTAGTTTAGATACAACAGTAAGAAAATTTCATTCTTACGCTATTATTCATATGTAAGGAAGGCAGTAATAATGACTTCCCTGCCCTCAACATTGTACTAGTTATGTTGTGTTGCTTTAAAAAAAAGTGCCCGATAGAAATAAAAGGAATTCATGGTCTATGAAGATGGGCCAGCCCATCATGGCTGGAAGGCAACAATGGAATAGGGCAAATTTATATGACATGTGGGAAGCAGACAAATGGGATTCCAGTGTCCGCTAACTTTCTTCTTTTGTCCACTTCATTTCACTTTGGTTCTATTTTTCCCTCTTTGTTTTTCTCTTTCTTTCTTTCTTTCTTTCTTTCTTTCTTTCTTTCTTTTCTTTAGAGTGTTTCTGTGTAGTCATGGGTGCCCTGGATTCAATTTGTAGACCAAGCTGGCCTTGAACTTACAGAGATCTATCTGCCTCTGCCTCCTGAGTGCTGGGATTGCAAGTGTGAACCACTGTGCCCTTTTTTAGCTCATAAGATAGTACCATCAACTTTCAGAAAGGGTGATTCTTCCCATGGTTAAGACCCTGTAAATGCCCTTTTTTGAGATAAGCCTCAGTCTCCCATGTGATTCTAAATCTAGTCAAGTTGACAATGGATATCAACCATCACAGTGCTCTGAAGATGGTCACTTGTGAGAATGGGACACACAAACACACTACTACCACCACCAACACAATAAAAGGAACAATCATTGGTGATTAGTATCTCTCAATATCAATAGACTCAACTCTCCCATAAAAGACATAGGCTAACATAATGGATGCATAAACAGGACCTAACATCTGTTGCATACAAGAAACACACCTCAGCAACAAAAGATAGACATTACTCTGGAGTAAAGGTCTGAAAAAAAGTTTTCCAAGCAAAAACATCCAAGAAACAAGCTAAAGTAGCTGTCCTTTATATAGTAATAGATTTTCAACCAAATTTAATCAGAAGAGATGGAGAAGGACATTTCATACTCATCAAAGGAAAAAGTCACCAAAAAGGACATCTCAATCATGAATACCTAGAAATACGTGGGTGCCCATATTTTTAACAGACACATTATTAAAGCTTAAATCGCACATTGATTCTCACATATTAATAGTGGGAGACTTCAACACCTCACTCTGATCAATGAACAGATCATTGAGACAGAAACTAAATAGAGAAATAGTGAAACTAACAGATGTCATGAATCAAAGTGACTTAATAGAGGTTTAAAGAACTTTTCACCCAAAAACAAAGGAATATATCTTCTTATTAGCACCTCATAGAACCTTCTCCAAAATTGACCATATAGTGGGTCACAAAGCAAACCTCTACTGGTACAAGAAAATTGAATTAACCCATTGTACTTTATCAGATTACCATAGATTCAAGATAGACTTCAACAACAAAAACAAAAGGCCCACACATTTATGGAAACTGAACAAGTTCTTATTCAATGACCAATGGGTTAGGGAAGAAATAAAGAAAGAAAGTAAAGATTTCTCAAATTAAATGCAAGTGGAGGCACAACATACCCAATCTTATGGGTCACAATGAAGGCAGTACTAAGAGAAAATTTCATAGCGATAACTGCCTTCATAAAGAAATTGGAGAGATCTCATACTAGTAACTTAATAGCTCACCCAAAAGCTCTAAAACAAAAAAGAAGCTAATGCACTCAAGAGGAGTAGACAACAGGAAATAATCAAACTCAGGGCTGAATCAATAACTTAGAAACAACTAGAACAATACAAAGCGTCAACAAAACTAAGAGCTGGTTCTTTGAGAAAATCAACAAGATAGACAAACCCTTAGCCAAACTAAAAGACAGAGAGACAATATCCAAATCAGCAAAAATCAGAAATGAAAATGGAGACATAACAACAGACACAGAGGAAATCCAAAGGATCATCAGGTCTTACTTCAAAAGCATGTACTCTACAAAACTGGAAAATCTAAATGTAATGGAGTGTTTTCTTGATAGAGTCCATTTACCAAAGTTAAGTCAAGACAAAGTAAACAAGTTAAATAGTCCTATAGAAGAAATTAGGATCAGTCATTAAAAGTCTCCCATCAAAATAACAACAACAGAAACAACAAAACCAACAATAACAACAACAACAAAAAACAAAAAAACTGCAGGCCCAGGTGGTTTCAGCACAGAATTCTACCAGACTTTCAAAGAAGAGTTAATACCAAGATTCCTCAGACTTTTACACAAAATAGAAATGGAAAAAACATTGCCAACTTCATTCTATGAGGACACAGTCACCCTAAACCACACAAAGATGCAACAAAGAAAGAGAATTTTAGACTAATTTCACTGATGAACATTGATGTAAAAACACTCAGCAAAATACTCACAAGCCGAAACCAAGAACACATCAAAAATATCATCAACCGCGATCAAGTAGGATTAATCCCAATAATGCAGGAGTGGTTCAGTATTAAAAATAATCTATCAATGTAATCCATTATATTAAAAAACTGAAAGAAACACACACACACACACACACACACACACACACACACAATCATCTCAATAGATGCCATAAAAGCACTGGATAGAATCCAACACCCCTTCATGGTAAAAGTCTTGAAAATATCAGGGATACAAGGCACATACCTAAACACAATAAAGGCAAAATACAGCAAGCTGATAGCCAATATTATATTAAATGAAGAGAAACTTAAAACAATAGCATTGAAATCAGGGAAAAGACAAAGGCTGCCCACTCTCTCTGTATCTCTTCAAAATAGTACTTGAAGTCTTACCCATAGCAATAAGATAACTAAAGGAAATCAAGGAGATATAAGTCAGAAAGGAAGAAGTCAAAGTATCCCTATTTGCAGTTGATATGACTGTGTACATAAGCAACCACAAAATTCTACCAGAGAACTCTTACAGCTGATAAAACACCTTCAAACAGATGGCTTGATACAAAATTAACTAAAAAAGTAGGCCCCTGTATACAAACAACAAATGGGATGAGGAAAAAATCAGAGAAACAATATCCTTCACAATATCCACGAATAACATAAAGTATATTGTTGTAACTCTAACTAGGCAAGTCAAAGACCTGTATGACAAGAACTTCAAGTTTCTGAAATAAGAAATTGAAGAGGATATCAGAAGATAAAATGGTGTCCCAGGCACATGGATTGGTAGGACAAATATAGTAAAATAGTCATCTTACCGAAAGATTCAATGAAATTCCCATTAACATACTAGCACAATTCGTTACAAACCTTGAAAGAACAATTATAAGCTTCATGTGTAAAGATAAAAAACCCAGAATAGTTAAAACTATCTTAAAGAATAAAATAACTTTTGGAAGTATCTCCATGCCTGACTTCAAGATATACTACAGAGCAATCATAATAAAAACTGCACGGTGCTGGCATAGGAATAGACTGGTTGATCAGTGGAATCCAATCAAAGACCCAGAAATAAACTTACATACCTATAGATACTTGATTTTTTGACAAAGGAATCAAAGTCATACTATGGAAAAAAGATAGCCTCTTCAACAAATGATGCTGGTCTAAATAGATGTCTACATGTAAAAAATGCAAATAGATGCATATTTATCACCCTGCACAGAACTCAAGTCCAGGTGGATCAAAGACCTCAACATAACATCAGATATATTCAATTTATCAGATTACCCTTAAAGCCATCAGCACAGGAGACAACTTCCTGAACAGAACACCAACAGCTCAGGCTCTAAGATGAAAAAAAAATAATAAGTGTAATATCATGAAATGGAAAAGCTTCTGTAAGGCAAAGGATACTGTCAATAGAACAAAACAGCAGTCTGTAGATTGGGAAAAGATCTTTACCAACTCTACATCTGACAAGGGCTATAATATACAACTATATAGTGAACTCAGGAATTTAAACACCGACAAATCAAATGATGCAGTTTAAAAATTGAGTACAGATCTAAACAGAATTCTCAACAGAGGAATCTGAAATGGCTAAGAAACACTTAAACAAATGCTCAACATTCTTTTTTTTTTAAAAAAATTTTATTAATTTATTCATATTACATCTCGATTGTTAGCCCTTCCCCTGTTTCCTCCCATTCTTCCCTCCCTCCACTTCCCCCCTTCTCCCCTCCCCTATGTCTGTGATTGAGGGAGACCTCCTCCCCCTATATATGCTCTTAGAATATCGAGTCTCTTCTTGGTAACTTGCTATCCTTCCTCTGAGTGCCGCCAGGCCTCCCCATCCAGGGGACGTGGTCAGAAAAGGGGCACCAGAGTTCGTGTGGGAGTCAGATCTCACTCTCCACTCAACGGTGGAGAATATCATGTTCGTCCGCTAGGTCCTGGTAGGGGTTCGAAGCTTACTGCCTATATTCTCCTTGGCTGGTGCCTTAGTTTGAGGAGGACCCCAGGACCTAGATCTGCCTGCTATAAAGTTCTTCTTCTAGGTTTCCAGGACCCTGTGTATCCTACTATTTCCCCATTCTTCCATGCTACTGTTGCCTAGAGTCTCAATAGGATGTCCTCTCTTCTGACCCACTTTTTTGGTAAGTAAAGTTTTTCATGGTATGTATCCCTTGAACTAGTGTTTTGATATAAATGAGTATATACCGTTTGTCTCTTTTTGCTTCTGGGTGAACTCACTCATTATGATAATTTCTAGTTCAATCCATTTGTCCACAAATTTCAGGAATTCCTTGTTTTTAATAGCTGAGTAGTATTCCATAGTGTAAATGTACCACAGTTTCTTAGTCCATTCTTCTACTGAGGGACACTTAGGCTGTTTCCATGTTCTGGCTATTATGTATAAAGCTGCTATGAACACGGATGCTCAACATTCTTAGTCATCAGGGAAATGCAAACCAAAAGGATTCTGAGAGTCTATCTTACACTTATCTGAATGTGATATCACATGCTGGAGAGAATGTGGAGAAAGGGGAATATGCTTCCATTCCTGTTGTGAGTACAAACTTGTATAACCACTTTAGAAATCCACCTTGGACTTTCTCAGAAAATTGAGAATAGCCCTATCTCAAAATCCAGCTGTACCACTCCTGGGCATATACTCAGAAGATGCTTCACCATACCACAAGGACTTTTGCTCAACTATATTTGTAGCAGCTTTAATCATAATACCCAGAATCTGAAAATAATCTAGATGTCCCTCAACCAAAGGATGGATGAAGAAACTGTGGTATGTTAACATGGTGGAATACTATTCAGCTAATAAAAATAAGGAAATCACGAGATTTTTCAGGCAAATGGATAGAACTACAAAATCTCATGGCTGAGTGAGGTAACCCAGACCTAGAAACACACACATAGTACGTACTCATTTATAAGTGTATTTTAGCTATATAGCACAGGATACACATACTACAATTCAGAGGCCCTGACAAGGTAAGAAAAGAGGAGGACCCAAGGGAGGATGCTTCACTTTCACTCAGAAGCAGCTGAGAAGAAGGAATAAGGTAGGAGAGGGAATGCAGAGAGAATTGAGAGTGGGGATCATATCTGGGGAGTGCGGGGCAGAATAACAGAAGACCTTCAGAGAGGAGAGAAACTGTGGTCATGGGCATGTCCTAGGTAGGACAGGGTAGGCTTCTGGGAGGATATGGGGGTGACTCTATCTGAGACTCCTAGTAGTAGGGGTCATGGAGACTGAAGAGGATGCCCTCTAACTATACAGGACTCCCAGTGGAGGGAGGGGAACACCAACCCATCCACAAAAACGTCAACACAAAATTTACTCTGCCTATGAGATATTCAGGGATAAAGATAGAGGTTGAGAGAATGTCCAACCAATGCCTGGCTCACCCTGAGACACACTTCATGGGAGATATCTAACCCCTGACACTATTAACAATACTCTGCTATGCTTGCAGAAGGAATCCAAGTATAGCTGTCCTCTGGAAGGCTCCACCCAGCATCAAAATAGATGCTGAGACTCAGTGAAACATTAGGCAGAGCAAGGAGGAACTTGTGGAAGAGTAGAGGGAAGGATAGAATGGCCTGGAGGGGACAGGAGCTCCACAAGAAGACAAACAGAGGCAACTAACCAAGGCCCATAGGGGCTTGAAGAGACTGAAGCACCCAGCAAGGACCATGCATGGACTGGACCTAGGTCCCCTAAGTGGGTCCCCAAGTCATGCAAGCATGGACTGTCTCTGACATGGACTCTGTTGCCTCCTTTTTGATCACTTCCCTCTCTTGGGCTGCGTTGCCAGGCCACAGTGGCAGTTTTATAGGATTTGATGTCCTGGGGTGAAGTGTGTGTGTGTGTGTGTGTGTGTGTGTGTGTGTGTGTGTGTGTGTGCGTGCCCTTCTTTTCTGAGAAGTAGGGGATGGGGGATTTGGGGAAAAGAGAGGAAAGGTGGGACCTGGAGGAGATGAGGGAAAGGGCTATGATTGGGAAGTAAGTGAGTAAAACATAGAAACAGAACGCCTCACCTATGTCTAGAAATGCCACCTGCATAGGATGTTTGCCAATCACAGATTGCCTCCGTGTTTCCTCTGCCAACTTAGTCTCTTTTCTGAAAATGCAAGCTCTTCAAAAGGAGAGGTGGGTCTCTGAGGCTTTTGAAGACCTTATTTAACTATTTTACTTTATATATCTATAGAATCATATCTATTGCTTCAAGTTTGCCAAATACAAATGGCCCAATCGCTAAGAATGTAACATTTATATAATTCTTGATTGTCTCATGGTTCTTCCTGCTGTACATAGTTTATTTTACTCGTGTGCAATAATATAAATGTATATGTTAAAAAAGAAACATAATTTTTAAAAAAGGAAAAATAAGGAGAGATGGGTTTCCTTGTAAGTTTATGAGTAGGTTTGTAAGGTTATATGTTGCTACTTTCATTTTGGACTTAGTTTTCCTTTTGATAATATGCCCATATCAGCACTGACAATATGTGGTGATTTGAATGAAAATGGCCGCCAGGTGATCAACTGTTTAGGGATGACTAAGAGGTGAGATGTGTCCTTGTTGGAGGAAGTATGTCACTAGGGATGTGCTTCATGGTTTTAAATTCCCAACCAGACCCAGAGTGTCTCTCTCTCTCTCTCTCTCTCTCTCTCTCTCTCTCTCTCTCTCTCTCTCCCTGCTGCCTGGGGATCAGGATGTAAAGCTCTCAACTACTGCTCCAGCACCATGCCTGTCTGCTTTTCATCATGATGATGACAGACTCTGAAACTGTAAGCACCACCCCCAACCCCATCAAACCCTTTTTTTTTATGAGTTGCCTTGGTTATGATGTCTTTTCACAGGAATAGAATAGTGGCTAAGACACAATGAATGTGCTGGATGAAAATAAAGCTTAAATAATTATGTATAAAGTTAATTTGTGAAAAACAAATATCATCGGGAGGCAGAGGCAAGAGGATTGCTGTGAGTTCGAGGACAGTCTGGTCTACAAAGCAAGTCCAGAGCAGCCAAGGCCACACAGAGAAGCCCTGTCTCAAAAAACCAAAACCAAAACCAAAACCACAAAACAAAACAAAACAAAACAAAACAACAAAAAACCCAAATAAACAAAACAACAAAACAAAATAAAACAAAATAGGAAGATATCAGTTTTCATGGCTTAAAATCGAGGTTAATTCTACTTCATACTAGCCATCACTTATAAGTGCTTGTTAAATATCATTTGATGATGGCAGCATAACTTCACATATGGAGTACCTAGCTTTGACTTCTCTCCTCAGCTATAAGATGTGGGACAAGCCTCTTAATAATGTAAGCGAGAATGGAAAACTTACTCTTAAGGACAAGATTCCTTTGTGGGTGATTTCATCCAGCACTCACCAAGGTTGGAATTGTTATCAATCTGACTTAGATCCATTAGGAACAGTGAGTAGTTTGTCCATTATCCACCCAACAGTTTTCACATTAGCAAATCAAGTGTAGCTAATAGCACATAGATCAAAGTGTTGACTATGACTACATGAAACAAAGCATGTAAGATATAAATGAAGTAGTCAGGAGATGCTTATTATTAGTTTGTGATTGTTACAAAGTACAAATAATTTTCCACATTATTAAGGTCCAGAAACTTCATCTGACCTTAAAGAAATAAAGCAAAATATAGCATTAATCAAAGACCATTAAATCTGCCAGAAAAGGGACCATGCACTCTCTCTGATGAGGAACCCACGCCCTCTTCACTTGGAGCCTTGTGGTTGACTGTCAAGGAGAAAAAGGCACCAATCTGTTCTTTGGAGACAGCTGTGAGACAGGAAATCACTACAAGAATTAGGGTGTAATACAGGTTAGGAGAAGTCTCTTTGTTTCAAAATTGTCCCCCTTGAAGGATCAAAACTGAAAAGCTGAGATGCAGCATGCCTTATATGCTGCCCTGTTTTTGCCCTAACATATGAAATTCTAGAAATTTATATATGAATGTTCTGGAGAATCAGGGGAAATACTAGTGGATTCTATATTTTACATAGATGATTAGAACACAAGTAATTTGAGTTTGTCTTGTCAGTCCAGTAATGTGGAAAGTTCTGGAACACTGCTGGGAATTGAAAGCTTCAGTAAAAGCATTCAGTCATGGATGCTAGAGGCAATTTCAGGAGCCCAGGAGGCTTCTGCAGAGAAAACAGTTGAGCCAGGGATAGATGCAGAAGAGAGAGAAGTGAATATTTAAAACAAAGCAACTCCAAATTGTGCTTACTTCTTCTTCTTCTTCTTTTTTTTAAAAGTCCAGCTCTAATTTTAGAAATGTCCAGAACAGAACAATGATTCAATTTACCCAATCTCTATTGATTAGTTAATAAAAGAACTCTAAGTGCAGACATTTTGAAACGAATGAGAATTTCAAAGCAATTGGGAAAGAACTGGAGCACTGGGGACCAAGTGAAGGAAATGCCCTGAGGCTCCTGTGGACCACGTACTGTGCAGCAGTTCTCCGGTCAATCTCTGGCTGCAGTTATGTCTAAGATGAAGACATTGAACTGTCTCTGGGGAATACTAAATCATTCTGATTTGGGTGGAGGCTTACTTTTGAGGGAAGTGAATATTCTTCTTTGGCCCATAGAGAATTAAGATGCTCACATATGCTCATGTGTCACACTCATGCATGGTAAATACCAGTAAAGCTGGAGCAAATCACATAAACCAGATGACGTCTCTAGCTGACAAAGTGTTTTGCCTTTGTAGCACAAGAAAGAGCATCGTGACCTTAAGACGTAACGAAGCATAAAGATGCGTCACAGTCAGTGGTTTCCAGCCATAGCCAAAGTGTGGCCATTCATGGATGTGCCATTCAAACTGTTTACTGAGGAAGTAAAACAGCCCTTTCTCTGTACCCTTCTGTCCTTGGATGCATTGGGGAGTGGTTTTGTTACATATTTCTTTTTCAACAATAAAAGCCAGCAAACTAAACTTGCCCCTGGGAAGCACTTAATTAATTTTTTATGATGCTCATTTACATTGGCAACTTCTTATATAAGACGTTCTGTGATTGTGAGGACCTAGTTGTGGCCAGTAGACCTGTGGTCTTAAATCAACGTGACACTGCTGCTTCCCGTCACTCAAAGCGAGAAGACACACTAAGATCGCAGCAGCAATGTCAAGGACGGATTTTTTTTTTTTTTTTATTATTAAAAAGCTAGGAAATTCACAGCTTGAAGAAAATCAAATGTTCATGAAGTCCCAAGAAGAGATGGTTAAGTGCTGAGGTTTTTGATGAACAGAAAATCCTCTAGGAGAAACTGCATCTACAGTAGAAGGTTTCCCTTTAACATCTCAAAAGGTCTGTCGTGTTCCCTTCCAGGTCCCCTCTTCTACCCTGCCTCCAGATACCCCACCCCAATTTAACACTTCCTGTTCCATTATCCCCATCAACCCTTCGTGTGGTTATGTTTGGTCTTCCCGCCCCTGAAAGCTCATCCCTATGGCCGGTTACCTATTCCCTCACCTCTGTTCTCATTCCAAATGAAATGTGCATTTATGAAGAATGAATGCCAGCACCCACAAATGAGAGGAAACATACATCTGTCTTTCTGAGTCTGAGTCACCTCACTCTAAAAGATTATTCACAGATCCACCAATTTAATTGAGAATTTAACAAAGTTCTTTTTCCTTAACAGTTGAATAATGTTCCATTGTGTAAGTTTATCACATTTTCCTTATTCATTCAGCAGTTGATGGACATCTAGGCTACTTCCATTTACTGGTTATTGTGAATAGAAAACTGCAATAACCATCATGGATGAGCAAATATCTCTGCAATAGAATGCAGTCTTTTAGGTACATGCCTATGAGTGGAATAGGTGGATTTAGATCTCTTTCTGTCATTTTTAGAAACCTCCACACTGATTTCTGTAGTGGTTGCACCAGTTTATATTCACCAGCTTAGAGGAATAAGATGAAGTCTCAAGGCCATTTTAATTCGCACTTCCTTGATAGATAAGGGTGTTGCCCAGTGTTTCCTGGCCCTTTGAATTTCATCTTTTGAGAACTGTCTGTTAGGTTCGATGAGCCACTTTTAATTGTGTTATTTATTTTCTTTATGTTTGCATGCTTTTGAGTTTTTTTTGTTTTGTTTTGTTTTGTTTTGTTTTTCGAGACAGGATCTCTCTGTGTTAGCCTTGGCAGTCCTGGATTTGCTTTGTAGACCAGGCTGGCCTTGAACTCACATCAATCTGACTGCCTCTGCCTCCCGAGTGCTAGGATTAAAAGGGTGTGCCACCACACCCAGCACTTTTGAGATCTTTTTTTTTTTTTTTCCTGGTTCTTTTTTTTTTTTTTTAATTCATTCATTCAGATCACAACTCAATTGTTATCCCATCACTTGTATCCTCCAGTTCCTCCCTCCCTCCCACTTTCACCCTATTCCCCTCCCCTAGGTCTATTACGGAGGGGGACCTCCTCCCCCACTATATGGTCATAGGCTATCAAGTCTCATCTTGGTAGCCTGTTTATTCTTTCTTTGAGTGCCACCAGGCCTCCCCACCAAGGGGAGGTCATCAAATATGGGGCACCAGAGTTCATGTCAGAGTTAGTCCCCGCTCTCCACATAACTGTGGAGAATGTCCTGTCCACTCATTAGATCAGAGTAGGGGTTCAATGTTTACTGCTTGTTTTGTCCTTGGTTAATGCAATAGTTTGAGCAGAGCAGCTGGGCCCTGATCTACCCATCATGACGTTCTTCTTATAGGTTTCTAAGACTATCTGGATCCTTCTATTTCCCCATCTCCTAAATATCTCTTACCTAGAGTCCCAGTAGGATGTCCCCACATCTATCCCAATCTCCTGGTAAGTGAAGACTTTTGTGGGACATGCTTTTTGGGCTAGTGCCCAATTATAAGTGAGTATATACCATGTGAGTCTTTCTGCTTCTGGGTTAACTCAGTAGGATCATTTCTAATTCCATCCATTTGTCCACAAATTTTGGGATTTCCTTGTTTTTAATAGCTGAGTAGTATTCCGTAGTGTAAATGTATCACAGATTCCCACTGAAGGACATTTAGGCTGTTGCTTTTGAGATCTTTGTGAATTCTAGATACTAGCCCTCTATCAGATATATAGCTGGTAAAGACTTCTTCTTATTTTGAAGGCTACCTCTTAACTTGAATTATGATGTCCTTTGCTCTGCAGAAGCCTTTGAGTTTCCTGAAGTCCAATTTATTAATCGTTAACTTTAATGCTTATAGTCATAGGGTCCTGTTCAGAAAGTCTTTCATGTGCCAGTGAGTTTAAGAAGGTTCTTGATCTATTTGGAGTTGAGTTTTTTTTAACAATAGAAACAATAAAATCCTATTCCATTCTTCTACATGTAGCACCCAGTTTAGCCAGCACCATTTATAGAATATATATATGTTGATATATATATATATAAATAATTCTATATCTATATTGTATATGTGTATATGTACACACATATATGTATATACACATGCATACACACACACACACACACACATATAATTAAAATGTGATTATCCTATACCATTTACCCCTACTAGACACCACAGGAGAACAAACTAAAAGATTGCTACCCGGAATATATGATTCCTTTTAGAGTTGTTGGCTAGTAAGGTGCCAGAGAGTTCCTCAAAGCATAGGTTATCATCCAGAGTTAACAATACCCTATTGTTGGAAATAACATATATTTGAGTCAAAGAACTTGGAGAAATAAAGCTGGTCCTCACACAGAAACTGCATCTCCACCAGCTATCTTTACAATGCTGGAAGGCGCCATGAACTTTACCAGAGGAAAGACAGTAATTATTCTCATCAGAGATAAACCCTGTGAACTTACAATAGTGACTGTTCTGACATGGCAGGCCCTTTGCTGTAATAGTGTCACAAATGTTATGGGAATAACTAACACATTTTGATGGATTTTGGGCCCATTCTACAAGATGAAACCCATACTTGGCATCATTATTTGGCCAAATATATGTTGCTGGACAGGTCATAGTGCCCAAGGGATGACATACTACTAGTATTTTGATAGATATTGTATTAAATTGATTCCTGATGACTTATTATTAATACATCAATAGAGTAATACATCTTCTAACCCTCATCAGAGAAGTTGCAATAGATGACAACTGACACAGAGGCCCATAACTGGCCGAAGTGTAGGGAATGGGACACTGTGGAATTCCCAGACCTAAATGGGGCAGCTATATCACAATCCCTCTCCAAGGGTCAGGGATCATTATAGAAGAGCGTGTGGAAAGAGAGTCAGAGTCAGAGGTGGTTAACTCCAAGGAAACTTTTTTTTTTCTGGACATCACAGGGTAGTTGCACCTATGAACTCACGAGGGTTGTGACAGCATGCATAAAACCTGTGCAAACTCAAGCCATACAAGACTATGACATAGAAATAGGAGGTGGACATGAAGTCCCATTCCTAACTGAGATGCTATTGGCAGTTGATGGGTAATGACAGAAGAAGAGTTAGTTTCCTTTAAGGGTATGAACTCTGGTAGGTTAGCTACAGAGCAGTAAAAGGTCTATGGAAGAGAGAAAAAGAGAAACTGCAAATGAACACAAGGGTAGCTGGAACAACAGAGGAGCTAAGGAGGAAGTTGGGTAATGGAGGGAGGTCATCATCTGGCCTCACACAATGGAACGCCTCCATGTGTTGACACATGTGTGTGGGAGTCAGTGGAGCACACAGGAGTGAGTTTACCATGAATACATGAGGTTTTGGTTTTCTTCTCCTGACCTAGCAATACAGACAGCAAAAACTAACCTGAAGTAAGACCTTACCTGTGTTTATGAGTTTGTGTGTATCATCAATTATATCTATGTTAATAAATACATAATCCAAGGGTCCTTTATAATCCATGTTGATTAACATGAAAAGAGAAGAAAACCCGTCTTGCCCTAATGGAGCTAAAGACTTGTGAAAATGCAGTCCCATGTGTTTGAATCAGCTTGCCACACTGCTCTGAAAAAGCAACACACAAGAAAGCTGAAAAAAAAAAAAAAAAAAAAACCAGGTAAAAATTTCCCCCTCTGGAATGCCTGAGGAGTTTTATATTGAGATTGGCAAATGGATAATGCAGCACGCTTTAATAGGCCATTAGAGCCGACTTTACCCATTTTACTCAGAATCTATTTTTGTTCTACAAGATATTTCCATCTGAGAATTCATACAGCCCAAGGGGAGAATGTCCTGGGAACAGATCATCTGTTCTGCAGTTTGACTGCTGCAGCTCCAAGGGTTGAAATGCAAGTTTGCTTATCTCTGGGTAACTTCTCCCCACCAAGAGCCCCTCAGGACTGCTGGGGCCCCTCCCCCACCTACTCTCCTTAGGGGAACATGCCAAACATCTGTCAGTGGAGAGTGTATGCAAATTAGAAGTAGATGATTTCTCTTTTATTAGAGAAAAAGTTTTTAGTTTCATAGCTTTGTCTGAGTATGATTTAGGGTGGTGGGGGTGGTAGGGAATAGCTATCTGTTTTTCCAGGTAAAAGGGAAGGCTGACCCAAAGTAAAGACAGTGCTTTGAGTCTTAAAGACTATGCAGTATTACCAACCCTTAGCAAAAGCTGTGAGTGAAAATTCCTGAAAATAAACCGTGGTACCATCGAAGAATGGAATGTTGCAGGTCCCCAGGCTAATTACCTTATCTTAGATTAGTGCTGGCTCTCCTAAACAGCTATTCCTCACCTGCCTCTGTGCCCTGTGATTAATAGAAACCATTTGGAATCTATTTCCTTAGCAGACCACTAGGCTGCACCAAGCCCAAAGCTAGGAATGTCATCAGATAACATCTTGGGCCTTTAGAGCAGCTTCCCCTATCTCGCTGTAACTGCCTCTCCCACATAACCACCAATTCATTGTAAACTTACCTTGTTCTATTACTCTTCTGTACATCTATAAAACTGCTGGCACTGGAACATGGAATTTGGAGTGACCCCAATCTGTAGTTCCAGTTCATAATCACTCAAAATAATTCCCAAGTAAACTATCCCTTATTGCTTTTAAGACGAGAGCCATGTTTTTGTTTTGGGTTTTTTTTTTTTTTTCATTGACAATGTTAACGTTGTTTCTACAGGAGAAGAAAATTTCTCAGGGAAGCAAACTATTTTTCTTCAAACACCAGAGGTTAATGTGTGTGAGGGGTTGGGGGAGACAGATGAGGGTGGCTCTTCAGCCTCAGGAACTCCTAATGAGCTAGGATGCTGTGGCCTGAATGTGTTTGCCAAAGTCCAGGTGTGGGGAATCTGATTCCAGCACAGCAGCTCCAAGAGCTGGGACCTGTAAGAAGTGCAGGCTGGCTCATGGGGCAGCACTCTGATGAGTGGTTTCAGGTATTATCATGGGAGTGGGTCAGTGGTCAAACATAAAAGCCTTGGCTTCTTTCTCTCACCAACATAAATGCATTGTTCTCACTGCTTGATGCCATCTTTTGACGTGGTGTGAAGGCCCTGCGTACAGCTGTGCACTTTTTCATGCATAACTTATTCAGTCCATAGTGCTTTACTAATTGAAGCAGAAAATGGAGTAAGACAGGCAAGCAATCAGAAAGAGCTTTGTGCCGAACCTACAGGAGACCTAGTGGACATCTCAGAGAAGTATATTCTAGACAAAAAGAACAGCTATGAAAGTGGGCATGGTGGCACATACCTGTAATCCCAACACTCAGGGAGGCAGAGGCAGGTAGATCACTGTGAGTTTGAAGCCAGCCTGGTCTACAAAGCGAGTCCAGGACAGCCAAGGCTACACAGAGAAACCCTGACTCGAAAAACAAAACAAAACAAAACAAAACAAAAAACCCAGCTATAATAAATGTCTTTGATATGAATGTGTTTCAATGTGTTGCTGACATTTGGTGGAAAACAGACAAACCTGAGTGAGTAAGGAAATGTGTGTGCGTGTGCGTGTGTGTGTGTGTGTGTGTGTGAGAGAGAGAGAGAGAGAGAGTCAGGTAGCATGAGTGGAAATACAGAGCCTGTCGATACTGTCAGAACCACACCTTGTGTTCTGAAGGGCTGGAAGAATGAGAGCACATAACTGAGAGATGACAAGGTTTATTTGGGGTACTGTTTAATCAGAAACACCACAGAGTAAGAAGCACTGGCCAGTGTGGTGCTCTAGAGAGGTGAGAGACTTGTGGGTAAAGAGAGAGTGGGTATATGAAATGAGTACTCAGATTCTCAAACTATTTTCTTTTTAGGTAGAACCAATAAAATTTTTTAATGAATAGGACTGAGATGTGGGATCCAGGAAAGGGACATTAAGATTGAAGGCAAAGTTTTAGGTTTTAGCAATCTGAAAACCTGGGGTTGCCAACCAGTGCAACTTGGCTTGGGTCATGTTACATTCCCTGTACCCATGAGACCTCAGAGCGGAGAGTGGCCAGCGGAGGCCAATCTTTTCCCTCCACTTCCACCACAATAGCATTTTCATCATGCATATGACCATTTAGCTGCAAGCACATTCTAGAAGGTGCAGCCTATGACTCAGGTACAGTCCACAGGACATGAAGGACTCAGGTACAGTCCACAGGACATGGAGGACTCAGGTACTGTCCACAGGACATGAAGGACTCAGGTACAGTTCACAGGACATGAAGGACTCAGGTACTGTCCACAGGACATGAAGGACTCAGGTACAGTCCACAGGACATGAAGGACTCAGGTACAGTCCACAGGACATGAAGGACTCAGGTACAGTCCACAGGACATGAAGGACTCAGGTACAGTCCACAGGACATGAAAGACTCAGGTACAGTCCACAGGACATGAAGGACTCAGGTACAGTCCACAGGACATGAAGGACTCAGGTATCATACACAGGACATGAAGGACTCAGGTACAGTCCACAGGACTTGAAGGAAGTCCCACTGATTTCTTCTCAGCCTTCCTAGTCTCTGTTCACATTTTCCTAGAACATGAATCCACGCAGGAGAGTGACATCCTGTGCACAGTGGGGCAATGATGCAGCTTTGCTTTCCGATGGCCTCTATAGAGAATCACCTTTCCTCAAGGGTGCAGATGGGAGACGAATAGATGGATGTCTTCTTCATTTAAGCCATTGTTAACTGAGATGTCCACTGGGGCTGCCTTTGTTCTCCAAACTAGTACTGTGAAATGTCCTCAGTCTTTGCTCTCATATAATTTTTGGTGTGTTTCCTCTCTTCTCCTCTCGTCGTCTCCTCTCCTCTCGTCATCTCCTCTCCTCTCCTTTCCTCTCCTCTCCTCTCCTCTCCCCTCCCCTCCTCTCCTCTCCTCTCCCCTCCTCTCCTCTCCTCTCCTTTCCTCTCCTCTCCCCTCCCCTTCCCTCCCCTCTCCTCTCTTCTCTCCTCTCTTCCTGTCCCCTCCCCTTCTTTCTTCTCCTCTCCCTTATTCCCTCTTTCCCTCCCTCCCCCATTTCTTTCCCATGCCCACCTTATATTTAAAAGCTCCATGACTGATGTCTCTGGCCTAATTTTCTTCACGCTTCTAAAATATTTCATCAGTCTCCTGTAAGACTAGTCTTTCGTTGTTGTCAACTCTCTTTTATCTGAGTTATTTTCCTCCACGCACTCTTAGGACTTCAGGTGACAACCTTTAACACTGATTTCCAAACCCTGTTGCTGCCCTGAGGCCTTCAGCCCCGGCTTTCCAGCATCCTGAAATAGATCTCCACTTGGCTGTCCTACCACCTCATTTTTAGTATGTTTATATTTGAATCCATGTTTCATTCAGACAAGGCTCTGGTCTGGTGCTCCATATTGATGACATCATTATCTTCCCAGTCACATTTATATTTTAGTATTGTCTTTCTTCTTTCTTTATCTTGTCTGTCGCTGACATTTGAACTGCATAAATCACTGCCCACTGAAGACGATGATGCCAATATTCAAAACACCTGGAGCATTTAATCCCAGCACTTGGGAGGCAGAGGCAGGTGGATCACAGTTTAAGGCCAGCCTGGTCTACAGAGTGAGTCCAGGATAACCAAAGACAGAGAGACCTTATCTTGAAAAAAAAAAGTTTAAACCACTTGGAACTCCCTCTCCTAAAGTTGACTGGTTAGTGGCTGGTTTCAGGTCTCCTTTGGGAAACCCATTCTATAATGTCGGAAGTTCACTGGTAACTCCATTAAATTCCTTTGCAGGGACTGTGGGTTTCCAGGCCTGGTGCCGCAGCTCTAGTATTGCTGCTAACTCTTGCATCCCCCTTTTGTTCATGTAATTTCTAGCAGGAGCCCCATGGACTCCCTTAATTGTTTGCCCATTTTCCTTGTGGTGATGACTGTTCATTACCTTTTTCTATTTGTCTATAGATATACTGCTGCTTTTCCTCCTAGATCCCATATCACTCAAGTGCCAGTATTACAAAGTGTTTGGATGCCTATACTCTGAACAAATTAGGACTGATGTACTATTTTCCTGAGGTGGTATTTGGAGAGCAGTTGCCATAGGTCCCCTAACTCTGTCCCAACCCTTGGGTCAGAATTTGAAGTCCCACTTTGAGCAGGTTGTCCATGTCTCACAGAAAATGCTGGAGTCTAGAAAGCTGTAGATTTAAGATATTTTTTCGTACTTTAGAATATTTGCATATAAATAGCAAGATATTTTGGGCATTAACTCTGTCTAAACTTGAAACTCATTTGTGTTTCAAATAGTGCGTAAAGATAATTATATGCAATATTTATAGTATACCTGTATTTCAGCTGTAGACAAACAAGGTCAGATGCAGAATTTTCTACTTGTCAACATGATGGTGAAATTGGAAGAACTTAGAATTTGAAGTAGTTCTGGGTTGGATTTTAGGTTAGTGGTACTCAGTAGACACCAGCTTTCCTGTCTCTCATTTGTGCCCTGACATTGTGACTCTGTTGATGTTATTGCCAAAGACTGGAGAAGCCTTCTTATTGGTGGTAGGTGCCTTAAATCTCTGGCATGTGTACTTGCACGGTTGAGCAGCACATGAGCCTCCCAGTAGCCTCAGGGCATGTAACACCCCTGCCACATGCTCATAACAGGAGCTAGGCTGCATTTCAGGAGCCTCAGGGCCACATTTGCTAAAAGCCTGCGTCTTTATCTAGTGGGCAGCTGGGACAGGATGAAAATCCTTGTCTCCTCCATCTTCATAATGTACCTGTCTCCTTAGTTGCCTAGGTCTTTGGTACAGACTCTATTCAACGCTATACAAAGTATGTCGAGCATTAGAGAAATGCTTTAGGCCAAATTACATGAACACAGGGTTAGCTTGACCCACACATGTCTAGTCTCTCTCTTGTTTCCTGTCTTTCAGGTTAAAGACGATCATGACTAGAAACTCCAGGTCACAAAACAACAACAACAACAACAACAGCAGCAGCAGCAGCAGCAGCAACAACAACAACAACAACACAACACAACAAAACAACACTAAGGTCATAGCACTAAGCTGCATCTCTTCTCAGGAAAGGCTGGACTATTGCTCTCCTTTACTGGCCTGTCTCTCTTCCCTGTTTCCTGTCTGGTGTTGGTACACCAAACCCTGAAGTAGAGTCAGTGGAGTCAGAACAAGGCTCCCTCTCCCCGTTCATCGGCCACTGGGTAAACCTTCATTCATCTCTAACTCTTGTCTGTCAGACAGTGTTTGTTCCAGGCATGAGCTGCCTGACCTAAGTCTGCTAATAGTGTTATTTGCCTGTCATAAACTTCAAAAAAGGCTGGCACAGTGGCGCATGCCTGTAATACCAGCACTCAGGAAGACAGGCAGACCTCTGTAAGTTTGAGGGCAGCCTGGTCTACAGAGCGATTCCAGGCTACACAGAGAAATCCTGTCTCAAACAAACACACAAACAAAAAACCTCAAACCCTCAAATAGTTCCTGTTTTCTTATAAATTAATGCATGCTCAAGGTTCGAGTTCCTTTTTTAGCTTTTAACCTTTCTCCCTTACTTGGCAAGTCATCAATTCTGAAATTATTTCTTCTCTAAAAATCTTAGAAATGTCTGAGTCCTTTATCTATTAGTCAAAGCCTATGTTTTGAGGTATAAAACTCCCATTAAGCTTTCTGGCCTGTTGAGACTTAGCAGTGGTCAGCTGGCATGAGATTTACTGCATAAATTCTTCCCCCCAGGAAAATCTTCACCCACTCTTCTCTTTGCTTTTGCTATGCTGGGGCTTGGACGGCAGGGCCTCTCATACATGTTTGATAAGCATTCCTTCATGGATTCCAATCTTCTTCCCAGATCCTCTCTTCTTAGGGCATAGTCCTCTTTCTTCTTAAAACTCCACAGAGGCTTGAGAGATAGCGCTGTGGTTAAGAGTGCAGGTGCTTGCTGCTCTTCCAGAAGATCCAAGAGGGGGTTGGTTTCCTGCACCCATGTGGATGGTCCAGCTCCAGGGCATCCAATGGCCTCTTCTGGCATCCAGAGGCACCCTCCCACACACAGCATGCTCTTACACATATACATTAACAGACACACAAATAAATACAAAAAGCAATTATTTAAAAAAGCACCTAGAGCTGTAAACTCATTGTCTGTGAAGCACTTAGTATGGTAGGATAGATTTGATCAGGATAAATTTTCTTCCTTTGTGTATAATCTGACTTTCTTTCTTTTCAAATTTGATGTTTCAGGTATCATTGGCCTAGATATATTGGTTTTTCAGTTAGTGTATGCCAATCTTTTTTTGTTGTTGTTTGAGACTAAGTTTTTTTTTCTCCTTTTTTTAAAGAACAAGAAAGCTTTGGGTTAGAATGATTGCTCAGTGAATAAGAACTCCTGTTGTGTTTGCATGAGGACCTTAGCTCACATTCTTAGCATCTACATAAAAGAGAAATAGACATGAACAACCCAGGAGCTGCTGCCCGGCCACTAGCAAATATTCAGGTTCAATGAGATACCCAGTCTTGGGGGAATTAGGGGGAGAGTGATTGATTATATCCACACCTTCCTCTGTTCTTTGCATGTGCTGTCATGGGCCAACATGCCCACAAACACACCTGGAACACTCACAGCTAATAGCATATATGTGAAAGGTCCTAGGAGTAAAGTATATATGGCCTGGAAAGCCTCCACTATTCCTTGCTTATCCAAGCGGCAAGATTTTGTGGTGTGGTTATGGATTTATCCACTGATGAATTTCTGGTTGAATAGTCTGCTGAGTCGTGAAGCCTAGTTGATGATGTAGTTAACTGTGGGCGTGATTTTCAAGGGTGTATCTTGTCCTGATGACCATGAATCAGCAGCTTTGTTCTCCTGCATAATTTATGTCTTGGTGGGGCATGTCACCTCAGACCCAATTCATTAGTCACTTTTCTGTGATAGCGATAAAGCAACGTGACCAAGGCAACTTACAGAAGGGAAGATTTATTTGTGCTTCCTGTTTCTCCCATGTCTCCTAACCAATTTGTCTTTCTACCTGGCTTTGAATTTAGCACTTTTGCTTTCACTGGGATTAGTGATTATTTAGCAGGTGCAGAACATGCTTTGTAGACCTCCAAGAACTAGTCAGTTACAGTTTTCCTAAAACATGCTTTGCAGTTGACGTGGAAGGTTTTCACTTTTTCGGTGCTGCCTCTGTCCTTTCTACTCTATTTTTATTTTCTATAATTATTAGTAATTAGAAATTCATTTCCTGATTGTTGGCTTTCCTTTGAAATAGGGCCATTTCTTGAATCCAACCTTAACGTGGTTTTTGAGCTGTGCAGTGTCCAATCTTTTGTTCGTGATCTTTGTTCATGATCGTGGATCTTCTCCACCATCTCCACGGTTTTGTCTGGCCATCAGCACCAGATTGAGGAGCCATCAAGGTCTGCAGTGTGGCTCCAGTGTCAGTGTTGTGATGAACGCCTCTTCAGAGTGAAACTTCATGTCGTGAGGGATGTCAGGTTTCTTTCAAGATCCCTTCATCTTTTAGCTTGAATACATTTAACTTGAATTCATTTTCTCAATGAAAACGCATGTATCACAATGCTTTCCTCTACAGCTACTCAAAGCCTATTGTGAATCTGTAATGAACAGGAAGCCTTCATACGAGGCACCTATCAGAAGCCTTCTCACTTTCAGCTGTGTGGGTCATCTTCATCATTGTATAAAAGGTTATTGTACACCGTGAACCACCCCTCCACTGATTGTATCTGTGTATATTTAGCACAGAAAATGGCAATTCATTAATAATAGCACTACTAATTCACGTATTTGTCTCATTTATAGAGTACTGCCATCTGTTACAGTAAATAAAAGGTAATGGTTGTTTCTGTATCTGTAACACTGCTTTATCATTATAACTCCTCAAGAAACCAACTTTATTGATTAAATATTGTCAGAACAAAAAGCTGTATGTTAGCTGCTATAAAGGCAAAACCATTAATTATGCAATATTCCTGCCCCCCCCCCCCCCCGCCACACACATTTAAATAGACACTCAAAAAAGAACCTCACCAGCAGGACTCATTTTAAAACCACTTGACCATCCTTTGTCTCCTAACCTACCCTTCCGGTTTATCAGAGTGTGGCTCTAGTTGGACACAGGCCACAGAGGGTTTATCCTTTTCTCTTAAGGGGTCCTTTAGACTTTTTGATCACAAGTCAAAGCTAGCCATATGATTTGCATATAGCAGAAGTGTGTAACTTATTGTTAACAACACAAGTTATTAAGTAAGGTGATGCTCAGAGTGATGGAATGTGCTTGACACCAAGTTCATGATGCTGTCGTTTCTTATGACTTTGTCCTTGGACCAGGCTCCTTCGTGGTGGCAAAAGTCACAGTTCCATGCCTTTGCTTTGGCTTTTGAAAAGACTGCTTTACTTATACAATTATGGTGTCACAAGCCTGCTCCTAAAAACTTATCATGACTACAGAAACAAATAGTACAGTTGGATAGCCTGGGTCACATGGGTCGAAAAAGCAAATAAACGCCCTTAGTGCTACCTGGCTCCCTGAAATGCATATCCAGGGATTCCAGGCAAGAATCCATTTACTCAACATGTAACATAGGCTCTGTAGACTCAAAAGAGCTGCGTGGGTCATTTCAAATAAAGTTCTTAAACAAAGATTGTGGTCACTGTTCCAAAGTCAGGTTCTGTTCCTGATGGGACTTGTCCCATACTTGTCCAGAGCTGAGGAAGAGCTCTGCCCGTCCCCCCTATTCTGTGAAATATCTGGAGTTTTCCTTGCTCCAGATAGAACACTGATTGATACACAAGCCACTAATCAGGGAATTTAGGCATAATCTCTCAAAATCAACCTGTAAACAAACATGTTGAAGAACAATTAGATTCTTTATGCCTCTAGCTCAGTGGCTCTCAGTCTTCCTGCACTTGCGACCCTTTAATACACTTCCTCATGTTGTGGTGACCCCAAAACATCATAGAATCATTTCCTTGCTACTTCATAACTGTGATGTTGCTACTGCTATGAATCATAATGTAATTATCTGACATGCAGGATGTGGGATGTGTGAGCCCCAAAGGGGTCACGACCCACCGGTTGAAAACCCTTTCCTTCCCTTTCTCCATTTAAACGTAGATCATCAGGAAGCATCCCAGCCGCACACTGTTATCTAACAGCCTGGAGAAATGACTTCCGGGAATGAAGCGCAAGGGCTGGGCAAAGTAGACGATCAGTTAGTCGGCCAAAGAATGTACTAATTTGCGTGGTATTCTTCCCTTACAGACATATGTCACAAATGCTTTAACATTGGTGTCAGTGACAAGTTATTTTTGAAAACTGACTAGCAGCACAGTTTCTTTTACCAAATGTAAAATCAATAAGGAGCATTTCTAATGCCGTCATTTACCTCAGAGGTTTCTCTTCTCCTCCTGTTAGCATCAGGGGATCTAGACACACCACTCCCGAGCCAGGTGCCATGGCAGCTCCTGTCACTCTCCTGTACTGTAGTGATTTGGTTTCCAGTTTGTGTGCGTGCAGGTTTTTTTTTCAAGGACCCTGGTGAAAATAGGAATAGAATCTTTCACACGTAATTGACAAGCTATGTAGCCTTTTCATGCTTCCGAGTTGCTTCAGGAGCTCAGGGCCTGGAGTTCCTGCAGCCCTCCCCTCTGTACTGCAATGCATGACCACACAAGGCGGGAGCTCTGAGGCTGGTAAAACCTTATGTCACAGCCTCCCAAAGCCTTTGGGTCCTTGTGTGCATGGCTTCCCGATGTTGAAGAAAGGTAAATGAATCAATGTGCCTTCATGCTCTTAAAATGCACTCACTTATTTTTTCCCCTGACAACTCTTTCTTTCTTTCTTTCTTTTTTTTCTACAAAGAACAAAAGCAGACTCAGGCTAGTTCCTTCACCACAAGATTCTACAGAGTCCATACCAGGATGGGAAGCTTGCAGAAACATACTCACCCACAGAAATGCGAGTGGTACCATCCAGAGGCCAGCCGGGGACAGAGACTGCTGACCGGCAAGCTCCCCACACTGAAACCACTTTTCCTTTTTTTATGACCATGACAGCTAATTTCTACCCACAAGACATTGAATGAACAAGCAAACAAGGAAACATAAAATGAAGCTGAGAGGAGAGTGCCACCCAGCCACAGCTCGCTTTAGTCCTTCCTCATGTGTCAGCCCTAGGGACTTACAGACAAGCAGAGGTTTCTGTATTTAATAGCAGAAGTCCCTTACAAATGCTGAAAGGCTTTTGCGTTTAACAAATGACGTTGGTCTCCTGTTACTGCTGTGTCAAACTATCACAAACCTAGTGGCTTCATCTCTCATAGCCTATGATTGTGCAGCTCTGGTCTGGCAATGAGAGTTCTGAACCCACTCTCCCACAGCTGTCTGCTCTGCTCCACTAGACGGCTCCCATACAGAAGGTGTTCTCTTGTTTCTTTAGACTCCAGAAGCTTCCTGCACCCCATGTCTTCCAGTCCTCTGGCCCTCCTCATCTGTCCAGCAGCAGCCTTCGAGTCCTTCTCTATGGCCGACTTTCAGCTTCCTCCCCTCTGATCTTCTTTCTCTACTTTGAAGGGCCCTTCTTGTTATATTGAGACTACCTGATAAGAGCCCATCTATTCTACAGTCAGCTAATGGGCAACTTGTAGCTCAGCTCAATGGGACGTTTCAACTCCTTCTTCTTGAGATGAGTTGTGAGTGACTGGGAATCAGCAAAGACACACACACACACACACACACACACACACACACACCGACGCGCACACACACATTTACATATATATGTAGGAATGTTATACATACATACATACATACATACACACATATATCCATTTCCAGTGGGAAACACAGGAACGCGTTCTCTTCACTAACAGATCTGGAGCAGGGGTGGCTGCTGAGACCACACAGCCACAGTTTCTCATTATGCCATCATGGTAATAAGAATTATTGCTCACATTAATCTGATTTCCAGATTGGAAAAAGCCCAATCATTTTAAAAATATAATTGTCTATTGTGCAGTTCTTTTCCTTTTAATCCCCCCACTACCCCGAGGAGTAAGATAAATTGACCTCAAGCAACCTGACTGGAGAGTAGTAGTTTTTAATTGTATTATACTGAGCACTGTGCATTACAGTATAGAGCTGCTGTGAAGTACAACATCAACTCCTCTTTGTCACTCAGTTTGCTGTGAGCCAGTTACACAAGCTGCGTAATTCTCTTTAAAATCAAACACAGTAAATTAACTCATTTTACCCTTCCCAGAAGTCACTCCGGGGGGGGGGGGGGAAATCAGCTGGAGAAATGAGGGCACAAAACAAGTTGCTTGATTTTGTTAGAAAATTATGTTTCTATTCCTTACCTTATTTACCTTGAAAAAAAAAAAAACCTTAATTTTGTTAACATTTTAAATTCCCCAAACTGACCTTTTCATTTTTAAGTTGTAAATACTAAAAAAATTCCTTCAACTTACGATCCTTTATTTTGTCATGTTTGGTTGTTATCTCTTACAAGTCTGTTGTTTTCTAATGAGACAGAAAGGGCTGGAGGGGAGGGGATGTGGGAGGAACTGAGAGGAGTGGACGGAGGGAAACTGAAATCAGGATATAGTGTATGAGAACAAAAGAAAAAAATGGTGTTTTATCCCAGATGGTAAGAGCCAGGGCCTCGTCTCAGTAAAGAGGAGACTCTATGGTACATTAGTCACTTTTGTGTTAGTGCGGTCAAAGTGCTTGACAGAAATGAAATGAGGAGGAATATTTATTTTGGCTACGGGTTCATGTTTCTGTTTATGTGTTTTCATGATCAAGCAAGACATAGTGGTGGCAGAGGAGGACTCCTCACTCCATGCAAAGAGGGCTACAGGAAGTGATCAGAGATAGCAAACCCCAGGGACCCTCCCCCAGCGACCCACTTCCTCACGCTTCAAGACATGAGTCCATTGGCATATTTCTGATTTAAATCATAATGCACACCTTCAAACCAAGACTCCCAAAGGAACCACAACCCTCTCCTAACTGTAGCCCTGATAAGAACTTACAGGAGGATATGCAACAGTTTTCTTCAGTTCCCCAGTTTCTTTGCTCCTTTTAAATCTATCTCTTTTCTGTATATTAAAAAAAAAAAAAAAAAAAAAAAAAAAATGGAGCCAAGGGCAAAAAGTAATGACTTAAAATCCAAGTACATTTGTAACAATAGATCAGTTGTTCTAAGGTCATTTGAAAGCAGTGGTCTTGGAAACAGTGGCCCATGGAAACAGAAAGGCACATAACTTAAACAAAAATTCTTCTGAGTGTTCCAAATTATTATGGGTTACTTCAAAGGAAGTTTCAGCCATTTCAGTATGCTCTAACCACTAGAAGAGATGAAGCCTGTACCGTGATACTTGCTCTTTGTTTTTACATTCACAAGGAGAAAGACATGAGCTATACAGACCGAACAGGCAGTAAGCAAGGAGGCAGGGCTCAAGATTTTTGTCTTGTAACTTGAGCTGCACACAGAGTTTCAAAACTTCTTACTTGAACACATTTTGCTTAATCTGTTTTGATTAGTTCTTCAGAGCAGATCGGAGTCTGTGTCCTGCTCTGACCTGTTCTCACTCTTCCCTCTTGAAGCCTTTGGAACTCATCCATTTCCCCCATTTTTCCAGTCATTTGGTGAAAACTCTCAGATTGGTTTTATCTTCTTCTGCAGGTATGTCTCTTACCAAAGGGGAGGGCTGTCTTATGATGTCTCTTTTGTCCTTTTTATCTGGCCCCGAGTCGTCACTGTTCTTGATTAGGAAAACTCTGTGACCTGCACGCAAAGCTAAGCTTATCTGCAGAATGCTCAGACCACCATCTTCGGTTTACAGTCCTGGTAGGCCATAGAGCAAGCTTCCTATCATGGTCACCAAAACTCCTCACAGAAACATTTTAAGCAAAGGAAGGATCATCTTGGTCCATAGTTTTATGGGGGCCTTTACATTATGGTGGGAAAGGCACGGAGAGAAAGCAATACAGATGATGCCAATCCAGGAGTCAGACAAGCAATATGTCAGAGCTCTGCTGGCTTTCTCCCTGCCCCACTTTATTCTGTCTGGGCCTTCAGCCCAGGGGATGATACCACCCACATTCAGGGTGGTTTTCTTCTCTGATAATCTTCTTTGAAAATGTCGTCTCAGATGCATGGAGAGACTATCCTCTGCTACAGGTGATGCTGAGCCCATGAATACTGACAGCAAAGGCTGCTTGTCATACTAGGGATGCTAGTGTTAAAGCTACCATCCTTGGAGCTGAAACAGGAGGGTCCCATCCTTTCCTGGTTTGCCTTCACTCTCATTGTGGCACTGTATGGCATGTCTCTTCCCTAGCGTTGCCGGCTTCCCTTCCATTTCCAATAAAAGAATGGACTGTGTAGAGGATGTGGTAATCATGTCCTAGATTTCTGCAGCTGTTTCTCTGCCTTTATCTGCCCAGACCCTTGCATTTTTTTGAGCAAGGCTCTCTCATGAAGTCCCCCTGATCCTGGCCCTTAGCTGACACTATACTTCCCTCCGCTTCTGAAGATAACGTTAGATTATTCACTCATGCTTATAGCCTGAGGGAGTCCTTCCAGGTTGAGAACTACTTCTTTCAATTTTTGAATCACTTATTATAACAAATCAAATGTTTCCTAGGTTAGACATTGCATTATCTCTGACATCTCCCACATAGGCTTAGTCTATCCATGGATTTTCCATGCTAGGAACTGTTATATTTTGCTACATCTTTAAGTGCAGGTCAATTCTGCTACCAAGCATCTCTGTAGAGTCCAGCTCAAACTTTGCCCATGTATCAATTTATTGGCCCTTCAAGGAGGCTAAGTGGTAGCTTGAAACAATAATAGATTCTAGTCCCCAACCAAAAAATGAGCTCTTGGAAACCTTAACCCTCTCTATGCTAAATAACATATGTGTAATGTGCAGAAAATGTGTTAAGTGAGCAAACCAACAGAATCTCCTTTAGAATAAACAAGCCAAGCTTTATCTGCAGGAACTCACTCTTGTTCCAGTCCCAAATATTTTCAAATACTGCCTTCGACCTCTGCCTAGAGATAAATGTAACTAGACCATGCACAGACTCGCCCCAATCACACATGCGTTTGCACACAGTTATTCCCATTATAAAGCAAGGGGAATGGCTAAGGAGACTCCGAGCCACAAGGCTGGGCATGGAATGCAGAATTATGGTTTCAGCCACTCCAAGAGTGCCAGCTGTGTCCTTGTGGCACCTCACTGCATCTTCTGGATTTCCGCTTGGATATCAGGGAGCACCGGCAGAATCATGAAGCCTTGCTAGTTCCCCAGGGCTCCTGATAACTGATGAGTAGACTTTTTAAAATTGTTGGGACTTGGGTTGTTAGACAGGGTTTCCTCTTGTAGTGACCTAATCCTACCAATACTGGTTACCTCCAGCCACTTTCTGATCATTTAACTTTACTTAGGATTGTTATGTGTTATATTTTTCATGCCAATCCTTTCTTTTTATGGTCAGAGTCCTGGTTGGATTCTACCATAAACCTGAGTCACTTGGGGAAAGAGAACTTCATCTGAACGGCCTCCATGCAAGTCTGTGGGGTCATTTTCTTGGTTAATGATTGATGTAGGATGGGCCAGCCCATTGCAGATGGTACCACTCCTAGGCAGGTGGTCATGGGATGTATAAGAAGAGACTTGATACCCTATGAGCATATACAGGGGGAGGAAGTCCCCCTTAGTCATAGTCATAGGGGAGGGGAGTAAGGGGAAAATGGGAGGGAGGGAGGAATGGGAGGATACAAGGGATACGATAACCATTGAGATGTAACAAGAATAAATTAATAAAATAAAATTAAAAAAAAAAAGAAAAGTCGCTGAGCAAGCCAGAGGGAGCAAGTAAGGAAACAGCATTCCTCATTCCTCCCTGGTTTCTGCTTCAGTTCCTGCCTTGAGTTCGTTCTAACATTGGCTTGATGATCAACTCTAACCCATAAGGTGACATGAACCCTTTTCACCCCATGGTATTTTTCATTAGTATTTTTATCACAATAGCAACAGCAACAGAAACAAACCAGAACACAATGATAAGAAAATCAAAAGCCAGAAATAAGCCCCCAATCTTCTCCCTTCGTCTCCTCTTGTCCCTCCTCTTCCTCATCCGTCTATTCCTCTTCTTTTCCTCCTCTTACCTTGACTTTAACTCCCTCCTTCCTCCCAATCCTTCTTCTCCTTAAGGCAAAGAATTTTATTTTATTTATTTAGTTATTTATTGCTACAAAACTGGCTGGTAGGACCAAAAGTTAAGATACGTAAGTACATGCCGGGGGCAATAATTTAGTCTTAGTCACTTTAGTTTTTGTTAGGATAATCCATTCTATTTCATTTCCTATATTTCACCTTTTCCCTTTAATATTATACATTGTCTAAAACAATTTTTCCTTTCCCAAATATATCCTTTGGCAGTTGGCCATGTTAAAGTGAGAAGCAGGAATTTAATCTACTAGGCTGTGCAGGATATCATAAAAATGCTCGGGAGTAAATTGATCAGTCATTTAAAATTAATGTGCATAAACATTCCTTTATGGGGTATACTTTGAAAGACTGTAAAAAGGCATAATGAAACTCACTGTGCAATCATCAGATCAGGGCATTGATGGGTCATGAACTTAGATGTCTTCTTTCACTGAATTGCAAAATTACGATATTTCATTTTTACATATAAATTAAATCAGGAAAGCTAGATATATGTCCCGACTTTCCCTTCTCCATTTTTATGGGTCTCAGTGGTTTTGGTCTGATTACAAAATGTAGAATTTATCATCTATTACAGGACTGGAGGGGTGACTCAGCAGTTAAGAGTGTTCACCGCTCTTGCAGAAGACCAGATTTGGTTTTCAGTACCTAAATGGCAGCTCACAATCACCCGTACCTCTTGTTCCAGGGACCCATGCTCTCCTCTGGCCTCTCTGGACTCATATATACAACTGGAGAACATGAAATTACACAAGCACACACACACTTTTTTTTTAATCTTAGAATTTATTAGCAATTTGTTTTATTCTACTATTTTACTTTAGGAATAAACATTTTTGCAAATGTATCCCACAGAAGTGTTTTTGAGCTCACTTTGTTAGTAAATTTTCAATCAGACAGTAGCAACAAATTTTCAAAAAGTCTGTTTTTAGTTAAAGCGGAAGTAAGAAACATTATAGATAGGGGACTAAGTATGGCTTTGGTCTTTTTGTTAACCATTACAATCAGTTTTCCTGTATCAGAGTGCAACATCTACTGTGAGCCTTCATCAGAACAGAAATGGAAAATGTGATGATAATTTGAAACTTAAATCTAAATATTCATCTGTGGGGAGAGATCATCAGAAGTTCTTTCAATGTGCTGTTTGGATATCTACACTTCCCCCCTAATTCCTCTGGAACTGAGACAGACATTTCTATAGTTCATATAATCGTCTCATATGTTAAAGGAACAGAAGGGGAGGCAATGAACTCAGTTCACCCTTTGAATGTTAATTCGATTACAGTGTTCCTTATGGTAAGGATTAGAAAAATCCTTCTATATCGCAGACACTTCTAATAATAGACCAAAAGACAGGCTCATTACACCTCAGTCTTTCCCCTTCACCCCACTGTTACACATCTACTCCATGCAAATACAGTTGCATTATTGCCACTTCTAAGTGTCCTTCCTATAAACAGTGAGCTGTGTGAAATCAGTTATCATTTTTTTGTGAGAAAGTATAGCCTCAGGCCCTCAGCACAATTCATGGTACAATGTAGCGTTGGTGAATGGAAGCCAGCTGATGACCTTGTTTTGTATTTGTGATCTGTGCACATCCTAGGTTCTCTTTAAGTTTTCAGTGGGCAATCACAAACATCCAGAGGGTCCCCATAGACCTCCTTAACCAGATAAAAGGCTGATTTTTAAAGAAGTAAGCTGGGTAGTTCAGAGTAAGTATTGCTTATGTAAAGCTTTTTATGTGCTAGTTTTTCATAGCTATGACAAAATGTGTCTGAGGTAATCAACTTAGTTTAGTTTATGGATTCAGAGTCCCCAGGCCAAAAGTAGTTGGTTGTATTGCTTCTTAGCCTCAGTGCAGAAGCAGAGTGTCACAACGGGGAGCCTGTGGCAAGGCAAAATGGTTCACCCCACACTGCACAGGAAGGAAGCAGAGCAGGAAGATCTAGAGACAAGTTACACTCTACAGGGGCACCCCAAGGCCTGCTCTCTGAATCAATTGGATATCTTTTTGTTTCTTGTCCAAGACAGGGTCTCTCTGTGTCACCTTCACTGCCCTGCACTCACTTTGTACACCCAGCTGGCCTCAAACTCTGCCTGCCTCTGCCTCCCTAGTCCTGGGCTTACCGGCGTGCACCACCATGCCCAGCTCAGTTTGATATCTTAATAATCACCTCAGCTATTAACTAATTCCATGGCCCATCCCTTGATTTTTTTTTTTTTTTTTTTTTACCACCATTTGGATCCAGTCATCGCTTGATTGCCTCCCCAGCTGAATACTGAGCCTTAAATGCAAGAAGTCTTTGGGACATGAGACCTCCTCCAAACTGGAGGAGCCGGGAAAAAGACCTGAAAATGTGCAGAGGAAGACTAAAGTGTGATCCTCCTGTCACAACCTCTTTATCATATCCTACCAGTGTGTGTCACTACATAGGCCCTATAGGTAAGTGCTGTCACTTACCTCAACTGGCATAGTGTCAAGTTGACTTTTAGATATTTATGCTTATACACGTAGACAAATGCTAGTTTTAGCCTTCATCAGAGAACCATTTCTTTCCAGTGAGCAGCATTGAATGTAGAGACACTTGGCTCCACAAGGTACTGAAAATAAGTGACAGGTGAGTGCTTATCACTGAAGAAGACATTTATATGGTTCCTTCTAAAGCTCAAGAGGCACTGGAGAAGAGGACAGAAGGAATGTAAGAGCAGGAAGATCAGGAGAAAGCGGTGATGTGCCTTCTGAACAAGACATATTACCTTTGCCGCCACAAACTCAGAGCAGCTGCAGATGACTGCACCAGGTCCCACAGGAGACTAGGTCTATCAGCAAATGGGGATGGAGGGGACAGCCCCTGGATGCTGAACTAGTCACTGCTGGTATACCCAGGGTGAGGAGAAACTATTTTCTACTGATAAGGGGTAGAAAGAGTAATAAGCATGCATAATATGCACGTGTGAAATTGCCAAAGGACTGTGAAACAAAAGACTGAACTGTGACACAGTACTTGATTGTACCTGACTATCTCAGAGAACAGAGCAGGCTTGTTTGTATGTGCTGGTTACCAGTCCCACATTCCAGTCTCTTTGCACCACGAGTCTAACTGGCTAAAACCTTACATTTTTAACACTAACCTTTTCTTTCATCATGATTGAAATCAATAGCTGAAGAAGGAAGGCTAAGCTAGTGCAGAAAGTCTGAGAGGACTGTAATTTAAACAGGCACGGGAGAGCCTTTCCGGGACTTAGCCATCTCCATGTCCTCCCACTTCTGTCAAGTTAACATATGTACATCAAACACAAAAAGAAACAAAGAATGAGTGCTTCTTTCTGTGGTGTGTGTTAGACTCTGCAGTTGGGCACAGAGCATCTTTTTTAGACAATTTGTTATAAGAAAGATGTTGGCTACTAGCAGGAAGTGGTATGCTTGAGGAGATGACGATGGAAGTTGAAGTTTTACACTATTTTAGAGCAATAGATTATAGCCACTGTTTTGTTAAAAGAGTTCTTGATTAGTTCCCCTCCTGTTGGGGAGAGGAGAGAAGGAGACGTGTGTGTGTGTGTGTGTGTGTGTGTGTGTGTGTGTGTGTGTGTGTGTGTGTGAGAGAGAGAGAGAGAGAGAGAGAGAGAGAGAGAGAGAGAGAGAGAGAGAGAGAGAGAGAGAGAGGTCTGTTATTGTTTCTCTTATCACTTTTTCCTGCTTCATTTTAAAATATGCTCTATGGGACAGGTATTATCTTTATTTCACAGTTTAGAAAATGGAGGCTCAGTCAAGTGGAATAAATTGCGGAAGGCTACAGACCACCTGGATGCTTTATATCTCACCTTCTCCCATCCTCTTCCTCATCTTTTATCATCCCTACCTTGCTTGTATGACCATAGGACACTTTCTCTGGCTCATTGGATTCAAGGATTTTTTTTCTTCTGTGACTTTTGCTCTTTCTTTCATCTGCTTACAATGTCCATTCCTCCCTGTTGATGTTGTTACATTTCTCTCTTTATTCAAGTCTCTGATGACATCATTGAAGAAAAACTTCCTGTGATTACTCCATAAGTACTAGTTTCTTGCTTTGTTTTGTTTTGTTTTTGTTAACTTGACACAACCTAAAGTTATTTGAGAAAAGGTAACCACAATGAGAAAATACCTACATAAGATTGGCCCGTGGGTAAGCTTGTAGGCATTTTCTTGATTGATGATTGATATGGGAAAGCCCAACTCACTCTAGCCAGTGCTGCTTCTGGGCTGGTGGTCCAGGATGCTATAAGAAATAGGGTGGAGCAAGCAATGAAGAGGGAGCCAGTAAGAAGCATTCTTCCATAAGGCCTGCATCAGTTCCTGCCTTTAGGTCCCGGCCTTGATTGCCTTTCATGACTTCCCTCTGTGATGCACTACGATATGGAATTAAAAGCTGAAACAAATTGTTTCCTCCCTGAGTTGCTTGTGGTCTTTGTGTTTTATCACAGAAAAAAAAAAAAAAAAACTAAGACAACATATTTTTAAAATTATGTTTATTTTATGTGTAGAAGTGTTTTGTCTGGTATACACGAGGCCAGAGAAGGAACTCTGGTCCCCTGAACTCAATAGGCAGCTGTGATCTGCCATGTGACTGTTAGGAAAAGAGCCCTTGTCCTGTGCAAGACCAGTAAGAGCTCTTACCTGCTGAGCCATCTCCTTAGCTGCACATAAGGCATCTTAATGCTTTGTGTGTGACGTAGTTTGAGTGCTTTGCTCCCCTCTGGATTTGTTCAGAGGTCTTAATCCTGATGAGACTTGTGAGAGGAAGTGCCTTTTGGGAAGTGCTAAAGAATTATGAATGGAGTGGTTTCCCTTGTAAGAAGAATCCAGAGACTGACCTTATGTCTACCATGTGAGTTATAGTGAAGCAGGGAATGGGGTCTCACTATAATTTTCGGGTATCTTGATCTTAGATGTGGGATGTGTCAGTCTCTAGGATGCTTGAGAAATAAAGTACAATTCTTTATGTCATCAAGTGTATATTTGATTACAGCAGTATGAATACGCTATGAAAATCAGGAACATGTAGTTGTTTTGAGTGCTACCAAGAGAAAAGACGACTACCTCTTTATCAACTCCATGAGATGTTAAAGTGTGTGTGTGTGTGTGTGTGTGTGTGTGTGTGTGTGTGTGTGTCACTGTGCGTGTCTGTCTGTCTGTTTATATGTCTCTCTGTGGCATGGGTGTGTGTCTGTATATGTATGTCTGTGTGTGTGTCTGTCTATTTGTCTCTCTCTCTCTGTCTCTTTCTCTCTGTCTCTCTGTCTCTCTCTGTGTCTCTGTCTCTGTCTCTGTCTCTCTGTCTCTGTCTCTGTCTCTGTCTCTGTCTCTCTCTCTCTCTCTCTCTCTCTCTCTGTAGGGGGTGGTGGGGTGGTTCTTAGAATGAACGCGACACTTCCATGTTCTCGCCAGCATATTTCTGAAGCATTAATTACCATCTGCTATGATGTTGTGTCTTTTCCTCATTATCTTCACTTTCTACCATAGAATTTAGAGTCTAAGTGCAGTAGCTTAGTTTGGTTTGTAGTATTGTCTAGATTCCTGTATCAGCCACCTATTTCCCTTTCCTTTTCCCCATTCTCTTTTCTTCCCGTCTCCTGTCCTTTTCTCCCTTCTCCTTTACTTGGAGCTATTTCCCTTCTTCTTTTCACTTGAATGAGACAGATTGCCAGACATGAAATGTAGATAGAAATGAGTAGGTTGCCTGTAAATGTGGCCATAATCCTGTAAGTGTGGCTATACTCCTGTAAGTGTGGCTATGCTCCTGTAAGTGTGGCTATGCTCCTGTAAGTGTGGCTATGCTCCTGTAAGTGTGGCTATGCTCCTGTAAGTGTGGCTATGCTCCTGTAAGTGTGGCTATGCTCCTGTAAGTGTGTCTATGCTCCTGTAAGTGTGGCTATACTCCTGGTCTGTTATATAAAAATACCCATGCAACTCTTTATTTCTTCTCTGTCCATCTTTGGGAAGAAATTTGTCTGTAAATGGGAGTGACAAACGAAGACCCTCCCCAATCCCTCCTTTGCTGGGTTTTGATGTGAGAAATACTCATTGACTAAAGCCACTGGAACTTTGATTTTTTAAAATTTTTGTTATGCCAGCTAGCTCACACTAATATACTGCCCTGTTTGAAGTCGCTGGTGCCACGGCTGGTTGTAGCCTATGAATGGTGCATAATGGTGGGGGCTGAGCAGGAACAACAGACTTGTGGAAAGGACTCCTTTGAGTTTGCATGGAAGGCGTATTTGTGGGAGGCAACATCTTGTGCCTCATTTCATAATGTTTATAGCTACAAACGAAGTGAACTGCTCAAAGGCCTCTCCCTCTTTGCAGTTGTCTTCTGTGACATCCCCAGAAATTGTCCTGTGTGCCTGCATCTTGCCTTTTTGTACGTTACAGTGTTATAGGGTAGTGTCTATGAGACCATAGGTCTATGCTAGGAGAGAGAAGACAACGTAATAGGAGTAGGGGTTTGGGGAAATTTGGACTACTTCTCCAGACAACCTAGGTGTGCTTTCAGGGCCTATTCTGGCCCTATCATGTGTAGTCCACTTCTATCTGATGGAGTGTTGCTCAGTTTTATAACTTTTCAGGTCAGACAATAACCAGGAAATGATATGTACCTCAGAACCCATGGTTACCTCATCTTTACTAAATCAAGTAGCATAGCAACATTTTCTTAAGAGAGAAATTGTCTGCAGTGTCCAGGGACATCAAGAGAACCAATCAATCTTGATAACTGTATCAGTTTCTGAGCATTTTATAAGGTATCTAAACAGTCACATTTGGCCCTGCTTTTGGTTTAGGAATAGACAGTCAAGATATCAATGTATTTTCATTGCTGGATCACACCGTGGATGCTCGCTACTCTATTATTGGGGACTGAACTACTGAAGTCTTCATATTCACTCACACTAGAAAACCAATTCCAGAAAGCCCCAAACCATGTAGAACACTTATTTCTACTCTTGCTCCCTTCTGGTCCCAGTCTGGGTTCTCTGGAGAACTAAAACACTTGATGTGAGTGTGTGTCTCTGGGTGATAGCTGGAAGGGATGGGCTCAAAGTTACAGTAATAAAAGCTGGAAAGTCCTAGTTATGACTTGATGAGATGGAGACCTAGGGCAACTGATGGACATTTCCAGGAAGAATCTGCAGTCCTGAGAACCAGAGAACCACTGTCTAAGGCCCTGTCTAAGTCCACACCTGAAAGCAGGAGTGTCAGCTAGGCAGAGTCAAAGTTCCGCTCAGAGAGTTTTCTGTTCTACTCAGCCTGCCGACAGATTGGGTGCGAGCCACCCATGTCAGGGAGACAATCTGCTTTCTTCAGCTTACTAATTCAAATGTTAACCTCCTCCAAAGCAACCTCACAAACACACCCAGAATAATGTACCAGATATTTGGGCATAAAGTCAAGTTGACACATAGAATTAAGCCAGCATAGCTTGCATTTGTGAGACCAAACACCCATTTACAAAAGTCTTTCACAAAGCCCAATGTTTAATTTGAATTTTCAACTCTTCCTCTCTCAATTTGTTTTATAAGTTTCTAGGTATTTGGCTTTTAATAATGTAGATGTACCCATGTGTGTTCCCGCATGTGTGTGTGTGTGTGTGTGTGTGTGTGTGTGTGTGTGTGTTAAGAGAAAGAAATTTCTCTAACAGTATAATTTGCTCTAAAATCTTGTCTTTGTCTGTGACTTATTTCTGTAGGGAGTGAGTTGGGGTGACTAGGAAGAAAATATTGGGAGGCAACTGTGTGTTTACATCTTCCATTTCCTGTAATACCTGGGAAACCCCTGCAAGGTAGCAGAGTGTGGAAGAACAAGCTGTTTATTTTGTTCTCCCCTTTCATGATTTAACAGATATATTATTTCTATTAGTAAATACAAAATAGAGTATCAAAGCTGGATTGAGTGCCTGCCAGTAATTTTCCCCAAGAGTCCATGCTTTCCTGTGTATAAAATTCTGAAAGGGAGCACAGCCCAATGTGTTTCTCATGCCATGCTCAACAAATGTCCTCTGAACAAAGGAAGAAACAAGGCTGTGTTTGGTCCACATAATATCATGAGGTAGTGATTAATTCATGTCAACATATCAAGGCTTTCTGACCTATTTTAAACACATTGTATTTATTTTATTTTTGAGGTTATAATATAATTACGTCACTCTTTCTTCCTTTTTCTCCTTTCAAAATCTCCCAGATACCTCTCTTTGCTCTATTTTCAATGTATTGCTTTTGTTTTAATTAATTATTGTTTTTCAAAAGACAAAAAAATAAATAAATTAAAAGCAAGATACTCCAGATTGAACATTTATTTCTAGTCAAATGTTCTTTTCCTTATTTTCTTCATTATTCCAACCTACTCAGTGTGAGTTTATGGCAATAGGCTCCCTTCTAATTTGTAACATGCATTGCATAGACATTTGGCACAGCTTCACGGCAATCCATTTTATTTGTGAAAATTGCCGACTTTATCATCCTTGGCTCTTAGTTTTCAGTTTAGTGCTGTGGGCTCCAGGCCATTATAAAATTTTTTAGTTTTAAGGTGAAAGTTTGAGCTGATCACCACTGCAAAATAAATGTCATTGCTCTGGCACCACAAAACTGTGAGACATCGTCCATCTATAAATGTCCTCTGAACAAAGGAAAGAATAGCGCCATCTCCTTCAGTGACATTTGGCTTAGCTGTAGCCTAAAGGCTCTGATCTTCCCTGAGGAAGGGAGAAGGGCTCATGTGAAAGGATGGTGCGAAGGTTCATAGTTCAGGGACAGAGGGCAAGAGGAGAAGGAAGAAGGGTTGGAGGGAGTGGGGTCATGCATGGGGTGACAGAACCAGATAGAGCCCAGAGAGACAAGATTAATAAAAGGAGCAAGAACAAAATTAACCATGGCTCTTGTTCATTTCTACACAGGACGTCAATGAAATAACAAACCTGAATGCTCAGACATCAATCACCTCAGCATGGAGAATCTGCAGAGAGATCAAGAGTCGCCCCCACCTTTATCTCAGCACTGACACAGAAAGGATTGCTGAGTCCAGCATGAACAGTTTCACGGCTCAGGAAGTCACAATGCTGCATGGTTCAGAGAACAGCGTGGTGCCTGGCACAGTCCAGCTGTTCAGGGCTTGCTGGATGCCAGTCTTTGAATTTTAAACAATTAAGACTTGGAATTAAGAGCAAGGAGAGGACTGTAGCTGCAGGACCAGGACCTGAGCCTGCTCAGGGAATTGACCGCAGCTATAACTTGGGGAAAAAAAATGATACCCAGGAATACGAGAAGGAAAGAAGTGGAGAACTGGGTAACTGAAACACACACCCAACAACAGCAAATGGATTCTTTTGAACTTACAATCATATTTAGACTATCACACTTAACTTTTCTCAGTCAATTCTTTTTGGTATTCTTCTAAAGTTGTCTCAGGTTAAACAACTAACGTCACAGATTATTGAAAGGAATTAGAGAATATTCATTACAATGTCTGGGCAATATGTATGATGACTTGGTGCTGGCCAGGCACCAGCGCTGGTGGTTACCCAGGCCTCAGATTCACCATCCCCTCCCAAGATCTGTGATACTTTAACACTTAAAGCCCCATGGCGCTGTCTGCAGAAGCTGCTACCACCTAATTCTCATGGCTACAGAACCCTCTATTGCTCCTTAATCATTCTACACTGGACCTTCATACTTTTGAGAGAGAATATGTATATTTTGTCTTCAAAATGACAATGTTGTCACCAATCTCATACATTTTGGCTTTATTTTTATGACTAAACTAGTGGTTGAAACAAAACTTAAATCAATTCTTTCTTCTATTACCTTGGTTTAAGACCTTGCCAGCTGTCACACAATATTCTCAACTGAAAGTTGAAAGCCAGGTTCAGTACCACTGCTCCAAATTACTGTTTCTCTCTGAACCTCCCGAATAACCTTTTTAAAAAAAATCATGATTTCTGCTAGGGTTTGCTTTTGTGTATTTCCCAAAAATGCAGTACAAAGGGTGCGAGGTCAAGGCAGGCCTCACAACAAGTGAACTTCTAGTCTTCTCTTAATATTGAATTCTCCAAAGAATTCTAATTTAAATAAAATGCTTTGCCCTTGTAACAGTTTGGGATATATTCTGGAAATCTGAGTCTCAGTTGGTCTGCAAATCCCCTTTACATTTTTGGTACCCTGTGGAAAGCAATGGGTTACTGTTCGTTTATGGCTCTGAGGTTTGCATTAAAAACGCTCTGCACTTGTCATAAAGACTGAATTGCTGATTCTCTAACCTCTTCTTTGTGGTACATGGCATACTGCTCTGAAATTGGAAAATTAAGTTACTGAGAGAATTTTAACCAGGCCATCTCCTATCTTTGTAAAGATACAGATTCAAATGGATGGAGCTACTTGCAGTAGAGAAATACAAAGGAGGCAATCATTCAGTTGGAAAAAAGCATATCTGAAGCCACAGATACATCACAGCAAACAGCGCTTTTCTGTGTATCTCCCTCTGCTCCTCTGGATCCATCAGTATACAGGCTCACACGCTGAAACAATTAATTCTTGCATCTTACTCTGGAGGCAGAGAGGCAAACATCACATCGCTGTTCTGCTAGCTGCACAGTGCCTGACATGCTCATAGTTTTACAGTTGGGAAAGCTAACAATTAGGCTGTAAACTCTAAGAGGTGGAAAAATTAAGAATTGGACCAAAATCATAATACATGCCAACATAATTGTTAGCTTTGTCTTTGCAAGTCCTTGGCTCTCATCCACAGAACTTCCTCCTATTTTTCCTTTAAATTCCGTTGAACTACTTCTATTTTCCATTTCTTGATACTAAATAGTTCTCTCATTCTAATTTGCTGACATGAATATATTTTAATTTAAAATTCAAAATATGTTACCTTAGGAAAACTGTTCTTATTAAAGAATTTTTAGGCATTGTTGATAGCGTTTACTAGCCTAAAGGCAATCTCTGACTAAAACTCTGTCTGGACAAACCCATCCTTCATTTCATCTCCCTCCCCCACTTTCCCTGCATGCTTTAGGAGTATAAAAGCACAGCCCACCAGCTCCGCTCATGACATAATGCTCACGGGCCTCCCATCTTTCCTTCACAAGTATGCTTCATTTCCCACCACAACCACCACAGTGCCCTGCGTTTTCTCTAAGTTGCTCTCTGCCTTCACAGCCCCTTCGCTGACGTAAGACCGTCTAAATATATGCTGACTCTCTTTCCTCACTCACTTATTGACATGAGGCCCACATTGCTGTCGCTCTATTTAAATTACTCTGATAGGAACAGACATGAACACGCCCTGTAATGACTGCATCCAGTGTGTCATATTCTGCCTCACTTTCCTGCAACAGTGGCCACTGTCGGCGATATTCTCCTTCGTTAGCGTCTCCGTCCCTGGGTATGTTTGCAGCTCTATCCTGGTTCCTTAAAGACTGGGTTCTTTCTCTTCTCCACAGACCCGCGGTAAGTATTAGTAACCTTGTGTCCCACACTTTCACCCAAGTGCATCGTCCTTACTCTTATTTTGTCTCTGGAACTTTGTTATTTTACCTTCCATTGCCTTTCTCCTCATGATCATTTAGTAAGCTCCATCTTTAAATCATCCTTAATAGGAGATATTATGTATCTACTGTTCGCCGCTTTTCTTCTAGATTTACTATGTTCATTAACAGTAATCCAACTCAAACCTAGGGGAAACATTAATTAGGCTTAGAGTCACAAGCTCTGATCAAATCCTAGGTCCAGAACAGACCAGTTTTGTAACATTAGTGAGCTGCTCACCCGTGCCTCCATTTCTTCATATGAAAAGTTGTAATAATAATACTCAACCAGGTTTAAAAACTAAGCCAATGAAGACTACTTGTGAAAGCATCTTGCAAGGTTCCTCATGTGTAGACATCACCAAAAGCAGCAGATGAAGTGACAACTTCCATGAGCAAGGACCAGTGATACTATCGAGGACTCCCTCAGCAACGTGTGGGGAGGAGCTGTGACCCAGGCAGGAAGATGAGGTCAGGGTGTGGAAGGTTTTCTGGAGTGGGTGTGGTTGGTCATCTGTAGCAGCAGCAGCAGCAGCAGCAGCAGCAGCAGCAGCAGCAGCAGCGTTCACCATCTGACATGTGTTTCCCCGGCTTCTCTCCAGTCATCACTACACAGACAGTTCTATAACAGCCTTGTTTGTTGGGAACAGAACCACATCACACACACGTCAGAATTGGTGTTTTTCGCTGAGTACACTGTGAACATTTCTCCAGTCAACAGCAAGGGATCTAATTAGATTGTTTTTAAAAAGAACTACGTAAAATGTCATAGTGCAGATGTAGAGCAGTTTTAGAAAAGGGTTTGATTTAGCTCTCAGAGCCATGGGTTTCCTTATGGCATTTTCAGAGATATTTCGATTTGGTTGAGGTTCCTTTAGCCCCCTCCACTCCCCCACCCCCTGTATCTGCTTAAACCATTCCACGCTCAGTATTCTCCCCCTTTCATATCAAATGGCACACGTCTATAATCCCAGCACTCAGGAGGCAGAGGCAGGTGGATCTCTGTGAGTTTGAGGCCAGCCTGGTCTACAAAGTGAGTCCAGGATAGCCAAGTCTACACAGAGAAACCCTGTCTGAAAAAAAGTCCTACTACCCCATGGAGCCCTCTCCCTTAGAGCCAACGTTTCCCTCTCTAGTTTCCTGGCCTACACAAAAGCTCATTTCCACCTAATATACATATATAAAGTTTCAAGGCTAGACAGTGCACATGAGAGAGAGAGAGAGAGTGTGTGCTGTGTCTTTCTCACTTCACTTAATACCATAATGTGCAGGTGCATTTGTTCAGCCAGTGACAGTCATGCTGTCTCCATTTATTTGTTCTTGGTGTCCATCCACACCCTGGCTTCCTGTTAGGTACACTACTGGTTCTGCTCACATAGAGAAGGTTACCAATAAATAAATAGCTTTGTTGTAGGATAAGTAATCTGTAGTGTTAATAAGCAGATTATGTGCAAAATGTTAAGTGCTTTTTCTTAATCGTTTGTGATTCCCATGCACACATTCTTTGGCCACTTTCACACTAATTTGTCCTAATGTTGATTCTTAGAAGTCTTTTCATATCAGCGCCTTTTGGCTTTTAGATTTGTAACTAGCTGATACTTGACTTTTTTTTCTTTCTATCCTCTTTAATCAGTTGTAATGTCTTTATCCTAAAAATGAAATATTAATGTGCTTAATTCTACCAAGTTCTTTGTGTATTTTTATTCTAAATTTCGTCCCAAATTTACATGAAAAACTTTTGTGTTTTTCTTCTAAGATTCTTACTGTTTCATTTTCTACATTTAAACATTAAAAGGAATTGGGAATTTCGTTTTGCCTCCTTAATCTAGTTGGAGGAGCCAAATGCACAACAGAATACATTGCACTCAGTGTTGTCCCCCACTGACCTGAACAGGGCATGTGCTTTGGATTAAGTCATTATGTATACTTTGGACAGGTCTGGGGAAGGAAAGGCTTTCTTCTCAGAGCTGTTCACTCTTGGCAAAGGAGACAAAGGCTACCATTGCCCAGCCAGGCACAGGGTAGAGGGTGGAGAGGGTGCGCACTCCTAAATGCTGTTATGAAAGAGGAAATGATAAAAATACTCTGCAGCTTAAGATTCACACGGATGAGAGCACATTTTTAGCTAAAGACATTTCCAACTTTTCTTTTATTAGGTTTGAGTTCTAAGTTTGTTGTACTTTTCTGAACTGGTATGTGACTTCTGTAAGAAGACTACAAGAAAACGAAGCTAAAATGAGTGAGTTATATTCCCCTTTGGGGTTAGTAACTTCCATGGTGACTCTGGCCCAAGAAGACTTTAAGGACTATCTGAGGTCAGGTCTTTTTGTGTGGAAAGACTTGTTTCCACAAAATCTGTCATTCCACATCTGTTGGCTTGAGCAACTCCTTGCTTCAAGTAATTTTCTTCTCATTTCTAGTTCTTTCTATCTTTTTTAGAACTCTGATTTTGCATATTCCAAAGTACCTACGATCATCTTTTATCCTTTTCTTTGTATAGTTCTAATAACCATGACTTTATTTTTTTGTGCAAAGTTTCTTTCATCCTATCAGCTAATATCTTTTAAAACTTATCTATTGGCATTTTACATTTAAGAATCACATTGGCAAAGCATATAAAGCAATAAAGTATAGTAATGGTCATATACATTACATATTAATATGTTTATGTGTATATGTTTGTGCTTATATAGGTTGTAAGGTGTATATATGCACGTATGTTCATGTGTATGTGTGCACATGCATGTGGATATGTGTGTGTGGGGTCAGACAAGTGATACATGGCAGTTACCAGCATTACAGTTTTTGTAGAGCACATTCTTTTTGTGTTAAAAGGACACATCTTTACTTTAGTTTTTATAGTTTTTGTGATCAACACACAACTTTGTACATGTTCAGTGTGGGACTCTGCTGGTTAAGGCTGAACTCTTATGTTTCCAGATAGCCACAGAGCTCAGTCTATAATGGTGGACTACCTTTCTCAGTGGGCCTCTCTCTTCCTCTGATCTGGGGACCTCCAGATACCCTAAGCAGTATCACATACCCTTTAATGAAGATTACAGACCCGACCCTTTCCCGATAGAAACTGTTCGGCAAGCAACTGGGGATCCCTTTAAATACTCCATGCTATGCTAAGGAGAAACAGCCTTCAGCAAATGACCATCAATCCAACCTGGGATTGTCTCCCACACCTATAGAATAATTAAGTATTCTTCTTCTTGTGTTAGGACCTCACGCTACTGCACATAAATGAAATACTGTAAATCAAGTGTCCTGGCATCCCTAGCCCCAGTGAATCAGACACATTCATCCTCAAACCCCTCCCCACTGCCCAAGGCTTATAAATCCCTGATTGATGAAAATAAAGGTTGCCTGGCTTGCCCTCTCACATCATTCCTCCACCATGACTATCTGAGACTCCATTTATTCTGTGGAATAATCACTGCTGGACTCCTGGGGCTTGACTGTGGATCAAGGCAGTCACGACAGCAATGGTAGAGATGCCTTGACAGCCTCTGAACCCTGCTCCATCGCTGCTGTTAGCTCAGTGCTGCCTGCTGATGAAGCACCCATTGGGCCTGCCTTTCTGGCTAGTTTCATGTGTTCCTCTGCATTTTTGCAGTACTTAGGAGCTTAACAAAGAGCTGTGACACTTTTGGTATCATTAGGGGCTTGTGGAGATCTCAAGTCTCCACTGCCATACCAGCAATTTCATTATAAAAGAGTTAAGCTGTAACACTCCGTGGAAAACGCTTTCCACACCCTGGCCTAGTGCACAGGCTTTAACCTAAATTGCTCTAGATGTTCCTGAAAGAAATGGGACCCTTGATCTTGAGGCATGCCTGTTCTCATCTGGAAGCAAGCAGCACCTGTTCCAACCAGCCTGCTGAGGATGCAGGCCACCCTCCAGATGATGAAGGACACTGGCATCCCTAGTCCCAATAGTTAATTTTCTATTAACTTCATGAGAAATCTGAACCGAGACAACAGTTAGGAAAGTGCTTTATCAATGATCAACATCACAGCATCTTTAATCTTTACAGCCCCAGGACAATGTAGCCATGCCTAAAATATAGTGCTAAATTAACGATCCAAGAAAGTATGATTGTTTGCTGTCTGAGATGGCTCCTGATGTTAGAAGAAGCTGTGCAGGAGCTTGAGAGAAATTAAACAGGAGGAAACCCTCTTCTCAGTCTATTTTGTGTGAGGTTTTTGGTTTTGTTCTTTATTATTATTAATTTTTTTTTTTTTTTTGGCATAGCGTCTTACTACGTAGCCTTGGCTGGCCTGGAACTTGCCAGCCAAGTAGACCAGGCTGGCCTCAAACACATGAAAGACCTACCTACCTCTGCCTTTCTCCCATTGCCTCCTAAGTTCTGGAATTAAAGGTGTGTACCACCAGTGCCTGGCATCTATTTCCTGTTTTGAATCACAAATAGTTTCTGTTTTAATCTCAGTGCAAGAACTTGAAGGCTTGGGGAAAAGCTACCTCCTCGAGTCATCTTTATTTCTGCTTATTAATATATACAAGGATGTGAAGAACGGATGAAGCCAACACACACAGGTCATCGTCCTAGACTCTGTAAAGCTGGCCATGACAACCTATTCCTCTGTTCTATAACACGGAGTCACCCATAGACATTGGCAAAGGTAACTATCACTGTTAACTTACAGTAGCTTAGCTTCCAGATTTCTTTCTCTCTCTTTTTTTTTTTTAAGAAATAAAAATCGAGTTAGAATTGTACAATGGGCTGCTGGTAGCTGCTTACTCAGAGCAAGGAGCACAGAGTTCCTCTAGATCGTACAGAGTCAGCAGAAAGCGTGTAAATCTGGCACCTTCGCTTCCTCATGAAGCTGGAAGCCGGAACGTGGATTCTGTTTTCTTTCTACTAGGGGTTACCCAGTGTGCCCTGGATAGATGGAAAGTGCTTTGTCTTTTGCTATAATAATCTGTGTAATTAATGAAACAGAAAATTTTGCATTTTCATTCTGAAAATGTTCTATTTTTGTTATTTTCTGAAACCATATCTGGAAGTAATTATTCTTTTATGTCTTTAGCATGTGACGCTATTTGTATATCCTTCTATGAGACAATAGTTTGTCTTATGCCAACATGGTTTTGATTTAGGGGCTTGGGTTTTTTTTTTTTTTCCAGAATGAAGAGACCTTTCATTTTTAACTCTTTTATTGAAGATATATTTTCTTATATAATATATCCTAATTACAATTTTCACTCTCTATACTCCTCCCAGTTCCTCCCCTACTCCCATCTGGACCCACTTCCTTCCTGTCTCATTGGAAAAGAACAAGCTTTTAAGACATAACAACATACACACACACACATACACACACAACACACACACAATACACGCACACACCCACATCCACACACCCACACAACACACACCCAC